>NC_041388.1:656180473-656187502 GCF_002162155.2 Triticum dicoccoides | reverse complement strand
CGTCGCTGGAGTTCATCTCGCCGCCGCCGGTTTTCTTGCGAAGACCGTCAAACCGCCGAGAACCGTGGTAAAAACCGCCGCCGACCGGTCCGATTCAAATTGTTTTTTTTTCATAAACCGTTTTTTTATGATTTAACGGGCGTTCTCTGTTTAGATTTCTTTAGCGAACGGTTTTCGTTCGTTAGGGTTCAGTAGTGAACGTTCAGTGTTTAGTATTTTCCTTTTTCTGTTTTAATTTCGGCCAGGGACCTATTCGTGATAACTTTCTTCACATATTAGTCCCTATACTTCCATCTATCACTACTTTTTACTCGTTAGTCCAAATCCAACGAACCCAACGCTCACGTCTTCGTTACGATCTCCTCTATCCAGTAAAACAACTCAAACATGTTTTTGAAAAGTTTAAAATTTGAATTAGACCAGATTTGAATTCAAACTTCGTTTGATCATAACTTGAGTTTCGTAGCTCCGTTTCAGTTGATTCTTTTTGCAAATCGAAGCTCTTGACCTAAACATTCTAATAAGGCCAAATTCACATAATTTTGGTACTGTTAGAAATTGTTTTATGTTTCAAGAGCTATATGCTTGGTTTTGATGTTTTCCGAATCGTCTTCTTCGATCTTTCTGATCTTTTGAGTGATTGCTTATGTGTGGTTACTATTGTTTGCTCACGATAGATTGACCGGAGTGTGACGAGTAGATTTATCAAGAGTTTTGAGTGCGAATCATCTTCATCAACATTGCAGGCAAGTTCACACTTTGATCATATCCCCTTCCATACCCAGTTTTTTTGCATTAGATCAATCTTCACACATTGCATGATTAGGATCTAATTAAACTGTGGGATGGGAAGTAGATGAGGTAGTACCTATTACCTGTTTATTATCAAACCTTTGGGAGTTACTTCTACGTTTGTTTATTATGCCATGCTATGCTAGTAGACGTGGATTGGGTTTTGAGAGTATCCATGACAGATGTGAGATTGTTAATTAATGGTTTACTTAAGGTGGCAACTTAAACACACATCTGGGTGGATTGAGGCACCTGGTTATTCTAGGATTTGCCTGTCTAGGCACCTGGGTAATCCAGGACTTGCCTGTTTTTCTTTTGGACCGCCACCCAGGCTCAAAGGGATCATGAGATTTTTCAAACTAGAAACTTCCGTGTGCAGCCACAAGCCATTATGGGCTCTGGCATAGTTGATTAAGTCGTGCGAACTCTTACAGGGTAGACTAGCAGATGTAGGGGAAAGTAGGTGTACCGGTCTATCCATCGTAAGGTGCTAGCGCTTCTGAAAGACTGTGTCTCGGTCATCCGTTTCTCAAACACCATGTAGTGCGAGAAATCCAACGGAGGCGATCGAGTCTTGTGGGGAAAAGTGCGCAAACCTCTGCAGAGTGTAACAAACTAATCATGATTAGCCGTGTCCCCGGTTATGGACATCTTGAGTATCTAGTTCTTGGATTATCCTGTTGATCTCATCACGTTACTTTAAATGAATATTGTTGGGTTTAATGATGTTACTTAATTGGGATTGAGAATGCTGTCAACCATTCTCAATGTTCAACAACCACCATGATAGTAATTAAATTTATTCCTTTGCAGTAGGGAAAAATTGGCTTTACGCAAAAACCTTATAACCATAGAGCTTTTCCACCAGCCAAATATGCATGTAGTGATAGTCTTTATTCATCATTCTCTATGGTGTGAATTTGCCAGTACATTCAATGTACTGACCCTCTGTGGCTGCAACGTCTCATGTTGCAGGATTATCTTACGACGAGTAAGTGATACGTTAGGGTTACGATTTCTACATCAACTTTGCCGTTGGTGTTGATGGGAATCCACAACCTTGTTACTTCCGCTATTTTGGATTTGAGGTAATAGTATTTACGTTACTTTTACATGTGATTTACCTCTGTTATAAATCCTCGAGTACTGTGTGTGTCAGCATACCGATCCAGGGATGACACTTAAGCACAGAGACTTGACCCATTCGGGTCGGGTCGCTACAAGATGGTATCAGCGCACATGTTGACTGTAGGATGTGACCCTAGAAACTGGCAAGCCCATAGCAAAGATTTTTCTCTACAACTTTCCCTTTCAAAAAGATCTTTTACCTCTCTTCTCTTCTAAGCTTATTCAAAAATTCTCTTTAGTGAGACCATACCCCTTTCCCCTTTTGACCACACGAAGATGCGACTGATGAGACCACTCCAAGAAGTACAAGATATCGGACAACTAAGACCATTTCGGAATGAAGAGTATTTTCCGTGCATCTGAATAATGGAAACTACAATGGTTGAAGACCGAAGACAAGTAGAATTTGAAGGCTCTGAAGAATTCCCAGATTTATATGACCTAGGAAGGCTACCCTTATGGAACTTGGCAGACTATGGAAGTTTTCAATACCCGAGATCAAGGTGTATCAGAGAAAGACCAAGCATTGAGAGTTAAAAACCTCAAAGTTTTGTCAAGAAAACCCTAAGGCAGGGGATATCAATTATGGAAGATAGCTCATGGCAATGACAAGGGCAGAAACACGGTTATCCGTGATGTCATCGCCGCTGATGCTATTGTCACCGTGCTGAGTTAAGGATGCATTTCATCAGAATGGATTTGATGGAAGAAGGCTGATGGAGCACCTATCATAAGATGAAGTTTTAGCCCTAACCGGTGTATCACCAGGATCTGGAGTAGTACATCAAGAAGTTTAAAATGGAGCTCCAGGAAGTCGTATTAGACAAGGAAGTATTTCATGAGGAACTCAGGATCCTAAAGATGAGAGTAGCCAAGCTGGAAGAGCTACAACCTCGAGATACCGGAGAATTGTCAAGAACTGAAGGACAGTATGACCATGGTTCATGTGAAGGATGTTGAAACCAGAAGTTTGAAATGCAACTCCGGAATATTAAAGGATGTCACGAGAGATTTCACGTCAACAGAGATGATCTAGCCAAAGGAGTTGAGAAGGATAAGCACGTTCGGAAGAAGCCATTGGAGACATGAACAGAACTCATAGAGTTAGACGACCTTGAAGATTTATTGACCTTAGAAGACCAAACCCATGTTTTATACCTACGTTAGATGCGACGTTTGTGAGCTGTCATTTGTTTGATGTTTTCCCGATGACCACAAATAAAATCTGTGTTTTCAAAACTTTTGTTTGTATTGTGTGTATCCCTCTCTATCTCTCTTATCTTACCCCAAACCCACATGGACCCAATAGAGGATGAATGGAGACGAGCTTGTATTTTCTGGACCGATGGGTCAGTTGGAGACAGACCGATGGATTCAGAACATGGAGGATCACATGGAGAATAACCCTATAGTTGGACATGATATGACCCAGCATGCTCTTCTGTGCTTTGAAAGAGGTGCTGCTACTTGGTGGAGGATGTACCAAACCATGAATGGATGGCAAGGAGTAACCACTTGGAAAGAATTTAAGTTGACTCTGCCAAAGTCTCGGCTTATTTCCCAGAAGTTGAAAGCCTTATGGAAAGGACATGAAGAAACCTTGTGCATGCAAGATTTGTGGAGAAATCGGACACATCCATAAAGAACACAAGGATGAATGCCCTAATTGTGAAGTAAGTCACCCAATTGAAGAATGCCCAACTAGGAAAATTACTTGTTTCTTGTGTGAAGGGACTACCCACTATCCTGCTCAGTGTCACATTTACCCCATGGGACAACAAACCATCCAGCATAAGAAAGAAGTAAAGAAAGGAGCCCTTATGGAAATGTTACAAGAACCCGTGATGAAGGAAGAGATGGAGGACACGCCTAAAGAAGACCCGAGTAAACCCTGCACTAAGTCTTGTTATTCATATGGAGAAGAAGGACACATCTCCCAAAATTGTTTGAATGGGGATCTAGTAGAATTCCCGACAAAGGAAGTAGAATATGACCCACGGGAAATAGAAGCCCTGATTGAAATGGAAAAGTCCAGGAAGAGAAACCGATTGGATTCCAGGAAGGACCTGAGTCATATCACCTGTTACAGGTGCAAGGAGTCAGGGCACTACCTCAGCAGTTGCCCAAAAAGGAAACCTCGATACTTGTCAGAAGTAATATGTTTGCCAGCGAATGCCCTAAGGAGAAGGAAACTTGTGCTAGATAGTTGAGTTTGCAACAAAAGAGATAGGGTAGTAGAAGTGAGAACATTCTCTTTTATATTGAGGTGTTGAGTTGAGACATGTAATGGAAAAGCGAGAGATTGTAATCACTTGAGAATAAATAAAGTTAGCATCGTTGGTACTGATATGGATGTTATGAGTTGTTACTCTATGAAGAAGAATTTTGGCCATTCTGAGGATATGAGAAATATGTTCGATGGAAGATTTGTGCATTTTAAGGGTGGTAGTACCCTGTAAGAACCTTTGACCCCTGGAAAAGATAAGGATACTCCACTGAGTTGATTTCGGACAAAATGAATACGAGTTTTGTCTCGATATGTGTGATGCCCCAAGAGTATGTGGGATGAAGTTGGAGACCGTCAGTTGTTTGGACCAAATGTGATCAAGGAGTCAGAAGAGAATGTTAAGTTGATTCGAGATAGACTGAAGGTAGCTCAGTCCAGGCAGAAGAGTTATGTAGACTCAAAAACTCAAGGAGGTAGTCTATGAAATTGGAGACAGAGCATGTCTTCGTGTGACCCCTCTGCAAGGAGTTAAACGATTTGGAGTTAAGGGACAGTTAGCCCCGAGATTTGTAGGACCATACTGAGTTTTGGAGCATATGGGAGAAGTGGCCAACAAGTTGGAGTCACCCGAAGGACTTTCAGGAGTTCGTGATGTGTTTCACATTTCCCAGTTGAAGAAGTGCCATGCAGAGATGGCCAATATTCCCGTGTAAGGACGCTTGACCGCGGAAAGGATAAAGATGTTCCACGAAGTGGAATCTGGACTTCATAAGTATAAGTTTTTATCTCGGTATGAGGGATATCCCACGAGGATGAAGAGATAAATTACTATTGGATATAAAGGAGGTATGATGTCGGAAATATCGATCAATGGAAACTCCATGATGTGTCTGAGTAATCATGTCCTAGTTTGGTGCCAATAGAAGGAAGAAGACAATACAATTGGATGGATTCTAAGTATGCTAGGAAGCTGGAAGTTGGATGTTGGAATAACGATAAGTTGCCCGATGATAAGTTCAAGGACTACAAGTGATGAGGTGTGCCATAATCCACAGGCCCCAGGACCTGCCAAGAAGCAAGCACATTCTTGCTGAAGGAAAAACCCTGGAAGAGGATATACCTTTGTCGACAAACAATCTTATAGGAGTAACGCAAAACCTGAGAGTTGTGAAGGAACGATAGATGTTTGTTTGGCTTGCAGAATCCATGGAATTTTCCGAACTTAGTTCATTGACAAGAGAAATTCTGCAATGCTTGTGAGGATGACCGAGTGTTAGAATGCGAGATTCACTAAAGCATATACAGGGTAATGATTTGGGTGCGGGATGGATTGATCACCATACCGACTTACTCTTATTATTCGCCTTGCTATATGGGATGGTAAATCTGAGTGACTTACCTATAGTGGAGAGACGACGATCAAAACCTTGTTCAAGCCTTAGAATGGTATAGGTATTTTTCCCTTGTACAAGGCAGCTTTGCCAACCGTAGGTTATACGGTGAGGATCACCCAGACCCATTTCCTGCAGGAGAAACCACAAATTGTTGACCACCATGAGATATCGATAGTTGTTTAGTTTTGGCGCCAGACCCGTCAGCTAAGAAGACCCAATCTCGAAAGAACCTTACCAAGATGAAAGGATAGAAAAATTGTGGTAAGGTTATGCCACTACCAGAAGAGCCCGGATAAGGAATTATCCTGAAGATCTAAGAAGACCGACACTGTCAAGAATAAGGATGGAGTATATGAGTTTTGATAGAACCATAACCATGCTTCTAAGGGTGGTAGCACCCCAGACCCCGGTGATGATTGATGGAATTTGAGGAGACCCCCAAACCCTAACCTTTTCTTGCTAGCCTCTCCAAATCTCGAGGACGAGATTCATTTAAGGGTGGTAGGTTTGTAACATCCCAAAATTCTAAATTTTGGAATGTTATAATAAATAGATAGATTTGATTGATTGTCTGAAAGTGAGTGAATTCGAAACTTTTTGAAAGTTAAATGAGAGGGAATAAAAGGACTTTCCCAAACTTTCATATTTGCTTTCTGATCTCCATGAATTCAAATTCTTTTCAAATACAAAACCCTTGAGTGAAGATGATATGACTTCTTCCATTTAAATTAAATGAAAGGGTATTTGAAAATAATTGAATTTCATTTGGAACTATTTCCAATTCTGAAACTTTATGCAACTCAATGATTTTCACAAGAGAAGATAAAATGACTTCTTCAAATTATATGAAATATGAGTTGGGAGTTTCAAAGAATTAAATTCAAAGTTCTTTTGAATTTATTTTCAATTTGGAGTTATTTGAGTTTTATTCAAATTATTTTTCTCCAAAAATAAAATATATGGAAATTAGGGTAACATGATTCCCTACAATAGAAACTTGGAGAAAAATTAATTTGAAATCATTTTGGTATTTTAAAAATCATTTTAGTTGGATTTTAATAGACCAGTAGAACTCTTTGATTTATCTGAATTTGTGTGGATTTTATATGAAGTATTAAAAATGTTCATGTCATAGAAAATCTTTTTCTGAAAATTTTGATATATTATATAACTATATAATATTTTATTTATTTTTGCTTTTATTATTTTATTTGTCTAGAAAACGTTTTATTAAAAAAAATCCGCCGACTAGGCCGGCCCAGCCAACCAGGCCAAGCCTAGCCCAGCCCAGCCTTCCCCGACCTCGCGCTAGAGGCCGGATCTCGCACGACTGCGCCGCCGCCTCGACGTGCGTGCTACGCCCGGACCCCCCGTCGCCTCTCCTTGCCCCTCCTCCACGCCACCTCCTCCCCCTCCTCATAAAGCCGCCGCCCCGGGCCCCGCCTCTCTCTCTCTCTCTGTCGCGCCGCGCCGCCCCTCTCGCAGATC
>NC_041388.1:656148395-656179786 GCF_002162155.2 Triticum dicoccoides | reverse complement strand
CCGCTCCTCACCGGAGCCGCTTCGCGTCGCTGCTGCCATCGCCGGAGTTCATCTCGCCGCCGCCGGTTTTCTTGCGAAGACCGTCAAACCGCCGAGAACCGTGGTAAAAACCGCCGCCGACCGGTTCGATTCAAATTGGTTTTTTTTCATAAACCGTTTTTTTATTATTTAACGGGCGTTCTCTGTTTAGATTTCTTTAGCGAACGGTTTTCGTTCGTTAGGGTTCAGTAGTGAACGTTCACTGTTTAGTATTTTCCTTTTTCTATTTTAATTTCGGCCAGGGACCTATTCGTGATAACTTTCTTCACAGATTAGTCCCTATACTTCAATCTATCACTACTTTTTACTCGTTAGTCCAAATCCAACGAAACCAATGCTCATGTCTTCGCTACGATCTCCTCTATCCAGTAAAACAACTCAAACATGTTTTTGAAAAGTTTAAAATTTGAATTAGACCAGATTTGAATTCAAACTTCGTTTGATCATAACTTGAGTTTCGTAGCTCCGTTTCAGTTTATTCTTTTTGCAAATTGAAGCTCTTGACCTAAACATTCTAATAAGGCCAAATTCACATAATTTTGGTACTGTTAGAAATTGTTTTATGTTGCAAGATCTATATGCTTGGTTTTGATGTTTTCTGAATCGTCTTCTTCGATCTTTCTGATCTTTTGAGTGATTGCTTATGTGTGGTTACTATTGTTTGCTCACGATAGATTGACTGGAGTGTGACGAGTAGATTTATCAAGAGTTTTGAGTGCGAATCATCTTCATCAACATTGCAGGCAAGTTCACACTTTGATCATATCCCCTTCCATACCCAGTTTTTTTGCATTAGATCAATCTTCACACATTGCATGATTAGGATCTAATTAAACTGTGGGATGGGAAGTAGATGAGGTAGTACCTATTACCTGTTTATTATCAAACCTTTGGGAGTTACTTCTACGTTTGTTTATTATGCCATGCTATGCTAGTAGACGTGGATTGGGTTTTGAGAGTATCCATGACATATGTGAGATTGTTAATTAATGGTTTACTTAAGGTGGCAACTTAAACACACATCTGGGTGGATTGAGGCACCTGGTTATTCTAGGATTTGCCTGTCTAGGCACCTGGGTAATCCAGGACTTGCCTGTTTTTCTTTTGGACCGCCACCCAGGCTCAAAGGGATCATGAGATTTTTCAAACTAGAAACTTCCGTGTGCAGCCACAAGCCATTATGGGCTCTGGCATAGTTGATTAAGTCGTGCGAACTCTTACAGGGTAGACTAGCAGATGTAGGGGAAAGTAGGTGTACCGGTCTATCCATCGTAAGGTGCTAGCGCTTCTGAAAGATTGTGTCTCGGTCATCCGTTTCTCAAACACCATGTAGTGCGAGAAATCCAATGGAGGCGATCGAGTCTTGTGGGGAAAAGCGCGCAAACCTCTGCAGAGTGTAACAAACTAATCATGATTAGCCATGTCCCCGGTTATGGACATCTTGAGTATCTAGTTCTTGGATTATCCTGTTGATCTCATCACGTTACTTTAAATGAATATTGTTGGGTTTAATGATGTTCCTTAATTGGGATTGAGAATGCTGTCAACCATTCTCAATGTTCAACAACCACCATGATAGTAATTAAATTTATTCCTTTGCAGTAGGGAAAAATTGGCTTTACACAAAAACCTTATAACCATAGAGCTTTTCCACCAGCCAAATATGCATGTAGTGATAGTCTTTATTCATCATTCTCTATGGTGTGAATTTGCCAGTACATTCAATGTACTGACCCTCTGTGGCTGCAACATCTCATGTTGCAGGATTATCTTACGACGAGTAAGTGATACGTTAGGGTTATGATTTCTACACTCAACTTTGCCGTTGGTGTTGATGGGAATCCACAACCTTGTTACTTCCGCTATTTTGGATTTGAGGTAATAGTATTTACGTTACTTTTACATGTGATTTACCTCTGTTATAAATCCTCGAGTACTATGTGTGTCAGCATACCGATCCAGGGATGACACTTAAGCACAGAGACTTGACCCATTCGGGTCGGGTTGCTACAATAGTAAACAAGTAAGAATATGGAAATCCATGTATGATGTAAAAACTAAGCAATGCAAGACAACAAGCATGACATGCATAATATAACCCTGCCAAGTTTGAGCATAGACCTCATGGGGGAAATAGGACTGGTCATCAGTCTCTGAATCCTCCTCTGAGGAGCTCTCTGTATCCAGCAAGATGTCTGCTTCAGCATGTAGCATTGTCTGCTCTAAATACCTTGTTTTCACTCCAGATACTTCCATCACCGCTTCAAATGGCTGATGCACAGGAAGAGTAGTTGAATATACAAACATTGTCGACAAATGGAACATGTAATGCAAAAAAATGATGTCGACAAATGCATGATATAATTCACATACATGATGATTGGCTCAACAGCACAGCATTGCATAATTCACATATACAATGCATTTGCAACAACATAGCATTGCATCATTCACATATATAATGTCTTGCAACAAGATGGCAATGCATAATTCACATATATGGTAATTAGACACTAAACAGGTGGCATTCACACAAAGCATGTCTAAACTAATCAAATGACATAGCAATGCAAGACACCATACGCATGAATGAGGAACATAACCCTGCCAAGTTAGAGCATACACCTCAGGTGGGAAATAGGACTGGTCATTTGTCTCTGAATCCTCCTCTGAGGAGCTATCCGTAACTAGTGAGATATGCGCTTTGTTAGATAGCATAGTCTGCTCTGAAGACCTTGTTTTCACTCCAGAATTTTCCATCACCGTGTCAAATGGCTGATGCACACGAAGAGTAGTTGAATGTACTAACATTGTTGACCAATGTAATACGTAACGAAAAAAAGATGGCCTAATATAATTCACATATAAGATGACTGGCTAAGAAGGATGGCATTGCAAAATTCACAAATATGATGCCTGGCTAAACAATATGGCATTGCATAATTCACATAAACGATGAATAAACTAAACAGATGGCATTCACACAAAGCATGTCTAAACTAAGCAGTTGACATATTTGATGTATAAAGTAAGCAATGCAAGGCATCATATGCATGATATAACCAACATCAGCATGCCAAGTTAGAGCGAAGACCGGGTAAATAGGAGTGGTCTTCTCCTTCTGAATTGCCCTCAGAATAGATACCTTCCTCTCGATTACAATCCGAAATGGGTGGAGGGGTGTGAGGGAGTCCTGGACTAAGGGGTCCTCAGGTGTCTGGCCTGTTATCTATGGGCCGGACAGATGGGCTGTGAAGACATGAAGGCCGAAGACTGCACCATGTTCGGATTGGACTCTACTTGGCGTGGAAGGCAAGCTTGGCGACCGAAGATTCCTTCTCATGTAACCGACTCCATGTAAATCCTAGATCCCCTTGGTGTCTATATAAACCGAAGGGGATAGTCCGGAAAGGACATCACATATACTCATTACCATACCCACATAGGCTAGACTTCTAGGGTTTAGCCATTACAATCTCGTGGTAGATCCACTCTTGTAACACTCATATTCATCAATATCAATCAAGCAGGACATAGGGTTTTACCTCCATAGAGAGGGCTCGAACCTGGTAAACATTGTGTACCCCGTCTCCTGTTACCATCTATCCTAGACGCACAGTTCGGGACCCCCTACCCGAGATCCGCCGGTTTTGACACCGACATTGGTGCTTTCATTGAGAGTTCCACTGTGCCGTCAACAAAGGGCTCAATGGACCCTTCGACCGTCAGTAATGACGTTTTCCAGGGAGAAACCTTCCTCCCCGAACAGATCTTCGTATTCGGCGGCTTCATACTGCGGGCCAACTCGCTTGGCCATCTGGAGCAGATCGATAGCTACGCCCATGGCCATCAGGTCAGATTCGGGAGCTTGAATTATGTTTGCGGACATCTGTGGAGACTTGATCATCGACGGATTCGAGACCGCGACAACCGCTCCCCATCGCCCCGATGAACATGGCTTAAACCTGTCATCAGGCCGCATACAAGAGATAGCTCCTGTAGCAGCTCCGGCCTCATATCCGGAGTAGTTCAAGTCGTTCGAAGATGGGTAGCTCAACCCCATCCCGGGGACCACCGATTCCACGATGCTGGAGCCACACGCGGATTCCACTTCGTACGGTATTTGCATCAACGGAACCCCGTACTCGCCTCCTATGTCGAGCTCCGAACCTTGCGAGCCAGCGTACGCCGAACTCGGTCGGTTATCAATCTTCAAGTTCAGCGCCGCAGATGTCTTCCAACACTCGCCCATGGGCGACATACTAAATTCGCTAAAAAAATCTATCCCTGGCGGGTGACCCGTCTCCGAACTATGTTCGGTTCAAACTTACGGCAGACAACAGAGAATTTTGCTTCTCATCCGCCACCCACTCCACAGTCACCGTTAAAGATGTAACCAACACACCCGATCCCCACGTCGAAGACATCAACGGTATGGCCGACGATGTGGGGCAAGGCCAGAACTTACTACCCTCCAAACACGGGACAGGCACTTCTTGGTATGACATGTGTATGATAGACACACCTTACGGTGTTGTCGATGATGAGAAGGAGAATCCGGTCGAGGATAAACCGCCTAGTACACAGCCCGGACATCGGCGCCCTGGGCCTCATCGCCCCAGAGAAGACACTGCCAGCACCAGAGAAGACGATACTCCGGACAACAAAGACCCTGTTGGAGTAGAATCCGAGCAGGAGGAACAGGAAGACGGGCAAGACATCCCTGACGAACGTGCCACATGTGGGGACTCAGAGGACAGCAACTATCTCCCCCTCTCTGAGGAGGAGGAGATGGATACGTCTCCAACGTATCGATAATTTTTGATTGCTCCATGCTATATTATCTACTGTTTTGGACTATATTGGGCTTTATTTTGCACTTTATTTTAATTTTGGGACTAACCTATTAACTGGAGACCCAGCCCAGAATTGCTGTTTTTTTGCCTATTTCAGTATTTCGAAGAAACAGAATATCAAACGAAGTCCAAATGGAATAAAACCTTCGGGAACGTGATTTTCTCACCGAACGTGATCTTGGAGACTTGGACCCTACTCCAAGGAGTCAAAGAGGCGGTCACGAGGGTGGGGGCGCACCCCCCCTAGGGCGTGCCCCCTGCCTCATGGGCCCCTCAATGCTCCACCGACGTACCCCTTCCTTCTATATATACCTATGTACCCCCAAACGATCAGATACGGAGCCAAAAACCTAATTCCACCACCGCAACTTTCTATATCCACGAGATCCCATCTCGGGGCCTGTTCCGGAGCTCCGCTGGAGAGGGCCATCATCACGGAGGGCTTCTACATCATCATAGCCTCTCCGATGAAGTGTGAGTAGTTTACCTCAAACCTTCGGGTCGATAGTTAGTAGCTAGATGGCTTCTTCTCTCTTTTTGGATCTCAATACAAAGTTCTCTCCCTCTCTTGTGGAGATCTATTCGATGTAATCTTCTTTTTGCGGTGTGTTTGTTGAGATCGATGAATTGTGGGTTTATGATCAAATCTATCTATGAATAATATTTGAATCTTCTCTGAATTCTTTTATGTATGATTGGTTATCTTTGCAAGTCTCTTCGAATTATCCGTTTGGTTTGGTCAACTAGATTGGTAGTTCTTGCCATGGGAAAAGTGCTTAACTTTGGGTTCGATCTTGCGGTGTCCTTTCCCAGTGACAGAAGGGGTAGCAAGGCACGTATTGTATTGCCATCGAGGATAACAAGATGGGGTTTATTTCATATTGCATGAATTTATCTCTCTACATCATGTCATCTTTCTTAAGGCGTTACTCTATTTTTAACTTAATACTCTAGATGCATGCTAGATAGCGTCGATGAGTGGAGTAATAGTAGTAGATGCAGAATCGTTTCGGTCTACTTGTCACGGACGTGATGCCTATATACATGATCATGCCTAGATATTCTCATAACTATGCTCAATTCTGTCAATTGCTCAACAGTAATTTGTTCACCCACCGTAGAATACTTATGCTCTTGAGAGAAGCCACTAGTGAAACCTATGGCCCCCGGGTCTATTCTCATCGTATCAATCTCCATCACTTTAATCTTGCTTTGCTTTTTTACTTTGCCTTTACTTTTTACTTTGCATCTTTATACCAAAAATACCAAAAATATTATATCTATCAGATCTCACTCTCATAAGTGACCGTGAAGGGATTGACAACCCCTAATCGCGTTGGTTGCGAGTAGCTATCGTTTTGTGCAGGTACGAGGGACTTGAGCGTGGCCTCCTACTGGATTGATACCTTGGTTCTCAAAAACTGAGGGAAATACTTACGCTACTTTGCTGCATCATCCCTTCCTCTTCAGGGAAAACCAACGCAAGCTCAAGACGTAGCAGAGATCCTCGGCAACGAGGATTTTACCACGCCAAAGGAACCTCTTGAGCAGGAGCGCTTCAAACGCCGGATTATAGCCACTGCAAGGAGCTTAAGAAAGAAGCAGCTGCAGCTTCAAGCAAGCCGAGACTTGCTCAATGATAGAGGGACCAAGGTCTTGGCTGCCGAAGAATACAGCCTTAGCAGCCCAGACAAAAGCCACCCCAAGAGTAGGCGGCTCCCTCAATATGATGGCAGGGTGATGGAGCCCATACCACCATCGAATAATGCGGCGGGGCGATCACAGTTCGGTCCAGACAAAGCAGCAGCCCAAGCAGAGCACCATACCAACCCATCCTGCACGGAGGGTAGAGAAGGACGCACAAGATCGATGTACAGATCACGAAGATATACCGCGACCGACGACGATGGTCGCCTATCCGGACACTATGGAGCTGACCACGCCCGGTCCGGGCACCGTAAACGGAGCCTGCCGGAGGTACTTCGTAGTGTGGCCCAACATAGAGGATCCGCACACCCCCTCTGCTTCACGGACGAAGTAATGGAACATGAATTTCCAAACGAGTTTAAACCCATTAACATTGAATCATACGATGGGACAACAGACCCGCGGTATGGATCAAGGATTACCTCCTTCATATCCACATGGCCCGTGGAGACGACCTCCACGCCATTAAATACCTATCTCTCAAGCTTAAAGGGCCATCCTGGTACTAGCTAAACAGTTTGCCAGAAAATTCTATTGGCAACTGGGAAGATTTGGAAGACACCTTTCGAGACAACTTCCAGGGAACATATGTCTGGGCATTATGCGCCGATGACTTAAGTCACATTGTCCAGGAGCCCGGGGAGTCAGCTATGGAGCTCTGGACCAGGTTCTTAGTCAAAAATAACCAAATTGTCGATTGTCCGGACGCAGAAGCCCTCGCGGCCTTCAAACACAGCGTCCGGGATGAATGGCTCGCGCCTCACCTCGGCCAGGAAGGACCCAAATCCATGACAGCCCTCACCGCTGTAATGAACCGCTTCTGCGCGAGAGAAGACAACTGGCTTGCTCGTAAAAGCAATGACCCCAGCGGCCCGGGCACTTCCGAAATCCAAGATGGCAACGGCAAGCCACGACGAACCGAACATAACAAGATACGAGACACAGCGGTGAATGCCGGATTTCAGCTTGATAAAGTCATTGATTGACACCAAGTAATTTCGCTTATGGCGTGCAGTGTTCTGCTCAATCCGCTCCAGCAAGCAGTTAGTCTCACGCTTGTTTCTTTCCGCCTCCAGCATCACTTCGGCCAGAGAAGGCAGGTGAGGTAGATTTTCACCCCTAGCTGCACTGGCTTCCCCCTGCTCCGGGGCAGCAGGGTTGCTGCGGGTGTTGACCATCCTAGGAAAAAACAAGACAACGGTTTAGATAAGGATGGCACAAACATAGCAATGAAGTGCAGAATGTAGTGGATAACATGGAATGCTAAGATGTTCATTGCACGACATGGTAATATAGAAACTGTCATATATATACCATTGGTCATACACACCGTACATAGTTTAGTACAAGCCCAGGCTAGAGTACAACTACGGTGAAAGACATTACATCTCATCGCGGGCATTCCAAGCTCCTATACATTATTTTCCTACACCTCCGGAGCGTGACACTAAAGGAAATATGCCCTAGAGGCAATAATAAAGTTATTATTTATTTCCTTATATCATGATAAATGTTTATTATTCATGCTAGAATTGTATTAACCGGAAACATAATACATGTGTGAATACATAGACAAACAAAGTGTCACTAGTATGCCTCTACTTGACTAGCTCGTTAATCAAAGATGGTTATGTTTCCTAACCATGAACAATGAGATGTTATGTGATTAACGGGATCACATCATTAAGTGAATGATCTGATTGACATGACCCATTCCATTAGCTTAGCACCCGATCGTTTAGTATGTTGCTATTGCTTTCTTCATGACTTATACATGTTCCTATGACTATGAGATTATGCAACTCCCGTTTGCCGGAGGAACACTTTGTGTGCTACCAAACGTCACAACGTAACTGGGTGATTATAAAGGAGCTCTACAGGTGTCTCCAAAGGTAAATGTTGGGTTGGCGTATTTCGAGATTAGGATTTGTCACTCCGATTGTCGGAGAGGTATCTCTGGGCCCTCTCGGTAATGGACATCACTTAAGCCTTGCAAGCATTGCAACTAATGAGTTAGTTGTGGGATGATGTATTACAGAACGAGTAAAGAGACTTGCCGGTAATGAGATTGAACTAGGTATTGGAATACCGATGATCGAATCTCGGGCAAGTAACATACCGATGACAAAGGGAACAACGTATGTTGTTATGCGGTCTGACCGATAAAGATCTTCGTAGAATATGTAGGATCCAATATGAGTATCAAGGTTCCGCTATTGGTTATTGACCGGAGACGTGTCTCGGTCATGTCTACATTGTTCTCGAACCCGTAGGGTCCGCACGCTTAAGGTTACGATGACAGTTTTATTATGAGTTTATGCATTTTGATGTACCAAAGTTTGTTTGGAGTCCCGGATGTGATCACGGACATGACGAGGAGTCTCGAAATGGTCGAGACATAAAGATTGATATATTGGAAGCCTATGTTTGGATATCGGAAGTGTTCCGGGTGAAATCGGGATTTTACCGGAGTACCGGGAGGTTACCGGAACCCCCCGGGAGCTATATGGGCCATAGTGGGCCTTAGTGGAAAAGAGAAGGGGCAGCCCAAAGTGGGCCGCACGCCCCTCCCCTCCCTTGGTCCGAATAGTACAAGGAGAGGGGGACGGCCACCCTCTCTCTTTTCCCCCCTCCGCGAATCCTATTCCAACTAGGATTGGGGGGGGATCCTACTCCTAGAGGGAGTAGGACTCTCCTGGCGCGCCTCTCCTAGGCCGGCCGCACCCCCCTTTAGTCCTTTATATACGGAGGCAGGGGCACCCCAGAAACACACAAGTTGATCCACGTGATCTTATTCTTAGTCGTGTGCGGCGCCCCCTGCCACCATAGTCCTTGATAATATTGTAGAGGTGCTTAGGCGAAGCCCTGCGACGGTAGTACATCAAGATCGTCACCACGCCGTCGTGCTAACAGAACTCTTCCCCGACACTTTGCTGGATCGGACTCCGGGGATCGTCATCGAGCTGAACATGTGCTAGAACTCGGAGGTGCCGTAGTTTCGGTGCTTGATCGGTCGGGCCGTGGAGACGTACGACTACATCAACCAAACGCTTCCATTGTCGATCTACAAGGTACGTAGATCACACTCTCCCCTCGTTGCTATGCATCACCATGATCTTGCGTGTGCGTAGGAATTTTTTTGAAATTACTACGTTCCCTAACAGTGGCATCTGAGCCTAGGTTTTATATGTTGATGTTATATGCACGAGTAGAACACAAGTGAGTTGTGGGTGATATAAGTCATACTGCTTACCAGCATGTCATACTTTGGTTCGGCGGTATTGTTGGACGAAGCGGCCCGGACCGACATTACGCGTACGCTTACACGAGACCGGTTCTCCCGACGTGCTTTGCACATAGGTGACTTGCGGGTGAAAGTTTCTCCAACTTTAGTTGAATCGAGTGTGGCTATGCCCGGTCCTTGCGAAGGTTAAAACAGCACCAACTTGACAAACTATCGTTGTGGTTTTGATGCGTAGGTAAGATTGGTTCTTGCTTAAGCCCGTAGCAGCCACGTAAAACTTGCAACAACAAAGTAGAGGATGTCTAACTTGTTTTTGCAGGGTATGTTGTGATGTGATATGGTCAAGACATGATGCTAAATTTTATTGTATGAGATGATCATGTTTTGTAACCGAGTTATCGGCAACTGGCAGGAGCCATATGGTTGTCGCTTTTATTGTATGCAATGCAATCGCGCTGTAATGCTTTACTTTATCACTAAACGGTAGCGATAGTCGTGGAAGCACAAGCTTGGCGAGACGACAACGATGCTACGATGGAGATCAAGGTGTCGCGCTAGTGACGATGGTGATCACGACGGTGCTTCGGAGATGGAGATCACAAGCACAAGATGATGATGGCCATATCATATCACTTATATTGATTGCATGTGATGTTTATCTTTTATGCATCTTATCTTGCTTTGATTGACAGTAGAATTATAAGATGATATCTCACTAAATATCAAGAAGTGTTCTCCCTGAGTATGCACCGTTGCGAAAGTTCTTCGTGCTGAGACACCACGTGATGATCGGGTGTGATAGGCTCTACGTTCAAATACAACGGGTGCAAAACAGTTGCACTCGCGGAATACTCGGGTTATACTTGACGAGCCAAGCATATACAGATATGGCCTCGGAACACGGAGACCGAAAGGTCGAGCGTGAATCATATAGTAG
Organism: Triticum dicoccoides; assembly: GCF_002162155.2. Taxonomy (NCBI): domain Eukaryota; kingdom Viridiplantae; phylum Streptophyta; class Magnoliopsida; order Poales; family Poaceae; genus Triticum; species Triticum dicoccoides. The sequence continues at coordinate 656,169,003 of NC_041388.1, read as the reverse complement.
ATATGATCAACATAGTGATGTTCACCAATGAAACTACTCCATCTCACGTGATGATCGGACATGGTTTAGTTGATTTGGATCACGTAATCACTTAGAGGATTAGAGGGATGTCTATCTAAGTGGGAGTTCTTTAAGTAAATTAACTGAACTTAAAATTTATCATGAAACTTAGTACCTGATAAGTATCTTGCTTGTTTATGCTTGTAGATAGATGGCTCGTGCTGTTGTTCCATTGAATTTTAATGCGTTCCTTGAGAAAGCAAAGTTGAAAGATGATGGTAGCAATTACACGGACTAGGTCCGTAACTTGAGGATTATCCTCATTGCTGCACAGAAGAATTACATCCTGGAAGCACCGCTGGGTGCCAGGCCTGCTGCTGGAGCAACGCCAGATGTTATGAACGTCTGGCAGAGCAAAGCTGATGACTACTCAATAGTTCAGTGTGCCATGCTTTACGGCTTAGAATCGGGACTTCAACGACGTTTTGAACGTCATGGAGCATATGAGATGTTCCAGGAGTTGAAGTTAATATTTCAAGCAAATGCCCGGATTGAGAGATATGAAGTCTCCAATAAGTTCTATAGCTGCAAGATGGAGGAGAACAGTTCTGTCAGTGAGCATATACTCAAAATGTCTGGGTATAATAATCACTTGATTCAATTGGGAGTTAATCTTCCAGATGATTGTGTCATTGACAGAATTCTCCAATCACTGCCACCAAGCTACAAGAGCTTCGTGATGAACTATAATATGCAAGGGATGAGCAAGACTATTCCCGAGCTCTTCGCAATGCTAAAAGCTGCGGAGGTAGAAATCAAGAAGGAGCATCAAGTGTTGATGGTCAACAAGACCACTAGTTTCAAGAAAAAGGGTAAAGGGAAGAAGAAGGGGAACTTCAAAAAGAACGGCAAGCAAGTTGCTACTCAAGAGAAGAGATCCAAACCTGGACCTAAGCCTGAAACTGAGTGCTTCTATTGCAAGCAGACTGGGCACTGGAAGCGGAACTGCCCCAAGTATTTGGCGGATAAGAAGGATGGCAAGGTAAACAAAGGTATATGTGATATACATGTTATTGATGTGTACCTTACTAATGCTCGCAGTAGCACCTGGGTATTTGATACTGGTTCTGTTGCTAATATTTGCAACTCGAAACAGGGACTACGGATTAAGCGAAGATTGGCAAAGGACGGGGTGACGATGAGCGTGGGAAACGGTTCCAAAGTTGATGTGATCGTAGTTGGCATGCTACCTCTACATCTACCTTCGGGGTTAATATTAGACCTAAATAATTGTTATTTGGTGCCAGCGTTAAGCATGAACATTATATCTGGATCTTGTTTGATGCGAGACGGTTATTCATTTAAATCAGAGAATAATGGTTGTTCTATTTATATGAGTAATATCTTTTATGGTCATGCACCCTTAAAGAGTGGTCTATTTTTGTTAAATCTCGATAGTACTAACACACATATTCATAGTGTTGAAGCCAAAAGATGCAGAGTTGATAATGATAGTGCAACTTATTTGTGGCACTGCCGTTTAGGTCATATCGGTGTAAAGCGCATGAAGAAACTTCATACTGATGGACTTTTGGAACCACTTGATTATGAATCACTTGGTACTTGCGAACCGTGCCTCATGGGCAAGATGACTAAAACACCATTCTCCGGTACTATGGAGAGAGCAACAGATTTGTTGGAAATCATACATACAGATGTATGTGGCCCGATGAATATTGAGGCTCGTGGCGGATATCATTATTTTCTCACCTTCATAGATGACTTAAGCAGATATGGGTATATCTACTTAATGAAACATAAGTCTGAAACTTTTGAAAAGTTCAAAGAATTTTAGAGTGAAGTTGAAAATCATCATAACAAGAAAATAAAGTTTCTACGATCTGATCGTGGAGGAGAATATTTGAGTTACGAGTTTGGTGTACATTTGAAAAATTGTGGAATAGTTTCGCAACTCACGCCACCCGGAACACCACAGCGTAATGGTGTGTCTGAACGTCGTAATCGTACTTTACTAGATATGGTGCGATCTATGATGTCACTTACTGATTTACCGCTATCATTTTGGGGATACGCACTAGAGACGGCCGCATTCACGTTAAATAGGGCACCATCAAAATCCGTTGAGACGACGCCTTATGAACTGTGGTTTGGCAAGAAACCAAAGTTGTCGTTTCTGAAAGTTTGGGGCTGCGATGCTTATGTGAAAAAGCTTCAACCTGATAAGCTCGAACCCAAATCGGAGAAATGTGTCTTCATAGGATATCCAAAGGAGACTATTGGATACACCTTCTATCACAGATCCGAAGGCAAGACTTTTGTTGCTAAATTCGGAAACTTTCTGGAGAAGGAGTTTCTCTCGAAAGAAGTGAGTGGGAGGAAAGTAGAACTTGACGAGGTAACTGTACCTGCTCCCTTATTGGAAAGTAGTGCATCCCAGAAAACTGTTTCAGTGACACCTACACCAATTAGTGAGGAAGCTAATGATAATGATCATGAAACTTCAGAACAAGATACTACTGAACCTCATAGATCAACCAGAGTGAGATCCGCGCCAGAGTGGTACGGTAATCCTGTTCTGGAAGTCATGCTACTAGATCATGATGAACCTACGAACTATGAAGAAGCGATGGTGAGCCCAGATTCCGCAAAGTGGCTTGAAGCCATGAAATCTGAGATGGGATCCATGTATGAGAACAAAGTATGGACTTTGGTTGAATTGCCCGATGATCGGCAAGCAATTGAGAATAAATGGATCTTCAAGAAGAAGACTGACGCTGACGGTAATATTACTGTCTACAAAGCTCGACTTGTCGCAAAAGGGTTTCGGCAAGTTCAAGGGATTGACTACGATGAGACCTTCTCACCCGTAGTGATGCTTAAGTCTGTCCGAATCATGTTAGCAATTGCCGCATTTTATGATTATGAAATTTGGCAGATGGATGTCAAAACTGCATTCCTGAATGGATTTCTGGAAGAAGAGTTGTATATGATGCAACTAGAAGGTTTTGTCGATCCAAAGGGAGCTAACAAAGTGTGCAAGCTCCAGCGATCCATTTATGGACTGGTGCAAGCCTCTCGGAGTTGGAATAAATGCTTTGATAGTGTGATCAAAGCATTTGGTTTTATACAAACTTTTGGAGAAGCCTGTATTTACAAGAAAGTGAGTGGGAGCTCTATAGCATTTCTGATATTATATGTAGATGACATATTACTAATTGGAAATGATATAGAATTTCTGGACAGCATAAAGGGATACTTGAATAAGAGTTTTTCAATGAAAGACCTCGGTGAAGCTGCTTACATATTAGGCATTAAGATCTATAGAGATAGATCAAGACGCTTAATTGGACTTTCGCAAAGCACATACCTTGACAAAGTTTTGAAGAAGTTCAAAATGGATCAAGCAAAGAAAGGGTTCTTGCCTGTGTTACAAGGTGTGAAGTTGAGTAAGACTCAATGCCCGACCACTGTAGAAGATAGAGAGAATATGAAAGATGTTCCCTATGCTTCAGCCATAGGCTCTATCATGTATGCAATGTTGTGTACCAGACCTGATGTGTGCCTTGCTATAAGTCTAGCAGGGAGGTACCAAAGTAATCCAGGAGTGGTTCACTAGATAGCGGTCAAGAACATCCTGAAATATCTGAAAAGGACTAAGGATATGTTTCTCATATATGGAGGTGACAAAGAGCTCATCGTAAAAGGTTACGTTGATGCAAGCTTTGACACTGATCCGGACGATTCTAAATCGCAAACTGGATACGTGTTTACATTAAACGGTGGAGCTGTCAGTTGGTGCAGTTCTAAACAAAGCGTTGTAGCGGGATCTACATGTGAAGCAGAGTACATAGCTGCTTCGGAAGCAGCAAATGAAGGAGTCTAGATGAAGGAGTTCATATCTGATCTAGGTGTCATACCTAGTGCATCGGGTCCAACGAAAATCTCTTGTGACAATACTGGTGCAATTGCCTTGGCAAAGGAATCCAGATTTCACAAGAGAACCAAGCACATCAAGAGACGCTTCAATTCCATCTGGGATCTAGTCCAGGTGGGAGACATAGAGATTTGCAAGATACATACGGATCTGAATGTTGCAGACCCGTTGACTAAGCCTCTTCCACGAGCAAAACATGATCAGCACCAAGGCTCCATGGGTGTTAGAACCGTTACTATGTAATCTAGATTATTGACTCTAGTGCAAGTGGGAGACTGAAGGAAATATTCCCTAGAGGCAATAATAAAGTTATTATTTATTTCCTTATATCATGATAAATGTTTATTATTCATGCTAGAATTGTATTAACCGGAAACATAATACATGTGTGAATACATAGACAAACAAAGTGTCACTAGTATGCCTCTACTTGACTAGCTCGTTAATCAAAGATGGTTATGTTTCCTAACCATGAACAGTGAGTTGTTATTTGATTAACGGGATCACATCATTAAGTGAATGATCTGATTGACATGACCCATTCCATTAGCTTAGCACCCGATCGTTTAGTATGTTGCTATTGCTTTCTTCATGACTTATACATGTTCCTATGACTATGAGATTATGCAACTCCCATTTGCTGGAGGAACACTTTGTGTGCTACCAAACGTCACAACGTAACTGGGTGATTATAAAGGAGCTCTACAGGTGTCTCCAAAGGTAAATGTTGGGTTGGCGTATTTCGAGATTAGGATTTGTCACTCCGATTGTCGGAGAGGTATCTCTGGGCCCTCTCGGTAATGCACATCACTTAAGCCTTGCAAGCATTGCAACTAATGAGTTAGTTGCGGGATGATGTATTACAGAACGAGTAAAGAGACTTGCCGGTAACGAGATTGAACTAGGTATTGGAATACCGATGATCGAATCTCGGGCAAGTAACATACCGATGACAAAGGGAACAACGTATGTTGTTATGCGGTTCGACCGATAAAGATCTTCGTAGAATATGTAGGAGCCAATATGAGCATCCAGGTTCCGCTATTGGTTATTGACCAGAGACGTGTCTCGGTCATGTCTACATTGTTCTCGAACCCGTAGGGTCCGCACGCTTAAGGTTACGATGACAGTTTTATTATGAGTTTATGCATTTTGATGTACCGAAGTTTGTTCGGAGTCCCGGATGTGATCACGGACATGACAAGGATTCTCGAAATGGTCGAGACATAAAGATTGATATATTGGAAGCCTATGTTTGGATATCGGAAGTGTTCCGGGTGAAATCGGGATTTTACCGGAGTACCGGGAGGTTACCGGAACCCCCCGGGAGCTATATGGGCCATAGTGGGCCTTAGTGGAAAAGAGAAGGGGCAGCCCAAAGTGGGCCACGCGCCCGTCCCCTCCCTTGGTCCGAATAGGACAAGGAGAGGGGGCCGGCCACCCTCTCTCTTTTCCCCCCTCCGCGAATCCTATTCCAACTAGGATTGGGGGGGAATCCTACTCCCAGAGGGAGTAGGACTCTCCTGGCGCGCCTCTCCTAGGCTGGCCGCACCCCCCCTTTAGTCCTTTATATACGGAGGCAGGGGCACCCTAGAAACACACAAGTTGATCCACGTTATCTTATTCTTAGCCGTGTGCGGCGCCCCCTGCCACCATAGTCCTCGATAATATTGTAGCGGTGCTTAGGCGAAGCCCTGCGACGGTAGTACATCAAGATCGTCACCACGCCGTCGTGCTGACAGAACTCTTCCCCGACACTTTGCTGGATCGGAGTCCGTGGATTGTCATCGAGCTGAACGTGTGCTAGAACTCGGAGGTGTCGTAGTTTCGGTGCTTGATCGGTCGGGCCGTGGAGACGTACGACTACATCAACCAAACGCTTCCGTTGTTGATCTACAAGGTACGTAGATCACACTCTCCCCTCGTTGCTATGCATCACCATGATCTTGCGTGTGCATAGGAAATTTTTTGAAGTTACTACGTTCCCTAACAGACACACACCATGTCGTATCCCACGGTCACGCAGGACTGTGGAGAATACAACTACTACAATACTAGTGAAACTACTACTAGCTCAGACAGCTCCGTAGTAATCCTCATAGAAGTCGCCACCAAAACCTGGAAGTGGAACATGATCATCTGGGAACAGACGGTCCTGCGGAGCCTGCAGACCATAGGGACTCGGATGTGGCCTTGGTCCCACAGGTGGTGGCAGACGGGGACCACGAGGAGGGGTGATGCCTCCTACATCGCGCCACTCCATACAATCTGGCAATCCAGACCGTACAGGGTACAAATCCCTCAGATCCATAAATCCTGCCTGTACCGCTGGTGCAAACCGTGTCAAAGTGGCCCAGTGATCAGCACGAGAGTTAAAAAACTCCATACGCAAGGCCCGATTTTCGTGGTCCTTATCCTCGAGCATCTTGGCAGTGGTGCAGAGTAGTGACTCCTCATGTGTGGGGTCAGCATAGATAGCCTGGAGATACCCTTGCGCTCCCGGAAGTGAAGCTGGCATATAACGGAACTCGGTGTTTCGAAGTAGGCCAGTCCGGACTCGCATGATGGTCATCATGGAATAGGCAGCATCCTGCACAGCCATCTCAACAGTAACCTCGAGTCCATAGGAACAGTGAAGGGGCTTAGTGGCTCTAGGATAAGAGGGATATATCCTGACGGTACAGAGGTACTGGCTCTGGTTGAAGTCTCGGAATTGCTCTTCGACAGTGTATTCGGGATACCAATGGTAACCCGTCTCGATCATTACCCGGACTAACATAGCAGTATGACCGGGCACATCGAGGCACCGGGTCAGGCGAACCACTTGGTTTTGAGCACGAGTGGCCATCTGAAAGCACAACCACAATGCAAAGACATTAGAAATTCTAGGGAAAATTGGACAGCATAACAGCTATAAATGCTCAGAAAAAGATTTGAGACATCCACAACAGATTGCAATACCACTCAACAACATCATATCAAGGTTCTGATTCAACTAGTGATATACTAAAAGTAGTAGAAGTTGTACTGAGACTTGTAACAACAATCCTATAAGCTACTACGGATTAGTAACACGTGAACCTGATAGAAGAAGAGAGCCTAGTCCTTAACCCACGTTGAATGAGAAGAGAATGACTCAGATCAGAGGGCATAAGGTAAAGGAGTAAAAAGAGCCTTGTGTTCCCTCCCACAATCAATTCCCCTACATATAACTAAAGCATTTCTAGACTCGACATCAACCAGTTTGGCTCAACGAACCTACAGGCAGTCCGGCTCTGATGCCAACGCTGTCAGGACCCCGATTCCAAGTCACATCGATCTAGCCGGTAACACCTCATATCACATTGCGGCCTCACGCACGGTAGCCCCACGGGTGTCGCCTTTCCATGGCCCGGGACCGTTTGCACCTTTTGGCTCACGTATATGATAGTGTCGCTAGTGTCCATATGACAGAGAACCTGGGCCGACATGGCTAGTCGTGAACCCAAAGCGGCACAGACCTATGGAGACAAGCATACGTGAATCACATCGAGCATGTCGGTCATCAGCGTGTGAATCCGGGCTGTAGCATTGGGCTAACAGGACTCTGGGGAATCCGGGCTGTAGCAGGCTAGGAAGGACTCCGGAAGTTACCGCGTGACATTTCCCCGAAGGGACAGACATAGGAACGAAGTGAAACACATGCCGGCCAGTCAAGTGTCCTGAGCAGTAGTGCTGGGCTAGCAGGACTCCGGTGAACCGGGCTGTAGCGGACTACTATGGCTCGAGGAGCACTAGACTACATTTCCCCATAAGAAAGGCTGCCAAGGATAAACAACTAGATTGTCGGATCCCACACATACCAAGCATTTCAATCATACACACAATATGCTCGATATGTGCAAATACAACATGGCATCACAATAAAACTCTACAACTCAAGTACTTTATTTAAAGGCTCCAAAGAGCCATACATAACATGTTCATACAGGTAGGGGTCACATGACCCAACACTCAAGTCATACAAGCATACAAGCACATGCGGAAGCAAATAGTCTGAGTACACACACTAGAAAGCAAGAAGGCTTCTCGAAGCCTGTCTATCTACATAGGGCCCTCCATGGCCATAATCACCACCTGGGTGGCAAGCCACTCATTGACGTCGAGATCTACATAAAACCCATCAGAGGGGGCGGTGTTGTCGTCTGAAAACAGTAATTAAGCAAACATGAGTACAAAGGTACTCAGCAAGTCTTACATCAGAACCTACTATACATGCTCATTCTCAAGAAGGTGGTGGAGTTATTGCAGCAAGCCAGCTTTGACTCTTGGCTAAGCTATCCTACGAAACACCACTAATAAAATAGATTTTGCACACGAGTCCACTACTCACCAACACAATACTCCACCGGGGATCCTCCCTCGTCATCCTACGAGAGGGCCATCCTCGGTACTCACATTTATCTTGAGTCTTTTAGTAGTATCCATTAACGTGTCTATGAACTGTATAGGCAACCAAGTAGTCCTTTACCACGGACGCGGCTATTCGAATAGTTTTATACCCTGTAGGGGTGTACTTCTTCATACACGCTTTCACCACTTACCGCCGTTTACACGACATGTACTCGGCAACCTTCAAGCGGAGGCCCAACGAGGCTGTCGGCCACGGCCTACCTAAACACTCAAGTCTCTAGTCCAGGGTTATCGCCTATCCAGGTTCCATCCGCAGGGAGTCCGGCCGAGGTTTCCACATACGGCCCCGAACGATGTGAACAGGGTTCCCGAGACACCAAACGGGTGACTCGGTACACCATGCCATGGTGTATCTACCGCAACATAGCCCACCCCTAGGGTCAGTGCTACGCACGGCCGCCAACACATAACCTACAAACACCATAAACTAATTGCAACTCCTGGACAGAGTACTAGGGTGAATAAGAAGTCGAGAGGGTCCATTGGTTTCGGGCCCAATGTATGGTAGTAACTGAATCTTAAATCACACATACAGATCTCAGTTCTTATGGACGGCCTCAATGAAACAACCCACCATGTACTCCTACATGGCCTCTCATCGATACCTTTACCAAATCATGTTCAACACATCCCTCACATTACTGACATAGTCATTTCACTCTAGCCCATCACCCAGATGAACCAGACCTGACACAACTCTAAGCATAGCAGGCATAACAAGGTAGGAAACACATACATGGCTCAATCAACTCCTACACATGCTAGTGGGTTTCATCTAGTTACTGTGGCAATGACAGGTCATGCAAAGGATAAGGGTTCAACTACCGTAGCACACAGCAGTTTGAATCGCGTTGTCTTAATGCAGCAAACAAGAGCAGAAGCGAGAACATGGGTTTGTATCGGAATGATCAATGGGTTGCTTGCCTGATGGAGTGGTAGTAGGGTACTGCCCTTCAGTTGGATACTCGGAGATATCCTCGGAGGCAGAACCTACCACGAAGGACGCACAGAACATAATCAACACATGACAATATGCAATAATATGATGCATGCTATGACATGGAAAAATGATGTGTCCTGCCTAATGCAATGTGAAACAAGTTGAAATGGGTCCATTTGAATCAAAGATTCAAATGAAGGTTAAAGTTCTTATGCATAAAAAGTGTATTAGCTTGTTTCACCTAAACATCAAGGTTAAAGTGTTTTTTCATTCATGAAACCATTACATATGGATAGCTTGAATTTTTCTGATCATTTTTCATATATAATTTGTTTGATTTGGAGCTATGGTTGATTTTCTATGATTTTTAGAAGTTTTGGCTATTTTCTGGAATTTCCTATATAAAAATAAATCCAGAAAATGAATAATTGCATCAGCACTATGTCACTGTGACGTCAGCGAGTCAAAGGCGCCAAGGCCAGTCAAACCTGACTGGTGGGCCCTATCTGTCAGTGACTCAGCTAATTAACAGGGTTAAGTTAGTACTAATTAACTATCAGTGGGGCCTGGGCCCACATGTCAGTGACTAAACTAATTATAATTAGTTAGCATTAATCCTAAACTAATTAACAGGCCGGCCCCACCTGTTATAGGCTCAGGGGGGAAGTCAACCTGGCCCACACATTAGTCCACGGTCAAAACGTGGTAAACTCGCCGGCGTTTAGCCGCCGGCGACACAAATCGCGGCGGAGATCTTCGGAAATCACCGTCTAGCGATGGTTCAACGCGCGGCTAGGCTTGCTCGACTCCTAGGAGTGCGCCGCATCTGGTGGTGCCACTAGTTGGAGCTGGTGTGGCCGGGAACAATGGCGGCGAGCACGTCCGCGGCGGCCGGAGTTCGGGCCTCGGCGGAAAACATGCTAGGTTGCACAACAGGACGTGGGGGTGGCCGCGTTCGACTCGTGGGGATGTACTAAGTGCAGTGGTGAGCTCAGGGTGCAAGCTTGCACAGCCGTGGCCACGGTGGCGACATGGCCGGCAGCGAGGAGCTATCAGCTCTGATGGCCATGGTGGTTAGAGGACGAGGACGAGCACGGGGAGAGGGGGAAATAGTGGCGGAGCTAACAGCGATCACGAAGAGGGGCTCGGCTTGCTCGGAGACAGCTTGGCGACGGCGAATCCATCGATGGAGTCCGGCGGCCGTGCTCTGGGAAGACGACTCGTGGCGGCGATGTGGGGCTCCCACGGTGGCGTGGCTCGAGGTGGAAGGAAGAGGGGGTCGAGGCTGAGCCTCTGGGCCGGTCAGAGAAGCGAGGGAGAGGCGATGGCCGCGGTGGTGCTTGTCGGCGGTGATGGCTACACTCGGCAGGGGATGGGGAGAGAGCCAGAGGGGGGAGAGGGGCATGGGGAGAGTGGGGAAAGCGAGAGGGGGACGAGGGGGAGTGTGTGGCACTCGTAGACGACGTCCTGGGCGTCGGCAGAAGCAGGAGGTGGCCGGCGTGTGGCTGCGGGCGCCGGCCACGCGCCTCTCGTCCTCCTGGCGAGAGGAGGAGGATGACTGGCGGTAGCCAGTGGGCTGGGCCGAGCTGGGCCAGGCCAGGGCGACAGGTAAGTCCTCTAACTCTCTCTCTCTTTCTGTTTGCTTTTATTTATTTCCTGCTATGTGTATTGAAATAGAATAAATACTATTTCATTTCCAAAAACTCTGGAAATATTCAGAGGCACATTTGGGAATATTCTCAACTGCCTAAAAATGCTTCCAAGATTATTTGAGCATTTTAAAATATTTATAGCATTTAAAATGCCCAAATTCAAATACTTATGGCTTGTTCAAAAAATCTAGAATGGCTCCATAAATTGCAAGACCATTTTTGGCAGAGGTTTTAGTCAAGACCAAAAATGGTGGGCTTTTATGAAGGGCATTTTGGGTTCATTGAAATTCCAATTGTTGGAAATTAGCATTTTCTGGGGGGTATTGGGGTTGGTTAGGCCCCATTTCAAGTTTAAAATAAATTTAAACATGATGCACATGTTCATCCAAACCTAATGCATGACTAAAAGCAGGGATGTGACAGTTTAAAGAATAGGTGACCAACCGGAAAGCTTCTACGGCGGACTCTATCAGAGTTCGGATCCATACACTCACCTAAGGGGTTACCTCCGTTAAGGATCCCCCTCCCTGAGGATGGGCTACGCAGACGTGCGATAGGAGGTCCAAAATTACCTTTTGTACACCGCACTCTTTATTCTGAGCCTGTACTATGCCCCTTTTCCTATGATCCCGACCACGAGCATGTCAAATAGCCGGGTCCGTGGTTTCTCTTTTATATATATATATATATATACATAAATTTATCATTGACACATCGCTCCATTCTCAGTAAGCCTCACCCGAGCCAAACTCTCATACCCTTTCAACAATAAAGTACGGCCTCAACGGCTGCATTGCAGATGCACCTCGGCACACCCTGCTAGGGGCTCGGCATGGGAACGAACGAGTTGCCAGTAAAAGTCTGAACAGCTCTATAGCGTACTTCGGCGTCGCAAGTTTAGCCTTATATGCATCAGCTCTGAATCATTGTCTTGGGTCAATAGTTGGGTTGCGCGGCTCCTGTGTTTGCTACCCTACGTTCCGCTCTATCAGCTAGGGTAGTAAAGGGAGAACTACTGCGATTGTGCCCTGGCCTAGACCGGATGAGCACCTCAGTAGAGAAAGCCGAAAACTGACTGTCATGATGCGGGGAGAGCTGGTCAACCACTTGACCACTTATTGGAATCTTTAGCGATTTTCCGTGTAATATGAGGGATCTTTTTTAGATCAAATATGTAAGGCACCACACGCCACATACACACCAGGGGCTATTTCGTAGCCCCACCATAAAACTCCTATGGTTAAGTGAAAGTGTTAACGCCTTATAGTCCGATTGTCTGGTTCGCCACATTATCACCTCCTTCATGGACCAAGACGTTGGATAAAGACTGGAAAACTTTCAAATTATAGTAAAATGACTACACAAGAGGAATTCAAGCTTTTTGAGCAAAACATAAATAGATTAACTATAAAGTTGTCTTTTACAATCAACATACACTTCACTCGAACATTATGTTCTTCAAGCACTGGCCCTCAATCAAGCGGGCGGCCTCCAGGATGTCTTCCAAATAATGCTCTGGTTGCGGACGGTCCTCGCCTTTGGGCGGACCCTTCGTCGCGATATCGATGGCCTTCATCTTCCCCCAGAATGTCTTCACTCGGGCAAGGGTCATCCGTGCACCTTCAATGCACGTCGATCACTTCACAACATCGATGCGCGGCACTACATCGACAAGCTTCTGCACCAAACCAAAATAGCTATTTGGCGCAGGCTCGGTCGGCCATAGCCGAATTATAACATCCTTCATGGCAGCGCCGGATACCCTACGAAGTTCGGCCCATTGGGACATCCATTCATTGAGCAGCAGCGAGCGCTTTGACACACCAAACTGTGACAAAAAAGCTTCTCCGTTGCATATCCAGCTTGCGCTTGGTAATACCGCGTTGCATCGGAAGAACTCTTTGGCAAGTCTTAAATACTCGTCCGAAGAACTCCACACTTGGTTCAGTGGAGCATAGTCCGGGTCACCGAACTTAGTCTGCAGCAGAAAAGGCTTTCCAGCCAATATCCCTTTCGCCTGCCGAACATCCTCACGGAGTGCTCTGGACTCTGATCGCGCTTCTCTCACCTCCTGTCGAGCCTTGTCTAGTTCAGCCGTTAAGGCTTTATTCTCTTTCTCAAGAAATTCGCAGCGGCCAGTAGCATTCTCCAAAGCGAGTGTCATCGTGGATATCTTCTCCTCGCCCTGGCATCGTGCAACTTGTTCGGTCTTCAGTTCAACCGATGCTCCTTCAGCAGCAACATCACTAAACCTGGCCCACTCCTTGGCCCAGATTAGCTCCGCCTAAAGAGCCTCCATGGCGGCAGCACCATCTGCATTTCATGCACATTTCATATAAAGCTCTTTCCCGCGTCAAGCACACTGGTGTAAAGAATGCTAGAAATACATACCTTACGAGTCATCAAGATGCCTGTTGATCAATGCAACGTCATCCTCCGCAATATCCAGCTTTCGCTGCAGTTCGGCCACTTCCGTATTCTAGACAGCCACAGGAGGGGAAGCAGCATGTATTTCAAATCAAACCAAGGTTAATGCCTGAGCATATCTCTTTGATCCTCCGATCGCTCCCTTCAGAAGACAATCCGAGTCTCAGGGGCTACTGCATATACAACAGGTGCATTCTGTCAATAAAAGTAAATTGTCAAAGCTACATCACAAACCTCAAAACCTCTTAGAAGGCTCGTGAAGGCCTCGTTCAATCCACTCTTCGCGGATAGATCCCTTTCAACCACCATAACAATCAAGGAATGGTGCTCTTCTGAAATGGACGCTCGTCGTAGCATGTCCGTCAGCATTTCCGGTTCTCCTAGGTCTTCGGAAACCACCGCCGGAGTACGACATTCCAGTGAAGGAACCCGCTTGCTTGCCTCCAGAACCGTCTCCGTCTATAAACCGGACGGTTCGGGGACGCCAGTCTCGATCCCGGAACTTCGAGTAACAGAGGCACCGCCTTCGGGCGCCCTTCGGGATGATACCTCGGTATCATCTCCTCTATTAGGCGATGATGCCGGAGGAGGCGTGTCACTCTCCATCATCTCCGGAAGAAGATCTCCTGAGGAGGAGGACGATTGAGAAACACCAGGTGTTAACCTGCGTGGAAGAACATACGATCACTTCACTAGTGGGAAAAGAATGAGGTACGCTCAAAGTGCCCCAGCTTCACTTACGGTTTGCCTCGAGGTTCGTCCTTGTCATCAAGCTCTATGGCAACCTGATGACCCACAAGTATAGGGGATCTATCGTAGTCCTTTCGATAAGTAAGAGTGTCAAACCCAACGAGGAGCAGAAGGAAATGATAAGCAGTTTCCAGCAAGGTATTCTCTGCAAGTACTGAAATAAGTGGTAACAGATAGTTATGTGATAAGATAATTTATAACGAGCAACAAGTAACAAAAGTAAATAAGGTGCAGCAAGGTGGCCCAATCCTTTTTCTAGCAAAGTACAAGCCTGGACAAACTCTTATATGATGTAAAGTGCTCCCGAGGACACATGGGAATATCGTCAAGCTAGTTTTCATCACGCTCATATGATTCGCGTTCGGTACTCTAATAATTTGGTACGTGGGTGGACCGGTGCTTGGGTGCTGGCCTTACATGGACAAACATCCCACTTATGATTAACCTCTATTGCAAGCATCCCCAAATACAACAAAAGTATTAAGGTAAACCTAACCATAGCATGAAACATATGGATCCAAATCAGCCCCTTACGAAGCAACGCATAAACTAGGGTTTAAGCTTCTGTCACTCTAGCAACCCATCATCTACTTATTACTTCCCAATGCCTTCCTCTAGGCCCAAATAATGGTGAAGTGGCATGTAGTCGACGTTCACATAACACCACTAGAGGAGTGACAACATACATCTCATCAAAATATCGAACGAATACCAAATTCACATGACTACTAATAGCAAGACTTCTCCCATGTCATCGGGAACAAAAGTAACTACTCACAAAGCATAAACATGTTCATAATCAGAGGGGTATTAATGTGCATATAGGATCTGAACATATGATCTTCCACCAATTAAACCAACTAGCATCAACTAGAAGGAGTAATTAACACTACTAGCAACCTACTAGCACCAATCCCGAACTTGGAGACAAGAATTGGATACAAGAGATGAACTAGTGTTTTGAGATGAGATGGTGCTTATGAAGATGTTGATGGAGATTACCCTCTCCCAATGAGAGGAGCGTTGGTGATGACGATGGCGATGATTTCCACCTCCGGGAGGGAAGTTTCCCCGACAGAACATCCCCGCCAGAACCCTAGATTGACTCCGCCAAGGTTCCGCCTATTGGCGGCGGAGTTTCGTCCGAGAAGATGGCTTATGATTTTTTCCCATCGAAAGAGTCCATATAGCAGAAGATGGTCACCGGAGGGCCACCAGGGGGCCCACGAGGTAGGGGGCGCGCCCAGGGGGTAGGGCGCGTCCCCCCACCCTCGTGGGCAGGGTGTGGCCCCCCTGGTGAAGTTCTTGTGCTCAATGTTTTTTTATATATCTGGAGAACATCACGCGTGAAGTTTCAGGATTTTGGAGCTGTGCAGAATAGGTCTCTAATATTTGCTCCTTTTCCAGCCAGAATCCCAGCTGTCGGCATTCTTCCTCTTTATGTAAACCTTGTAAAATAAGAGATAATAGGCATAAGTATTGTGATATAATGTGTAATAACAGCCCATAATGCAATAAATATTGTTATAAAATCATGATGCAAAATGGATGTATCAACTCCCCCAAGCTTAGGCCTCACTTGTCCTCAAGCGAAAATCCGAAATCGAAAAATATGTCCACATGTTTAGAGTTGAAGGTGTCGATAAGAATAAAATATGGACATGAGGGCATCATGATCATTCTTAGAGCAGCAATTTATATAGTTCTTGTCATATGACATCTTATGCTAGAGTAATAATTCAATCACAATATCAAGTATCAATCATAAACTTCATTGAAAACTGACAAACTATAATCTCAGTCATTGAGGCAATTGCAATTTATCATAACATAGGAAAGAGTCAATGTATAAGAGCTTTTCAGCAAGTCCACATACTCAACTATCATATAGTCTTTCACAATTGCTAACACACGCAATACTTATGGGTATGGAGTTTTAATCGGACACAGAGAAACATAGGGGCTTATAGTTTTGCCTCCCAACATTTTACCTCAAGGGTAAAGTCAACAGTAATAGTTCATGAAAACCCACATCCAATTAGCCATATATACCAGGATCTTTCCAACATATTGTGCTTGCCAAAGGATAAAATGTAAAAAGGAAGGGTGAAGATCACCATGACTCTTATGCAATGTAGGAGATAAAAGTAATAGATAGGCCCTTCGCAGAGGGAAGCAGAGGTTGTCATGCGCTTTTATGGTTGAATGCACAAAATCCTAATGCAAAAAACGTCACTTTATATTGCCACTTGTGATATAGACCTTTATTATGCAGTCTTTCGCTTTTATTACTTCCATATCACACGATTGTATAAAGCTTATTTCTACCACACCAATCAATCATACATATTTAGAGAGCAATTTTTATTGCCCGCACCGATGACAACTTACTTGATGGATCTTACTCAATCCATAGGTAGGTATGGTGGACTCTCATGGCAAAACTGGTTTAAGGGTATTTGGAAGCACAAGTAGTATCTCTACTTGGTGCAATGAATTTGGCTAGCAAGAGGGAGAAAGGCAAGCTCAACATGCTGGAGGATCCAAGACAATATAATTTATCTTAGATGTAAGAAAACATAACCCATTATGTTGTCTTCCTTGTCCAATGTCAACTCTTTAGCATGTCATATTTTAATGAGTGCTCGCAATCATAAAAGATGTCCAAGATAGTATATTTATATGTGAAGACCTCTCTTTCTTTATTACTTCCTATTAATTGCAACGATGACCAAAACTATGTTTGTCAACCCTCAATAACTTTTATTCATCATACTCTTTCTATGTGAGCTCATTACTCTCCATAATAGTCACATGATCTCTTTGTTTCTTTTTATTTCTATCTCTTTTCTTTTATTCACTTGAGATCATGGCAAAAATAATCAAGCCCTTGACTCAACACTAATCTTTATTATATAGCTCACGGACTCGATTACATAGAAGGATAATAAAGCAAAACTCACAACTAGATCATACTAAGAACTTTTATTCTACTAGATTGTAATGCCCTCGATGCGGCTATAGCTCCCACGTGTCGAGGCACGACTTAGAGACATAACCGCATTGAAAGCAATGTTGCAAGTTAGGCAATCTTCACAACATCCCATGTTATATAGATAATAAAAGGGGAGATACATAGTTGGCTTACACTCGCCACGTCAATCAAGTACATAAATAGCATTACAACATTCAAACACTCATGGCCCGACTATAGCGCCAAAATAAAAGATAACCCAACATGCGACACGGTCCCGATCACCCCCAACTGGGCACCACTACTGATCATCAGGGAAAGACACGTAGTATCAGTGTGAGTCCTCGTCGAACTCCCACTTGAGCTCAAGCGCGTCATCTGGAGCGGAATCATCAGGCCCTGCATCTGGTTTGGAAGTAATCTGTGAGCCACAGGGACTCAGCAATCTTGCACCCTCGCGATCAAGACTATTTAAGCTTAATAGGTAAGGCAAGGATAATATGTGGAGCTGCAGCAAGAGACTAGCATATATGGTGGCTATCCTGTTCGCAAAAGAGAGCGAGAAGAGGTGGCAAAGCGCGAGCAAGTAGCTAGAGGACAACCTGCGCAAGCATTACTCCAACACCGTGTTCACTTCCCGGACTCCACTGAGAAGAGACCATCGCGGTAACTCACACAGTTGATTCATTTTAATTAAGTTAAGGTTCAAGTTATCTACAACCGGACATTAACAAATTCCCATCTGCCCATAACCGCGGGCACGGCTTTCGAAATTTCAAATCCCTGCAGGGGAGTCCCAACTTAGCCCATGACAAGCTCTCACGGTCAACGAAGGAATAGACCTTCTCCCGAGACATTCCGATCAGACTCGGTATCCCGGTTCTACAAGACAACTCCGACAATGGTAAAACAAGTCCAGCAAGACCACCCGATGCGCCGACATCCCGATAGGAGCTGCACATATCTCGTTCTCAGGGCACACCGGATAAGCTAAGCGTACATAAGCCGACGTAACCCAAGTTGCCAAGGGATGGCCCTGCACGGTGCTCTGGGTTGAACCAACGCTCAGAGGAGCACTGGCCCGGGGGTTTAAAATAAGATGACCCTCGGGTCCGCGAAACCCAAGGGAAAAGGCTAGGTGGCAAAAGGTAAAACCAAGGTTGGGCATTGCTGGAGGAGTTTTATTCAAGGCAGACTGTCAAGGGGTTCCCATTATAACCCAACCGCGTAAGGAAACGCAAAATCCGGGAACATAACACCGATATGACGGAAACTAGGGCGGCAAGAGTGGAACAAAACACTAGGAGAGAGGCCGAGCCTTCCACCCTTTACCAAGTATATAGATGCATTAAGATAACAAGATAATATAATGATATCCCAGCAAGAAACAATGTTCCAACAAGGAACGGTCTCCAATCTTCACCTGCAACTAGCAACGCCATAAGAGGGGCTGAGCAAAGCGGTAACATAGCCAATCAACGGTTTGCTAGGACAAAGGTGGGTTAGGGGTTTGACATGGCAATTTGGGAGGCATGATAAGCAAGTGGTAGTCATCATAGCATAGGCGTAGCAAAAGAGCGAGCATCTAGCAAAGCAAAGATAGTAGTGACTTCGAGGGTATGATCATCTTGCCTGCAAAGTTGTCAGAGTTGACTGGATCCTCGAAAGCAAACTCAACGGGCTCCTCGTTAGCGAACTCGTCTCCCGGCTCTACCCAAACAAGACAAACAAGCAAACGGAACGCAATCAACCACGTGCAAAGCTCAAACAATATGATGCAAAGATGGTATGCTATGCGGGATGCGATGCGGGATGCATATGCAAGATTTGACAAGGAATGTATGAACCTGGCATCAACTTGGAAATCCAAGTGTGCCACTAGAAAGATGAGATGAAATCACTTGAAAATGATATAAAGAACACCGGCATCGGAGTTACGGTTTGGAAATGGCGAGCAATTCAAATATGACCACGTTCTGCGATTTACAGCAAGTAGCCATCTAAATACAACAAGATGAACATGCTACAGCATCCAAACATGGAAACAAAATACATGGCAGGGATCCATTCATGATGCTTAACAAAATACTAGCACTGAGCTACGACCAATTCGTCCATTAACAGGTTCAAACAAGCATGGAAAAAATGCATATGGTAAACAGATCTCAGACTTGGTGAAATTAACACTTGTCTGGAATTTCAGATCAGATAGCACTCTTCGGAGCATGAAAACTATATGCTACAGGACCTGAACATGGCAAAGTAAACCATGGCATGGAGCTACTCAAAGAGCTTAACAAAAGTCCCTTAGTGACCTTTAGCCAAAAGGGATCAGAAAATACATTTTCAAGCATGTGAACATGGCAAAAACATAATCAGTTCTCAGACTTAGTGAAAAACTGGAACATGCAAATCAGATATCACGTAGGCATGTTTACGAGCTCGATGCACTCACTACAGAGCAAGTCATGACAATCTAAGCATACACCTATCAAGAATACACATTATATAAGCTATACATGGCAAGAACAATAACATAGCATGCACGGATCAACTACAACATCCTCGGCAAAATCGCTAACAAGTAGACAATCTGCCCAGATTCACGAAATAGCAAAAGTAGAGCTCGACTGACTCAAGCTAGGGTGCTCCATAATTGCAAACAAAGACATGGATGTATATAGCACTACAAGATTAACAAAACATCCTTACTGATCATCCTCAAAAGAGGCACGGATCACTAGGAAACAACATGAACATATGGCATATTGAGATAAACAGATCAAGGACTTAATGGAATTGCTAAATCCCTGAAATCAGCATTAACGAATGCACCACTTTGCAAGATTGTGCTAGTCACCACACACGTCACAAAAATACATGGATAGCACCTCTGGATAGATGGCAAAGCATATAACAAAACTCATGAAGAGCTCAGGGGCATATCATGCACACAGTAATCATGGCAAAAATGACAAATAGTTATTTGGAGCAGCAGATCTGACAATTATCTCAAATAGCATTCTTCCAACAGCATTTTGGGCATCAAGATGAGCTCAAATGAAAATGATGCAATGAGATGAAATGAGGCGCTCTCTGAGACGAACATTTTGATATGCCATACGCGCAAAACGGATCTACGGATGCAAAGTTACGATGCGATGAACATGGGCATTTGAAACATGAAAACTCGGGGACTTGGTAGAAATTTCATCTCCCGAAACGGATCTAGGGTTTCGGGCACAATAGAAATTTCACCTCCCGAAACGGATCTAGGGTTTCGGGCACACCGAATGAGGTTCGCCTGGATCTTCGCCGGAAGAGCTCGATCTCGCCGGAGAAAGGAGAGGAGGCCGGGGCAGCGGGTCGGGGTGCCGGATCCGGGGCCCGGCGAGTAGGGTGGCGGCCGCGGGAGGCGCGCGCGAGGGCGGCGGCGATGGCCGGCTGCGGCGCGGGGC
>NC_041388.1:656114315-656148050 GCF_002162155.2 Triticum dicoccoides | reverse complement strand
GCGGAGGAGGGCTGGCCGCGGGCTTCCGCGGGCCACGGCGGCGGCGGACGGCGGCGTGACATGTGGCGGGCGGTGGTTGGCCGGGCGAAGCGGGGCGGACATGTCCGGCCGGCCGATTTCCGTCCGGCGGCGCGGAGAGGAGAGATCTAGGGTTTGGAGGGAAAAGACCCAAAAATGAAATGGAGGGATCTATTTATAGAGGTAGAGGGAGCTAGGAGAGTCCAAATGAGGTGCGGTTTTTGGCCACGCGATCGTGCTCAAACGACCAAGATGATGGAAGGGGTTTAGGTGGGTTTTGGGCCACTTTGGAAGGGTGTTGGGCTGCAACACACACGAGGCCTTTTCGGTCCCTCGGTTAACCGTTGGAGCATCAAACGAAGTCCAAATGGTACGAAACTTGACAGGCGGTCTACCGGTGGTAAACCAAGGCCGCTTGGCAAGTCTCGGTCCAATCCGGAAATGTTTAACCCCCACACACGAAAGAAAGGTAGAAAGGACCACCGGAGGAGATAGGAGCGCCGGAATGCAAAACGGACAACGGGAAAAATGCTCGGATGCATGAGGCGAACATATATGCAAATGAAATGCACATGATGACATGATATGCAATGCATGACACACAAGCAATGACAAGACAACAATAGCGAATAACTGGAGGACACCTGGCACATCGGTCTCGGGGCGTCACATAGATCAAGATATTACCAAAAGGATCGAACTAAGAAAAACAGTAAAGATAAAGGGGATGGTGATACGATACCGGGGCACTCCCCCAAGCTTGGCAGTTGCCAAGTGGAGTGCCCATACCAGATACTCAATTCCTCTTTGTTGGTGGAGACGGTGGTGATTTTGTTGATGGCGTGGGTTTCTTCCTTAATTTGCGTTTGAGGACAAAATTTTGGTCCCTTAGGTCCTCGATCTCCTGCTCCAAGCTCAGTATCTTTTTGCATAGTTCCTGCTTGTTCTCCTGCAAGAGGCGGAAAGGGATAAACTCGATCTTAGGTTTCTTTACCCTATCCGGGAGGCTTGAATTTTTGAACTCCACATGCATGTCCCTAGTTTGAGGTAGTGGGACTTCATCTTCATCTGAGCTCGTGTCCTCCTTTCCCTTGGGTTCATAGTCCTCTTCTTCTTCCGTAGTCCAACCACAGTGCTCCACATCCCCATAGACATTAGGATCTGCGAGGTAATCAGCCACATAGCTTTCTCCTTCCGAATCCTGGGACGACATGTTGCTCTGTCTGCAGCAGGACAGCTCAAAACAAAGATAAGAGATATTTGCGTGATACGGGAGTCAAAAACTCCCGGGAGGTTATATAATGAATTTTTACCGACCAAAATGCGTGTCCTGTAAGAAAACGGAGTCCGGAGAGCACACGAGGTGACCACGAGGTAGGGGGCGCGCCCTCCACCCTCGTGGAGCCCTCGTGTCCTTTCCGGACTGCTGCTTATTTTTCTATTTTTCTAAATATTCCAAAACAGAGAAATATTGCCTTAAAAACTATTTTGGAGTCGGTTTACTTACCGGACCATATACCTATTCCTTTTCGGAGTCTGAAACGTTCCGGAAAATGTCCCTTATGTATTCCTCCGGGGTTACAGTTTCAATAACATTGGTTTCAACATTTATGGGATTACCTGAGATATAATGTTTGATTCTTTGACCATTTACCACCTTTGGTTTTGTGCCTTCGAAGTTGTTGATTTTTATGGCACCAGAACAGTAGACCTCCTCGATAACGTAGGGACCTTCCCATTTAGAGAGAAGTTTTCCTGCAAAAAAAATCTTAAATGAGAGTTGTATAGCAATACATAATCACCTACATTAAACTCACACTTTTGTATTCTTTTATCATGCCACCTTTTAACCTTTTCTTAAAAAAACTTGGCATTTTCGTAGGCTTGGGTTCTCCATTCATCAAGTGAGTTAATATCAAATAACCTCTTCTCAGCGGCATGTTTAAAATCATAATTTAGTTCTTTAATAGCCCAATAAGCCTTGTGTTCTAGTTCGAGAGGTAAGTGACATGCTTTTCCATAGACCATTTTATACGGAGACATACCCATAGGGTTTTTATATGCAGTTCTATAGGCCCATAATGCATCATCAAGTTTCTTGGACCAATTCTTTCTGGACCTATTGATAGTCTTTTGCAAGATTAATTTGAGTTCTCTATTACTCAATTCTACTTGACCACTAGATTGAGGGTGATAAGGGGATGCAATTCTATGATTAACATCATATTTAGCAAGCATTTTACGGAAAGCACCATGAATAAAATGTGAACCACCATCAGTCATTAAATATCTAGGGACTCCAAACCTTGGAAAGATAACTTCTTTAAGCATTTTAATAGAAGTGTTATGATCAGCACTACTAGTTGGAATAGCTTCTACCCACTTAGTAACGTAATCAACCGCAACTAAAATATGTGTATAACCATTAGAGGAAGGAAAAGGTCCCATATAGTCAAAGCCCCAAACATCAAATGGTTCAATAACAAGTGAATAATTCATAGGCATTTCTTGACGTCTACTAATATTACCAATTCTTTGACATTCATCACAATATAAGAAAAACTTACGGGCATCCTTGAACAGAGTAGGCCAATAAAAACTAGATTCCAGTACCTTATGTGCAGTCCTATCTCCAGCATGGTGTCCTCCATAAGCTTCGGAGTGACACTTGGGTAGGATCTGTTCATGTTCATGCTCAGGTACACAACGTCTAATAACACCATCTACTCCTTTATAAAGATGTGGGTCATCCCAAAAGTAATGCCTCAAATCATAGAAGAACTTTTTCTTTTGCTGGTATGTGAAACTAGGTGGTATAAACTTAGCAACAATGTAATTAGCATAATCAGCATACCATGGAGCAGTATGAGAAGCATTCATGACATTTAATTGCTCATCAGGAAAGCTATCATCAATAGGTAGTGGGTCATCAAGCACATTTTCTAACCTAGACAAGTTGTCGGCAACGGGGTTCTCGGCTCCTTTTCTATCAATAATATGTAAATCAAATTCTTGAAGCAAGAGAACCCATCTAATAAGTCTAGGTTTAGCATCTTTCTTTTCCATAAGATATTTAATAGCAGCATGATCGGTGTGAATCGTTAGTTTAGAATCAACAATATAAGGTCTAAACTTATCAAAGGAAAATACAACTGCTAAGAATTCTTTTTCAGTAGTAGCATAATTTCTTTGAGCGTTGTCTAGAGTTTTACTAGCATATTGAATAACATTTAGTTTCTTATCAACTCTTTGTCCTAGGACATCACCTACAGCATAATCACTAGCATCACACATAATTTCAAAGGGTAAATTCCAATCAGGTGGCTAAACAATAGGTGCAGAGATCAATGCTTTCTTAAGTATTTCAAATGCTTCTACACAATCATCATCAAAGACAAATGGTATATCTTTTTGTAATAAATTAGTCAGAGGCCGAGAGATTTTTGAGAAGTACTTAATGAACCTCCTATAAAAACCGACATGACCAAGGAAACTTCTTATACCTTTGATGCCCTTGGGACATGGCATATTTTGAATAGCAACAACCTTGGATTTATCAACATCAATACCTATTTCAGAAACTTTATGCCCCAAGACAATACCTTCATTAACTATAAAGTGGCACTTTTCCCAATTCAGGACAAGATTAGTTTCTTCACATCTCTGCAAAACTCGATCAAGGTTGCTCAAGCAATCATCAAAAGAAGATCCATAGACGAAAAGGTCGTCCATGAAAACCTCACAAATCTTTTCACAAAAGTCAGAGAATATAGCCATCATGCATCTTTGAAAGGTAGAAGGTGCATTGCATAAACCAAAAGGCATACGTCTATAAGAAAAAGTACCAAAAGGTCATGTAAAAGTAGTCTTTGATTGATCTTTGGATGACACAGGTGTTTGAGAGAAAGCATAATAACCATCTAGAAAGCAAAAATGTGTATGTTTGGATAATCTTTCTAGCATTTGATCGATAAAAGGTAAAGGGTAATGATCTTTTTAGTAGCCTTATTTAATTTGCGGAAATCAATTACCATCCTATAACCAGTAATAATTCTTTGAGGAATCAATTCATCTTTATCATTAGGAACAACAGTAATAGCTCCCTTCTTAGGGACACAATGGACAGGGCTTACCCACTGACTATCAACAACGGGGTAAATTATACCTGCCTCAAGGAGCTTTAGTATCTCCTTTCTTACCACTTCTTTCATTTAGGATTCAGCCGGCATTGATGATCACGAACTGGTTTAGCATCTTCTTCCAAATTAATTTTATGTTGACATAGAGTGGGACTAATGCCCTTAAGATCATCAAGAGTATACCCAATAGCAGCACGATGCTTATTCAGAATTTTCAATAATCTCTCTTCTTCATGCTCTGAAAGGTTAGCACTAATAATAACAGGATATATCTTTTTCTCATCAAGATAAGCATATTTAAGAGTATCAGGTAACAGTTTAAGCTCAAACACGGGATCACCCTTGGGTGGAGGAGGATCTCCTAGGATTTCAACAAGTAAATTATGTTTCAGAATAGGTTCCTGTTTAAAGAACACTTCATCTAATTCCCTTCTTTCATTCATAAACATATCATTTTCATGGTCTAGCAAATATTGTTCTAAAGGATCACTAGGAGTTACAGCAATAGAAGCAAGACCAATAATTTCATCCTTACTAGGTAATTCTTCTTCACGTTGTTGTCTACTAAATTTAGAAAAATTAAATTCATGAGTCATATCATCTAAACCGATAGTAACAACATCTCTTTTGCAATCTATGGTAGCATTAATAGTATTTAAGAAGGGTCTACCAAATATAATGGGACAGAAGCTATCTTGTGGGGAACCAAGAACAAAAAAATTAGCAGGATATTTAGTTTTCCCACACAAGACTTCAACATCTCTAACAATTCCCATTGGTGAAATAGTATCTCTATTAGCAAGTTTAATTGTGACATCAATATCTTCTAACTCAATAGGTGCAATGGCATGCATAATTTCGTTGTATAATTTAATAGGTATTGCACTAGCACTAGCACTAGCACCCATATCACATAAGCCATGATAACAATGATCTCCTATTTTAACAGAAATAACAGGCATGCCTACCACAGGTCTAGGTTTATCTGTATCACGGGGCTTAGCAATTCTAGTAGTTTCATCACAGAAATAAATAACATGCCCATCTATATTATCAAACAAGAGATCTTTAACAATAGCAATATTAGGTCAACTTTAACTTGCTCAGGAGGTGTATATGTTTTAATTTTTCTTTTTCGGACCACAGTTGAAGCTTTAGCATGATCCTTTATCCTAACAAGGAAAGGTGGTTTTTCAACATAAGAAGTAGGAACAATAGGATCATTATACGTAATAGTCTTTTCTTCAACTTTAATAGGTGCAGCTACTTTTACTTCTAAGGGAGGATGATATTTAAACCACTTCTCCTTGGGGAGATCGAAATAAGCAGCAAAAGATTCGCAGAAAGAAGCTACTATCTCAGAGTCAAGTCCATATTTAGTGCTAAATTTACGAAAAATATCGGTATCCATAAAATATTTAACACAATCAAAACTAGGTGCCATACCTGACTCCTTACCATTGTCAAGGTCCCAATCTTTGGAGTTGCGTTTAATTCTTTCCAATAAATCCCATTTGAATTCAATAGTCTTCATCATAAAAGAGCCAGCACAAGAAGTATCAAGCATGGTGCGATTGTTATCAGAAAGCCGAGCATAAAAATTTTGAATAATCATTTCTCTTGAGATCTCATGATGGGGCATGAATATAACATTGATTTAAGCCTCCCCAAGCTTGAGCGATGCTTTCTCCTTCGCGAGGCCAAAAATTATATATATAATTGCGATCACGATGAACAAGATGTATAGGCTAAAACTTTTGATGAAATTCCAATTTCAATCGTTTGTAGTTCCAAGACTCCATATCATCACATAGCCTATACCATGTCGATGCATCTCCCCTCAAAGATAAGGGGAAGACCTTCTTCTTAACAACATCTTCGGGTAAACATGCAGTCTTAAATAATCCACAAACTTCATCCACATATATTAGATGTTCATCAGGATGTTTTGTTCCATCTCCTAAAAAAAGATTAGCTAGCAGTTTTTCTACCATACCCAAAGGAATTTCAAAGCAAGCATTTTCATTTTCAGTAGGTTCAATAGGTTGAGGAGCAACTCTTTGCTCTACTGGTCGGGGTGAAGATACCCCGAACAAGCCCCTCAGAGGATTACTTTCCATAGTAACAAGTGACAGTAAATTTCAGCACACTATATAAATTTTTCCTTACCAAATTCCACCTACCAGAGGCGCTTCACTCCCCGACAACGGCGCCAGAAAAGAGTCTTGATGACCCACAAGTATAGGGGATCTATCGTAGTCCTTTCAATAAGTAAGAGTTTCGAACCCAACGAGGAGTAGAAGGAAATGATAAGCGGTTTCCAGCAAGGTATTCTCTGCAAGTACTGAAATAAGTGGTAACAGATAGTTTTGTGATAAGATAATATGTAACAAGCAACAAGTAACAAAAGTAAATAAGGTGCAGCAAGGTGGCACAATCCTTTTTGTAGCAAAGGACAAGCCTGGATAAACTCTTATATGATGTAAAGCGCTCCCGGGGACACATGGCAATATCGTCAAGCTAGTTTTCATCACGCTCATATGATTCGCGTTCGGTACTTTGATAATTTGGTATGTGGGTGGACCGGTGCTTGGGTGCTGCCCTTACTTGGACAAACATCCCACTTATGATTAACCTCTATTGCAAGCATCCGCAAATACAACAAAAGTATTAAGGTAAACCTAACCATAGCATGAAACATATGGATCCAAATCAGCCCCTTACGAAGCAACACATAAACTAGGGTTTAAGCTTTTGTCACTCTAGCAACCCATCATCTACTTATTACTTCCCAATGCCTTCTTCTAGGCCCAAATAATGGTGAAGTGTCATGTAGTCGACGTTCACATAACAGCACTAGAGGAGAGACAACATACATCTCATCAAAATATCGAATGAATACCAAATTCACATGACTACTAATAGCAAGACTTCTCCCATGTCCTCAGGAACAAAAGTAACTACTCACAAAGCATAAACAGGTTCATAATCAAAGGGGTATTAATGTGCATATAGGATCTGAACATATGATCTTCCACCAATTAAACCAACTAGCATCAACTACAAGGAGTAATTAACACTACTAGCAACCTACTAGCACCAATCCCGGACTTGGAGACAAGAATTGGATACAAGAGATGAACTAGGGTTTTGAGATGAGATGGTGCTGATGAAGATGTTGATGGAGATTGCCCTCTTCCGATGAGAGGAGCATTGGCGATGACGATGGCGATGATTTCCCCCTCTGGGAGGGAAGTTTCGCTGGCAGAACAGCCCCACCAGAACCCTAGATTTGCTCTGGCAAGGTTCCGCCTCGTGGTTGCGGAGTTTCGTCCGAGAAGATGGCTTATGATTTTTTTCCCACCGAAAGAGTCCATATAGCAGAAGATGGTCACCGGAGGGCCACCAGGGGGCCCACGAGGTAGGGGGCGCGCCCAGGGGGGTAGGGCGCGCCCCCCACCCTCGTGGGCAGGGTGTGGCCCCCCTGGTGAAGTTCTTGCTCTTAATGTTTTTTATATATTTGGAAAACATCATCTGTGAAGTTTCAGGACTTTTGGAACTGTGCAGAATAGGTCTCTAATATTTGCTCCTTTTCCAGCCAGAATCCCAGCTGCCGGCATTCTCCCTCTTTATGTAAACCTTGTAAAATAAGAGAGAATAAGCATAAGTATTGTTACATAATGTGTAATAACAGCCCATAATGCAATAAATATTGATATAAAAGCATGATGCAAAATGGACGTATCACAACCTCACTCACCCGTCCCAAGCCGCTCGACGATGTCTTTTTCCTCTCTTGGAAGGCTTCCCCTCTTGATCTTCGGAAGTAGACCTTTTCTTGCCATGGAGGACTCCCTGTGCACCCTTGCCCGTGGGCAAAAGGATTTCAGTTTCCCCGAACGCAGCCACTTGGTACGGTGCCAGAATCAGCATTCTCGTCAGCAGGGCAGTCGTAGGGTCTTTGGGAAGAGGCGCCGAACACCAGATTAGCACCGCTTTCTTTATCCAGTCCTGAACAGGGACGGGTTGTTCAATATCTCATTAAAAGATGCTCGAATGAAAGGTGCTTGAGTACTTACCGAAGTAGCTGGATGATTGCAGTCAAGGCCAACATCTTCGGTAGTGTCCGGCAATTGCCCTCATTCCCCAAAATACAATTTCCACATTCCTTCGTGCGTACTGCCAAAGAAGTGCTGTAGGGTCTGCCGCCCTTCTGGGTTAAACTCCCACATATGAAGAGGCCGCCACTGACATGGCAGGATCCGGCGGACCAGCATTACTTGGACAACGTTCACAAGATCGATGCCCTTCTTGGTAAGGCTTCGGATGCGGTTTTGCAGAGTCTGCACTTCATCGACGGATCCCCAGTCCAATCCCTTATTGACCCATGAAGCGAGCTAAGTTGGAGGGCCGGGTCGGAACGTAGGTGTGGCCACCCACTTGGGGCCCCGCGGCTCGTTGATATAAAACCACCCGTGCTGTCGTAAGTCGGAAGATTCGGCGAAAGATCCTTCGGGCCAAACCACGCTGGCCAGCTTGCTTATTGTTAAGCTGCGGCACTCAGCCTGCTCCTTCTCTGCCACCTGCAGCCTCACACCAAAGGTCTTGAGCCACAAACCGAAGTGCGGAGGAGTCCGGAGTAAGGCCTCACACGTGACGATAAATGTCGAGATGAGGAGAACAGAGTCCGGGGACATATCATGAAAATCTAACCCATAGTAGAACATGAGCCCCCGGACAAAGGGGTTAAGCGCGAACCCTAGCCCGTGAAGGAAGTGGGATACAAA
Source organism: Triticum dicoccoides (assembly GCF_002162155.2). Classification (NCBI taxonomy): domain Eukaryota; kingdom Viridiplantae; phylum Streptophyta; class Magnoliopsida; order Poales; family Poaceae; genus Triticum; species Triticum dicoccoides. The sequence goes on along the minus strand of NC_041388.1, from coordinate 656,139,106 downwards.
TACTACCCTCTCGCCAAATCTGGGGGTCTGATACGTCTCCAACGTATCTATAATTTTTGAATGTTCCATGCTATTCTCTCCCTAATAATAAAGCACGGTTTGAGTCTCCGGGTTCACCGACGCAGAGTTTTTGCATAGAAGTCCCTCTATTTTTTGGATTTCAACCCGCAGTTCCCTTTTAAGTGGATCTAAAAAAACGTTTCCTTTTTGCGCAAAACATCCTGTCGTTTGGAGTATTCAACCCACGCCCCCTGCAGAAAATAACCCATCTACCCGCACGACCCACGACCCCCAATCCCGTCGGCACCTCCAGCGCGCCGCCGCCCCCTACCATGCCGTTGCACGCCGCCGGACTCCGCCTCGCCGTCGCGCCGCCGGAATCCTCCTCGCTGTTGTGCCGCCGGAACCAACCACACCGTCGCGCAAGGGCGGCTCCGGAGCGCGAGCCAGCACAGAGGGGGCCGGGACCAGAAGCAGGATGTGAAAGCTGGGGCATCGCACGGCACCTTGCGGCGGTCGTGTCCCTCACAGTCGCCTCGCTCCTCCGTGGCCTGCCTGCGAGAGCCCACGCTGGAGGATGACCCTGACCATGGCGCAGAGTCCAGCCGACGGGATCCGACATGGTAGCCTTCTCCAAGGAGCGGTGGTCGATGCCGACGAGCAGAGGCCCACGGTCGCCAGTCCTCCTCCCATTGCTATCCTCCACATCCTCGATGAATAGGATCCAGAGAAGCACAGTGCGTTCTTCCTCCCTTATGTCTATGCAGATTATGAATAGATGATGTGATTGCTTTGTTATTTCATTCAATTAATGGCAAAATTGATGAGGTAATTGGAAGAATCGAGCAGCAATTTTATTACAGAACTCGCCACTGATTTGGTCATCTCTGTCACTAGCAAGTTGCATAAGAAAGATTGTGGCGTTGCAGAGGCGTGAATGAAAAAGTTAGTCTGCGAGACAGTTATAATTGTGAGTCCCTCAATTATAGAGCGGATCCAGGAGAAATTTCCTGCGCATAGAAAGTCATATTGCTCTAATTTGGAGCATCAGCTACTCACTCCTCGAAGCAAAGGAAGGGTGTGATGACAAGGGCTGATTGTTGTTTAATCTCAGTTGAATCATCTTTCTTGATAGGTAGTCTAAGACAAATTACCCTATTTCCTGGAGGTAAAGCAGTCTACTATGGCTTGACCAAAGGAGAGTGGCCTTACAGCAAGCTGACACAGTGCCATTAAGGTTTGTTTTTACCAGTTTGTAATCTATGTCTTCAGATCATTTTATTTTTACATGCAAATCATATACATAGCAGTACAGTTTATAGTTAAAGCATAATTTTGATGCAAATCTATGGTAGCCATCGTCATTCAGCCAGCGAAGAGCTACACTACCTGAAGCCTGGTCTATTCTTCAGCAATTAATAGAAGATACATTAACGTTTTCTTTGTTTCTGGAGATGAGCCTACATTTTTATATTCTAACGTAGATGTTCATGAGAACATAAAAAGCACCATCAAGTGTAACACATATTTTCATTTTTACTGATTTGTCTGCAAGATGAATTTGTCATTATCAATACAAGAAATGGGGGTACTGTTTGGGAAAGCCACTGTTGAGATGTTTCCCCAAATGACAGGATACAACCACCATAATTTTTATCCTCTGCATTAGTTTCAGTTTATTGCAATATTGTTAGACATTTTCCTGTAGTAAAGGTAAGTACAGGTGATCCCTTTTAATTAGTGCAAGTTATTTCTGTAAATGGTAGAAATGTATTTCTTATGATATTATGTATTAGAGCAATCCATGCTTTGTTCTTGGCAATATACAAGTGCATCTCCTCTTTTACTGTAATAGCTAGATGCTCTTAATTTTCTTATGAGTCTGTGAACCAGTGTAATTATATGATTATTGGAGCCCACATATAATTCTCAACATTATGGTAGACAATAGTAGAAAGAAATCTGGTCCGAAAGTATGTGGTGTACAGTTCATAAAAAACTAATTACCCTATCACCATTATGGTAGGATCAAATTCATTGCCTAGCTGCACTAGCATGGCCTCAGCGACGGCGCTGGAGCTACCACTGCTTGCACCTCTGGCCATGCCGGCCGTGATGTTCTACATGCTGATCAACGTGATGTTGTCAGCCATCCAGATTTTCTGCAGTTAGCTCGGCAACTTCCAGCCCCCACCACCTTTCTTGTCAGCCACGACACCCAGGTTTTCGTCTATGCCTCATTGGATGCACTTCCATCGTATATAATGTTAGATATACACAATCATAGGTACATTTATGATCTTCCACCTCAGCTCATGTACTGATAAGATTTGTGTTGATACATGATTCTCAACAAAGTATACTACCAAACTTTTTCAAGAAAAGTGTAGTAACAGGTGGTGTGATATCATGTCCTCAGCAACGCCCCGATGGAACGACCACGACCATGTTGTTGCCTCGAGTCCTTTTTCATGATGATGTCGATATTCGACATCGTGCAGTTTATGCGGTGGAGCGTCAAAGACCTCAGCGTGTTACAGGAGAAGTCCATGAAGATCGGCAAGAAAGATGTAGGTGGTGTGCTTGAATTCTTCTAGGATTTTTGAACGAGCGATTGATTGACTCCATGGGTTCACCGTCACAATACGCTTTCTTCCTGTGAATTTACGCTTTCAGTTTGAATTTAAAACATATATACGCGAGGTGGTACTAATTCGGGAGAGCTCCTGATGAATTGAACGTAATAATAATAAGAAAGTAGCGCTGGATGGATTCGAAGACAAGACCTAGCGCTCGAACATTACTTTGCTTGCCATTGCTACTAACGACTGGATATGGTTTAACGTACAGTGCTAAACTAAGAGTATTATGTATAGCGGCAAATTCGATATTTAGTCTTTCTTAAAAAGTTGAATAATGTTTTCTCGAACAAATTTAGAAACTTGAACAGACTGTTAAATAATATTCAAAAAATGAAACAAAAAATTAAACTTTTTATATACGATGAACAATTTTTAAATATACGTTGAAACATTTTTGAGATATACGCTGAACAATTTTTAATTACACGCTGAACATTTTTGTGATACACGCTGAGCAATACATCAAACACATTGAACATTTTTGTGATATACACTGAACAATATTTAAATATACATTGAACATTTATGTGATATACGAAGAAGAAAATTTTGAATTGTGAACAAATTTCTAAAAAGTTGAAAAAAGTTTGGAAACTATGAACAGAAATAGGAATTTCAAACTTTTTGAAAACAAAATACAAAAACAAAAAAGATAAAAAGAAAATAAAACGAAAAAGAAGCAGAAACAGGAACAGAAAAAGAAGAAAAAACAGAAACAAAAAGGAAAACAGAAAAAACAGAAAACCCGAAAAAGGAAAAAAATGGTTGAGGAGAAGGTTCCCAAAACCGGTTGCCTAGCGCTGCTGTAAAACGCTCGATATGGGCCAGCCCGTTTCGAGCACGCTTCAGCGAAAGCAATGCAGCTGGACACTCACGCGCGTCAAATAGGGATCACCCTAATTCGGGGAACCACGTCGTGTGCATCGATGCAAACGATGTCCGCCCGTGCGCTTTGGCCCGGTAAATCAGACCCACATACCCCGTTTGCAGCCAAAAAAACATGCCAGCTAGAGGATTCGATGGCCAAACCGTACGCTCAACAAATAATGGCGCAACCACCCGAGCTAGCTGTATTAGTTGTAGAAACAAAGGTTGTTTGCGTTGTTAAATAGTCCCAACTCGCTCCCTCAAATCCAATCTAACCAATTTATATACATTTTTAATTTCCTTGCTATATCATGAAGCCATCTAGCGAACATGGTGAAGTGTGGGTCTCATGTTTCTTAAAATGAAGAAGGAAAGAAGGGCTTTCCGGGATTGATAGCAAAGAAAAATAGGAAAGTGGGAACCCATCCGGTAATAAGAAGGAAAGGAGGGATTTCGGGGATTGAAAGCAAAAAATAGGAAAGTAGGAAGCTGTCCCGTAATAACAAGGAAAGGGGGGATTCGAGGAAAAAAGTGGGAACCCAGCCGTCCCGTATTAAGAAGAAAGTGTCCTGCTAAGGAAGAACGGAGAGAGCAAAGAACGAAAGGAGGGATTCTGGGAATTGATAATAAAGAAGGAAAGGGAGGGATATCTGGGATTGATAGAGAAAAATAGCCTGGTGATTTTTTGTCATTTGTTTTGTCGCGTAATGAGTTGATTGATCTCTAAAAAGATTGTGGGAACAAAGTAAACCAACTAGAAATCAATCAAAAGTCGCCCCCCTCAAGAAAATTTCATCCTCTGCCACGAGCTATAATCCCACGAACGAAGTTTTTACCCCGTCCATAACTCGAGAGAAAATTATGTTAGAATTGTTTAACACCTACAAAAAAAATACTATGTCTAAGTCATAATAAAAAAATGTTTATTTATTGTTCATGTACAATATTTTTTTTGAGAATTATAATGAAAATGATAGTACCGGTTAGGTGCTTGATTGTTGGAAACGAATAGTGCTATGCTACACAGTCCATAAACCTAGCCAACATTGGTTCATGAAAATTCGTGGTTCCTCCATAGTGAAGCAAGAAACATTGTACTAAAATGGACTTTACAATTTACGGTATAATGCGATATGTTTTGGGCATCACTAAGCAACTCCAACAAAGGCATGAAGAAATACTCACAACCAGGTAGATATTTCTATGATTTAAATTCCACACACCTTCAGTACACATCTGAAATACATGCATATTTTTTCTGCAGTATATATTTTCATGGCAGCCGATTTCAAAGAGTTTGTTCATGTCATCATGCTTGGCGTTGTGTTGTGGAATGAGAGGGGGTCTTGAGCAATTGGGTTAGAGAAGTGTGGTTTTTTTTCACCATATGCAACGCACGGGCATTTGTGCTAGTATATTATCAACCTTGGATGTTTTATATGCATTTATATGCTATTTTATATGATTTTTGGGACTAATCTATTAACCTAGAGCCCACTGCCAGTTTCTGTTTTTTCCTTGTTTTAGAGTTTCGCAGAAAAGCAAAAATCAAACGGAGTCCAATTGACCTGAAACTTCACGGAACTTATTTTTGGACCAGAAGAAGCCCATGGAGTATCGGAGAGGACCAGGAGAGTCCCGGGCTGCCCACGAGTGTGGGGGCGCGCTCACCCCCCTTGGGTGCGCCCCCTGCCTCATGGACAGCTTGGAGATCCACCAATGTACTTCTTCCTCCTATATATACCCATATACCCTAAAAACTTCAGGGAGCATAATAGATCGGGAGTTCCGCCGCCAGAAGTCTCTGTGGCCACCGAAAACCAATCTAGACCCGTTCCGGCACCCTGCCGGAGGGGGGAATCCCTCACTACTGGCCATCTTCATCATCCCGGTGCTCTCCATGACGAGGAGGGAGTAGTTCTCCCTCGGGGCTGAGGGTATGTACCAGTAGTTATGTGTTTGATCTCTCTCTCTCTCTCTCTCTCTCGTGTTCTTGAGGTGGCACGATCTTGATGTATCACGAGCTTTGCTATTATAGTTGGATCTTATGATGTTTCTCCCCCTCTACTCTCTTGTAATGGATTGAGTTTTCCCTTTGAAGTTATCTTATCGGATTGAGTCTTTAAGGATTTGAGAACACTTGATGTATGTCTTGCATGGGATACTCGTGGTGACAATGGGGTATTCTATTGATCCACTTGATGCATGTTTTGGTGATCAACTTGCAGGTTCCGTGACCTTGGGAATCTATGCATAGGGGTTGGCACACGTTTTCGTCTTGACTCTCCGGTAGAAACTTTGGGGCACTCTTTGAAGTTCTTTGTGTTGGTGGAATAGATGAATCTGAGATTGTGTGATGCATATCTTATAATCATACCCACGGATACTTGAGGTGACATTGGAGTATCTAGGTGACATTAGGGTTTTGGTTGATTTGTGTCTTAAGGTGTTATTCTAGTACGAACTATAGGGCTGTTCGTGACACTTATATGAATAGCCCAACGGATTGATTGGAAAGAATAACTTTGAGGTGGTTTCGTGCCCTACCATAATCTCTTCGTTGGTTTGGAGTGACTCTTTGTTTCATGTTGAGGGATAGTTATGCGATCCAATTATGTTATTATTGTTGAGAGGACTTGCACTAGTGAAAGTATGAACCCTAGGCCTTGTTTCAACACATTGCAATACCGTTTGTGCTCACTTTTATCATTAATTACCTTGCTGTTTTTATATTTTCAGATTACAAAAACCTTTATCTACTATCCATATACCACTTGTATCACCATCTCTTCGCCGAACTAGTGCTCCTATACAATTTACCATTGTATTGGGTGTGTTGGGGACACAAGAGACTCTTTGTTATTTGGTTGCAGGGTTGCTTGAGAGAGACCATCTTCATCCTACGCCTCCTACGGATTGATTAACCTTAGGTCATCCACTTGAGGGAAATTTGCTACTGTCCTACAAACCTCTGCACTTGGATGCCCAACAACGTCTACGGGAAGAAGGTTGTGTAGTAGACATCAAGCTCTTTTCTGGCGCCGTTGCCGGGGAGGCGAGGAAAGCGGCACTAACACCCCATCAACTAAGCTCTTTTCTGGCGCCATTGCCGGGGAGGTTAGCGCTTGCAGATATATCTTTAGATCTTGCAATCGAGTCTTTTAGTTTGTTCTTTTATCACTAGTTTAGTTTATAAAAGAAAACTATAAAAAAATTGAATTGAGTTTACCTCATACACTTCATCTTTTGAATATCTTTCGTGAGTATGATGGAAAGAAAAATTGTGCCAAAGTGTTAGAAGAAGAATGCATTAAAATGTTTGGAACTAAATATTTGAATGATGAGCATGATTGCAATGTTGTTAGTATGAATTCCTTGAATATTTTCATGATGCTAATGATATGCAAAGCCACAAGCTTGGGGAAGCTATGTTTGATGAAGATGATATTTTTGTCGCCCAAGTTTTGATGAGAAAATTTATTATGATGAAAGAATGCCTCCTATTTATGATGATTATATTGATGAAAGTGGATTTGGAGAGGTCATGACTTTATTTTGTGATGAATCCACTATTTCGGAAGAGGTTCCAATTGATTATGAGAACAAAGTTGCTATCTATGATGATTATTGTGATGACTTGTATGCTATAAATAATAATGATATCCATGAAACTTGTCATCATGATTTTAGTTTTCAATTGGATTATGCCTCACATGATAATTATTTTGTTGAGTCTGCTCCCACTATTATTCAGGAGAAGAATCTTGCTTATGTGGAGAGTAGTAAAATTTCTATGCTTGTAGATCATGAAAAGAATGTTTTATGTGATGGTTATATTCTTGAATTCATTCATGATGCTACTGAAAATTATTATGAGGGAGGAACATATGCTTGTAGGAATTGCAATAATATCAAGTTTCCTCTCTATGTGCTTAAATTTTTGAAGTTATGCTTGTTTTACCTTCCTACGCAAGTTGATTCTTGTTCCCACAATTTGTTTGCTCGAAAATCCCTATGCATAGGAAGAGGGTTAGACTTAAATGTGCTAGTAATATTCTTCATGATGCTCTCTTTTTGTTCCTTGCTTTTTGTTCCTGTTTAGTAATAAATAATTTATCTATCCTCTGTTATGATTGATTTTTTATGTTTCAATTAGTGTTTGTGCCAAGTAGAACCGTTGGGAAGACTTGGGGAAAGTCTTTTAATCTTGCTGTAAAATACAAAAACTTCAGCGCTCATGAGAATTGCTGCCATTTTTATTTGGAAAGTTGTATTTAGTTAATTATTTTTTCAGATGATTAATAGACAAATTCCTCAGGTCCACCAATTTATTTGAGAATTTTATGAGTTCCAGAAGTGGTCGAAACCCACAGATTACTACAGACTGTTCTATTTTTGACAGATTCTGTTTTCATCGTGTTGTTTGCTTATTTTGATGAATCTATGAGTAGTATCGGAGGGTATGAACCATATATAAGTTGGAATATAGTATATATTACACCAATATGAATTTAGAATGAGTTCATTACAGTACCTTATGATGGTGATTTGCTTTCTTATACTAACGGAGCTTACGAGTTTTTTGTTAAGTTTTGTGTTGTGAAGTTTTCAAGTTTTTGGTAAAGATTCAATGGACTATGGAATAAGGAGTGGTAAGAGCCTAAGCTTGGGGATGCCCAAGGCACCCCAAGGTAATATTCAAGGACAACCAAGAGCATAAGCTTGGGGATGCCCCGAAAGGCATCCCCTCTTTCGTCTTCGTTCATCGGTAACTTTACTTGGAGCTATATTTTTATTCACCACATGATATGTATTTTGCTTGGAGTGTCAATTTATTTTGTTATAATTTTGTTAGAATTTTGTTAGAACAATGTTTTGCATCTTTTATTTCAATAAAAATGGCATTTATAGCCTTTACTATGCCTATTTTACAAGTCTTCATGTTGCTGTTTGAAAACAGAAAGTTTACCACTGTTGCAATAATTCCCTACAAAAGTCAGAATGTGATAAAATGTTGAAACCTTTTGAATATTAATATCTGACAAATTTACTACAGTGGGAAATTTATTTCAAATTTTTTGGAGCTAGGGAAGTATGAATTGTGCTGCACTCTTTACAGACTGTCCTGTTTAGGCAGATTGCTGTTATGTTTGCATTGTTTGCATATGTTTGCTTCTTTAATGATTCTATTTGAGGATAGGACTATTAAATATGCAGAGGCATTTAGTATGCAATGTTGAATAATAATTTTAGTGATTTTCTACAGTAGAGTATGATAAGGTTTTTGCATTGGTTAGACTAACTTATCTCACGAGTCCTTGTTGAGTTTTTGTGTGGATGAAGCTTTTGAGATTTAGGGAGACCGTGATATGAGAGGAATTAAGAAGTAACAAAAGCTCAAGCTTGGGGATGCCTAAGGCATCCCAAGATAATATTTCAAGAAGTCTCAAGCGTCTAAGCTTGGGGATGCCCCGGTTGGCATCCCACCTTTCTTCTTCAACAACTATCGTTTAGTTTTGGTTGATCCTAAGTTCTTGCTTCTTCACATGATGTTTGCTATTCTTAGAATGTAATTTTATTTTGTTTTTCTTGCTGTTTGAATAAAATACCAAGATCTGAAATTCTTAAATGTTAGAGAGTCTTCATGTAGTTGCATAATTATTCGACTACTCATTGATCTTCACTTATATCTTTCGGAGTAGTTTGTTGTTGCTCTAGTGTTTCACTTATATCTTTTTAGAGCACGGTGGTGGTTTTATTTTATAGAAATTAATGAACTCTCATGCTTCACTTATATCATTTTTAGAGTCTTTATAACAGCATGGTAGTTTGCTTTGTTATGAAACTAGTCCTAATATGATGGGCATCCCAGAGGGATATAATAAAAACTTTCATATGAAGTGCATTGAATACTATGAGAAGTTTGATACTTGATGATTGTTTTGAGATATGAAGATGGTGATATTACAGTCATGCTAGTTGAGTAGTTGTGAATTTGAGAAATACTTGTGTTAAAGTTTGTGATTCCCGTAGCATGCACGTATGGTGAACCGTTATGTGGTGAAGTCAGAGCATGACTTATTTATTGATTTTCTTCCTTATGAGTGGCGGTCGGGGACGAGCGATGGTCTTTTCCTACCAATCTATCCCCCTAGGAGCATGCGTGTAGTACTTTGTTTCGATAACTAATATATTTTTGCAATAAGTATGTGAGTTCTTTATGACTAATGTTGAGTCCATGGATTATACGCACTCTCACCCTTCCACCATTGCTAGCCTCTCTAGTACCGCGCAACTTTCGCCGGTACCATAAACCCACCATATAGCTTCCTCAAAACAGCCACCATATCTACCTATTATGGCATTTCCACAGCCATTCCGAGATATATTGCCATGCAACTTTCCACCATTCTATTTATTATGACACGCTCCATCATTGTCATATTGCTATGCATGATCCTGTAGTTGACATTGTATTCATGGTAAAGCCATCGTTCATAATTCTTTCATACATGTCACTCATGAGTCATTGCACATCCCAGTACACCGTCGGAGGCATTCATATAGAGTCATATTTTGTTCTAAGTATCAAGTTGTAATTCTTGAGTGTAAGTAAATAAAAGTGTAATGATCATCATTATTAGAGCATTGTCCCAGTGAGGAAAGGATGATGGAGACTATGATTCCCCCACAAGTCGGGATGAGACTCCGGACGAAGAAAAAAAAAGAGGCCAAAGAAGCCCAAATAAAAAAGGCCCAAATAATAAAAAAACGAGAGAAAAAGAGAGAAGGGGAAATGCTACTATCCTTTTACCACACTTGTGCTTCAAAGTGGCACCATGATCTTCATGATAGAGAGTCTCCTATGTTGTCACTTTCATATACTAGTGGGAATCTTTCATTATAGAACTTGGCTTGTATATTCCAATGATGGGCTTCCTCAAAATGCCCTAGGTCTTCGTGAGCAAGAGAGTTGGATGCACACCCACTAGTTTCTTTTGTTGAGCTTTCATACATTTATAGCTCTAGTGCATCTGTTGCATGGCAATCCCTACTCAGTCACATTGATATCTATTGATGGGCATCTCCATAGCCCGTTGATACAACTAGTTGATGTGAGACTATCTTCTCCTTTGTGTCTTCTCCACAACCTCCATTCTATTCCACCTATAGTGCTATGTCCATGGCTCACGCTCATGTATTGCGTGAAGATTGAAAAAGTTTGAGAACATCAAAAGTATGAAACAATTGCTTGGCTTGTCATCGGGGTTGTGCATGATTTAAATATTTTGTGTGGTTAAGATAGAGCATAGCCAGACTATATGATTTTGTAGGGATAGCTTTCTTTGGCCATGTTATTTTGAGAAGACATGATTGCTTGGTTAGTATGCTTGAAGTATTATTATTTTTACATCAATATTAAACTTTTGTCTTGAATCTTTTGGATCTGAATATTCTTACCACAATAAAGACAATTACATGGATAAATATGTTAGGTAGCATTCCACATCAAAAATTTTGTTTTTATCATTTACCTACTCGAGGACGAGCAGGAATTAAGCTTGGGGATGCTAATACGTCTCCAACGTATCTATAATTTTTGATTGTTCCATGCTATTATATTATCAACCTTGGATGTTTTATATGCTATTTATATGATTTTTGGGACAAACCAATTAACCTAGAGCCCAGTGCCAGTTTCTGTTTTTTCCTTGTTTTAGAGTATCATAGAAAAGGAAAATCAAACGGAGTCCAATTGATCTGAAACTTCACGGAACTTATTTTTGGACCAGAAGAAACCCACGGAGTATCGGAGATGGACCAGGAGAGTCCCGGGCTGCCCACGGGGGTGGGGGGCGCGCCCACCCCCTGGGCGCGCCCCCCTGCCTCGTGGACAACCCGGATATCCACCGACGTACTTCTTCCTCCTATATATACCCATATACCCTAAAAACTTCAGGGTGCACAAATAGATCGGGAGTTCCGCCACCAGAAGCCTTCGTAGCCATCGAAAACCAATCTAGACCCGTTCCAGCACCCTGCCGGAGTGGGGAATCCCTCTCCGGTGGCCATCTTCATCATTCCGGTTCTCTCCATAACAAGGAGGGAGTAGTTCTCCCTCGGGGCTGAGGGTATGTACCAGTAGCTATGTGTTTGATCTCTGTCTCTCTCTCTCTCGTGTTCTTGAGGTGGCACGATCTTGATGTATCACGAGCTTTGCTATTATAGTTGGATCTTATGATGTTTCTCCCCCTCTACTCTATTGTAATGGATTGAGTTTTCCCTTTGAAGTTATCTTATCAGATTGAGTCTTTAAGGATTTGAGAACACTTGATGTATGTCTTGCGTGGGATACCCGTGGTGACAATGGGGGTATTCTATTGATCCACTTGATGTATGTTTTGGTGATAAACTTGCGGGTTCCGTGACCTTGTGAATCTATGCATAGGGGTTGGCACACGTTTTCGTCTTGACTCTCCGGTAGAAACTTTGGGGCACTCTTTGAAGTTCTTTGTGTTGGTTGAATAGACGAATCTGAGATTGTGTGATGCATATCGTATAATCATACCCACGGATACTTGAGGTGACATTGGAGTATCTAGGTGACATTAGGATTTTGGTTGATTTGTGTCTTAAGGTGTAATTCTAGTACGAACTCTAGGGATGTTTGTGACACTTATAGGAATAGCCCAACGGATTGATTGGAAAGAATAACTTTGAGGTGGTTTCGTACCCTACCATAGTCTCTTCGTTTGTTCTCCGCTATTAGTGACTTTGGAGTGACTCCTTGTTGCATGTTTAGGGATAGTTATGTGATCCAATTATGTTATTATTGTTGAGAGGACTTGCACTAGTGAAAGTATGAACCCTAGGCCTTGTTTCAACACATTGCAATACCGTTTGTGCTCACTTTTATCATTAGTTACCTTGCTGTTTTTATATTTTCATATTACAAAAACCTTTATCTACTATCCATATACCACTTGTATCACCATCTCTTCGCCGGACTAGTGCACCTATACAATTTACCATTGTATTGGGTGTGTTGGGGACGCAAGAGACTCTTTGTTATTTGGTTGCAGGGTTGCTTGAGAGAGACCATCTTCATCCTACGCTCCTACGGATTGATAAACCTTAGGTCACCACTTGAGTTAAACTTGCTACTGTCCTACAAACCTCTGCACTTGGAGGCCCAACAACGTCTACAAGAAGAAGGTTGTGTAGTAGACATTAGGGTCGGTATGACTTGCCCTTGTGCCGAAAGCCGATGAAAGATTTCCAAGGTCAGATACCTCGCTACGCGGAGCTTCGCAATATCCTCCTCCATGACAGAAGAAGCCACCCACCGGCCCTGATAGCTGGATCCGGACATGACTAGGGCTGGTGGCGATTGGAACCCGAGGGTTGGAACTTGGGGTGGCTGGGGCCGAGGAAGAAGCAAGTGCAAGGGAAGAAAACGAGATTGGGTCTCTATATAAAGGCCCCAAGTATTGGGCGTCTCCCCCAGAGTCTCTAAGCTTACCTATTACCAAGGAGTTGTACCCAGGGGACGGTTGGGTTACCCACGCCTACGTTAATTAAAATCCCGTAAATAAAGGGACACGATCTCTGCCTTGGCAAGATGTGCCAGTAAAACCGCACCCCGAGACGTGGGGCGACTCGCTAACCGACGGTTGGAAATAGCAATCGGGCAGGCATGATATGATGTCATGAACAGTTATCAACAAGTTGGGCTCGTGGGGTATTATATTCTCTGCCATTATATACATAGGTCCGGATATACTTACTTCATCCGAAGACTATTCTGGAATTCGAAAGGAGGGAACCCGCCTTGCAATGCCGAAGACAAAATCTGCGCGCCGGACTCCTCATCATTGAAACCAGGTTCAGGGTCTACCGAGGGAGTCCTGGACAAAGGGGTCCTTAGGCGTCCGGCCTGTTATCTATGGGCCGGACTGATGGACTCTGAAGACATGAAGGCCGAAGACTGCATCGTGTCCAGATTGGACTCTACTTGGCGTGGAAGGCAAGCTTGGTGACCGAAGATTCCTTCTCATGTAACCGACTCCATGTAAACCCTAAACCCCCTTGGTGTCTATATAAACTGAAGGGGATAGTCCGAAAGGACATCACATATACTTATTACCATACCCACATAGGCTAGACTTCTAGGGTTTAGCCATTACGATCTGGTGGTAGATCCACTCTTGTAACACTCATATTCATCAATATCAATCAAGAAGGACATAGGGTTTTACCTCCATAGAGAGGGCCCGAACCTGGGTAAACATTGTGTCCCTCGTCTCTTGTTACCATCGATTCTAGACGCACAGTTCGGGACCCCCTACCCGGGATCCGCCGGTTTTGACACCGACAGGGTGGCTGCCTTTGCGCCTACCATGGAGCAACATCTGCATGAAAATTTATTGCCATGCAAGGATCATCTCTTTTGCTCTACATGTTCAGTTCCATTGTGTAGAATAACTGACATGCATAGGAATATAACATAGTGATATTATGTAAGGAGTGCATGCAGAAATCCAGAGTGATGGTAGCAACCTGTGGATAGACCCAAAACCAATGATAGCAGGCAGATAATGGCTTTAGTTAAAAAATACAGATAATGGCTTCTTTACTGTTTGTTTCCCACCCAACATGAAACTCATAGTAGACACCAGAGATTAACCAGATAATAGATAGATACTATTGATTGCGGCCCCGATATGTACCCCATAACCATTTAAAAACTCAAGTTTGACCATTAGTTTGGAGCTGAGTCTAATCGGTGAACAGGATAATAAAGTAGCATGTAATATTAAGTGATGCATAACATAAGCAAACACGAAAGAGTGCGACCTCTCTTGCGGACCCGTGTTGTAACAACCTGGATTTTTGCCCTTTTCTTTTTGCTTTGATTTTCTTGGATTTCCTGTTTTGTGTTGCTTTTCCGTGACTACGTGGTTCTGAAACTTGGGAAGTTCATGTCTTCCTAGGTTTTATAGTGTCTTGTCACCCTCATCATCATCCCAAGGTCATGTCATTTCCATCCTTGACCTAACCCAATATTCTTTTTATTGGGAATATTCCTTTTCTAATCAAGGAATAACCCTTTAAAACCCTAAGTTGTGAAGCAACCTATATTTCTGTCACTCCTAAAATTACCAAATAATTCTCATAAATTGTTTGGGTCATATCTTCCTCAAATATGGCAAAATATATCATTGTCCATGTTTCCCATCATGCTCAATTAATTCCTTTTCTGTTCTATCCTAAATGGCAGTTTGTGAAGGAGTGCCATTTATATTTTCCCTAATCAACCAAAACTTCTTGGACATCTTTTCCTGTACAAATAATTTCCTCGTGCCAAAATTCAAATCAATTTGCCTAGTAAATATTCCTGAGCAATTTTTTCAAGTTCTTGTCTGAGGGAAGTGATTGTGAAGGAAGTACAAGCTAGGCATATCCAAATGAGTTGAAATTTTTCAAGGTACTTCATATGATCAAATCATGACTCTCCACCAAATATGAGCTCATGTAACTTATCTATGTGAGCCCAGCCCCAAATCTTAGTTTCTGGTCAAATTTTTCAGTTTGTGAAGCAACTATATTTTGTATTGCTTCAATTGAGCCAAAACTTTACCAGGACATGCTTCTACCTATATCACCCTCCACCAAGTTTTAGCTCAATTAGGTAATCCGATTGCCCTGTGCAATTTTTCCAAGTTTCTGTCAAGAATGAAGCTTTGTGAAGCAAGTGCCACTTTGGTATTTAGAAATGGCATGAAACTTTTACAGCAGCTTCATATCATCATACAACCCCTCTATGCCAAATTTCAGCTCATGACAATCAAGTTTGTGAGTGTATCATCCAAATCCCTAATTCTGGCCAGTTTTGCACTTTCTACAGCAACCCTCATCTAAACTCCTCTTAGTCTGAGTTTTGGTGATCAACATCCCCTTAGTGTGTGATCATCGCGAGACAAACTATTTACCATGTTACCAAGATGGTTTAACCACAGCAAGTTACAAGCACCTTCGTATTAATTTACTTTGGATCTAAGTGCAAATATCTTCTTTGCCCCTAGGCCGATTTATTTCCTCATTTTTACTAAGGGCACCAAGGTCCATCTACTGGACATTGTCGGCCATGCCAAAGCGCGCCACTTGCGCCAGTGCGTGTGGTGATCGCGCTTGCGTTATAGCTGAACGCGTGCTCTGGCTTGTTCTGGCCACCGTGCTCGTCTCCTCGCCTCGTCTCGACCTCCATTAATGTCTAGTAGCTGCCCCGTGAGCTCCTGCATCGCCCTATGCCTCTGCCTCGTCATTGTTCACCTTAAATGCGCCTCTAGCGCCATGCCCATGCCGCGTCCAGCCTCTGCCCGCCATTAAAGCTCGGTCGGGAGCTCGCTCGTGAGCTCTAGAGCCCTCCCCGTGGCTATATATAGCATGCTCGAACCCCTCCACAGCTCATTCACTCCTCCCTCACCTCTCTAGTCCACCGGAGTCCTCAGCCCCCTCCTCTTTTCGCCGGAGTTTGCCTCTGATCTCCATGGCCGCCTCGATCTCTTCTTAATTCTGGCGAGCATAGTCCACCTCTTCTCCTCAAGCCACCTCCAACGCGTTCCTTTCCTTCCCGCGGTCCTCCCCACCCCACTCGTTCGACGCCGGAGTGCCTCTGGCCGTGCCTCCCGGATGCTCGGCCACCGCCTCCACCTCCCGGCCTCCATCCCAACCAAGCCATCCGGTGCTCCTCTCTCCCTCCCGTCACCACCACAGCCTCCCCCTCATCCCCGCGAGTCGCCCCGCCCTCTCGCCCTAGCCTCCCCATCGCCGGAGTGCTCCCCATCCAAGAAAAAGGCGGCCAGATCCTGCTCATGTTCCTCCATCGCCACGGTCATTCTGCTCCTCCCCAGCGCTCCCTCTGCCTGGGGATGGGTGCGGTGCGGTCCCACGATCTCGCCAGTGGTCGCCGCTCAGCCTGAGGTGGCCTGAGCCGTCCACCACATCGCCGGCAACACGGCCCCTCCCCTGCCTCTTTTGTCCTACACGGGGAGCAACGAAGGAAGAAGACGCGAGTGCCTGGCCCTCGCCCTATCGCCTGGGCCCCGCTCGTCAGTTGCCCGGCCGTCCTAGCTGACGTGGCAAGTGGAGACGTACTCCACCAGAGTACGTTTTCTCTTTCCAATAACACATTCTGTTGAGTGTGCTTTCCTTCAGGGAAAGCATATTTTGTTCTACTTCGTCTCAAAGTACGTTTTCCAGTTTAGAAAGCGTATTTCTCAAAATATGTTTCTGTCTTATCCACTCAGGACCCGGCTGTGAATATTCCTTTTGCGGAATAGTCCCTAATCTTCTACACTTCACAACTTTTCAACCATAACTCCGATCGAGGTGAAACCAGCGCTCACTTCTTCGTCTCATCGAACTCTATCTTTTGGTAACATTTTCACTAGGTCGTATCACAGTGAAAATGGCCATTTTGCCCTTGCCCCTAATCAGCCCTCTCCGAGAAAGAACTGTCCGACGTTTCGTTCTGTGGCTTCACCGCACTTTTTCCTGGAATCTCCGTCACCCCCAGGCAAGCCACAATACCCACTTGCCTGATAGTCATGCAGTAGCCATGGTTTTCAACTTGAATATTTATTAATTGTTTGCTTGTTTAAAATATGGTTATCGTTGTTCGGTAATGCTTCTTGGTTAGTGCTTACTTTCTTGCTATGTTGTTATGCACCTGGTTATCATGCCATGCTAGTTGCTGTTATTCCTTTCATATGCTTACGCTTGCTAGTAGTACATGTTGATGTTGGTGATGGTCTTTGGTGCATGACTGACGTCTATCCCGAATACCGTTGTTATGCATGTTCCATTGCATTCAGTTGGTTAAATGCTTGCATGATGACATTGTTGATATGTTTTTGCATGATATTTATTGTTGATGCTAGTGTTCATGCTATGTTTCTTAGAAGTATGTACTTGTGATGTTCATGCTAGTCAATATGCCATGCTCAGTGGGATATGATTCATTGTTGATGTGGTTAATAGTTATGTTGCACCTCCATGCTTATGTTGATATCATGTTCATGCATTGTAATTTGCATCATGTTAGTTTATCATAGCTCAACATATTTGCATTCAAGTTTAACTGGATTAAATTGAACTTGAACAACTGTTGGCTGAGTCATGGTGCCACCATATCGAGCTGACCTGTGCAACCATGCTTACCTTTATGGGAATGTCCTAACTAGGTCTATTGTCGTGCCTCTCGCCGGTGCCTCCAACGAGGGAAGGTTATGGGCGTGCGGTACCCTGGCCTGGTAAGCAGAAATAACCTTGTGTGCCCATCATTGTTATATCCGGATTGTCCCCATTTGGGACCGTTTGGACACGACGATGGCCATTGGTGCCTTTGGTAGGCACGGGGCCACCCATGACCTAGTTTAGAGGGGAGTTGGTCAGAGTGGCCGGGAGAGTGTCATGTCAGTAGATCGGTTTTGTGCCGTTGGTCCACCCGAATGGGTGTGAGAGGCCATGGGTTTCATGGTGTGGGTACAGTGTACTAACCTCTACATAGTGTATATTAAATCTGTCGATAGCCGTGCCCGTGGATAAGGGCCCAGTTCGTGTCAGTCACACTATGGGTCAACAGTTATAACAATAGCTTGCTTAATAATAACCCCAGTTCGATGCTCAGATAAGTTGGTGCTGTGATCCGTGAATGATCACCTTTTGGTTACGAGGTAACCCATTGAGCCCAGAGTGTTTCCGTTCGTGATCCGTGAATGATCATTGTGGTATTGAGGATAGCAAGTTGATAAATATTCGTGATGTTGTGCGAGAATCATGGGTAAAGATCAAGCTCCTTCTGGTCATTTAATGATTACTGCGGTATTGTTTATACCAAGCTTGATTTGATCCTGAGATGATCGTGTAATGCCCGAGGTGGGTATGTGATGCATGTGATGGTTACGAGGTAATCCGAACAGAATAAGTGGTGCGTATAGTGTCATCATGTTGCATGCTAGTATCGTCAGATTTATATGTTCATGCCATGCTCATATTGTTCTAGCGATATTATGTTCATGTTGTTGATGCCATGTTATCTTGATGATCTCATGATAATTCCTGCTTAACCTGTAATTGCCATGATATTGTTTGTCTTGAATGCTTCTGGTTATTGTGAGCTTGCAAGTACATTCAATGTACTGACCTAGCGTGTCATGCCAGCTTGCAGGTCGTGCCTGGATTGCTTGCTTGGTTGGTGTTGTTCCTGTGTTTGCGAGCTAGGATAAACGTTCCAGCCATAGTCCCTGCGGGTTGGAGTCCATCATCGCCGTTTGTTTTTCCGCTGCCTCAAGTTGTTATGCTGCTTGTATAGAGCAAGCGTGGTTGGCGTGGTGTCGCCATGCCGATCTTATTCATTGTAATATCGGAGACCTTGTATTCATATTCGTGTCGTAATTGAAAGCTGGTTTGTTCCATGCTAAGGAGTGTCGTATTCCAGAATACTTCACCTTGATCTCTGGGCTGGAATACGGGGCGTTCCGGTTTTCTCTGAGTCGGGGTGCCACATGTCTCGAGGTCATCTGCTCGGTTGATGATGGTAATGGAGTTGTCATGGCTGCCGGCAATGGGGAAGAAGATATGAGGCGGTGAAAGATAGTCTGGAGGCCAGATCCTTGCTGTGCTGGACCCTTCTGTCATTGGAGCAGTTGAGCTTAGGTGGACGACGGCGCAGCAGGAGCGGGACAAACCACACAAGGTTTTCTTTGACAACTATCTGTAAGAGAAGTAATTCTATAAGGGCTCCTTTGAATTGGAGGATTCTAACAACGCAGGGATAGGAAATACACAGTAATAGGGTAGAAATGCACGTGCAAAACAGAGAATTTAAAAACACAGGATTTCTGCCAATCTGGGTGTTTTGTTCACAAGAATTGGAAGATCACAGGATGCAAAGAAACATGTGAGATTAAGCCAAACCACAAGAAAATGTACGGTTATAATGCTATTATGCTACTATCTCTTAGTCTTGTCCTTCAATTATAGGAATTTGAAAAGGAGGACAAGTGGAAATTAAAATCCGTACAGTTTTTCTTTCAAGGAGACACTAAAGGAACAAATACTATAGTTTTCCTTTGCTCCATTCCTTTGAACCACATGCATGAATAGTAGTACCATAGGAAACTTTCCAAATTCTATGTTTTTCCTTCCCTTTTACTTTCAAGCACTGGCGATTCTAGTAGGCAGGCTTGAGCAAGGAAAAGCTACACTCAAAAAATGTTTTTGTGCTACTTGCCTACTTCTACTACTTTGGACCCAGGCCGCTTCCGTACTAGCTCAACTCCCAGGCCCATCAACAAATGCACAACTCAAACACGCAGAGATAAATAATGATGGCATTCAAGAGGATCAATGGCGGATAGCTAAGTTGCCTGGTACCTCACTGCTTGTCATATAGTAGGAGAAACTAATTGTATTTCATGTTACCGCGTGTGCTCAGTAGATAATATATAACATGTAGAGTAAAAAAGAGATGCAACAAGTGTACAACCTCTTTGGCGAAGCCATGTCGATCTCAGCGTGATTGGGTTGGTCAGTGAGGATGATCTGGCTGACTTGGATGTCGGAGGATGGGAAGAAGATCTTAGGCGTCTGGAGATGGAGCCCGGGGTACTGCTTTGCTATGATGGAGGGTTTCGTCATTGGAGCAGCTCTGGTGAGTTGTACGACGCCGAGGCTGAAGCAGGACAAGAGAGACATCATTAACCTGAGTGGAATTCTAATAGCATCTCCAAAGATGACGTAAAATACATAACCACAAAGTGCTAGATGTAAAATACATCAGCCGCTCATCTCTGAACTTAACTGTCGAAACTGAATTTAACAGTCGAAACTCGACTTAACTGTCGAAACTTAATTTCCCTATTGAAACTAAATTTTACTGTCGAAACTGAATGCACTAGCTAGTAGCAGAAAAGCAGCAGCAGCAGCAGCGCGTGCGAGAGCCGGTCGACTGAATTTTTCATCTCTTCAGTCGATTTTCCAGCCGTTGGATACGAAATCAAGGGCCTGCAGTTCAACTTCAACCTCCACCCCCCTGAGCCGCCAGCCACCACCGACCAAACCGCTGCCCTCCGCCGCCCGCGGCTGGCGGTGCGCTGCCCCGCCCGCCCTGAAACCACTCCCCACCGCCGGTCCGCCGCCGCCCTGGCCATCCCTCTAGCCCCCCCTCCCGCCAAGCTTTTCTCCGGCGTTCCCCACACCACCGCCCCACCACCGCCGGCGACCATCGCCCCACCCTGAACCCTAAGATAGATATTGGGGTACCTCTCCGGCGAGCCCCCCTCCCTGCTGCGGCTGATTCTTCCTTAACTCCGGCGAGCCCCCCCACCCCCTGAAAATCGACTGACCCAAAAGTCGATTCAGGCGACTGAAGTGTAGCTAAATCGGAGCAGCATCGCAAGCAAGAGCAAGAGCGAGAGCAGCAGCGTGAGCAAGAGCAAGAGCAATAGCAAGAGCAGACCAAGCAGGGGACCGAGAGCAAGAGCAGAGCAGCAGCGTGAGCGAGAGCTAAAACGGCAGCATCTCCTACTGATGTGGACATCACCGCTGAGGGAGCGACGCCATGGTGGAAGTGGCCGGCGACGCCGCCGTGGATGGAGCTGCGCCGTGTCGGCTCAGGACCGAGCATCGGCAGCACCGTGAGATCGAATCAAGAAGAAAATGCGGCGATTAGTGTACAACCTCTTTGGTGTCGTGCTACCTCTTGAGCACTGCGTTGGTTTTCCCCGAAGAGGAAGGGATGATGCAGCAAAGTAGCGTAAGTATTTCCCTCAGTTTTTGAGAACCAAGGTATCAATCTGATAGGAGGCTACGCGCGAGTCCCTCGTACCTGCACAAAACAAATAAATCCTTGCAACCAACGCGATAAGGGGTTGTCAATCCCTACAGGCCACTTATGAGAGTGAGATCTGATAGATATGATAAGATAATATTTTTGGTATTTTTGTGATAAAGATGCAAAGTAAAATAAAAGCAGAGTAAAAAGCAAAGGAAATAACTAAGTATTGGAAGATTAATATGATGAAGATAGACCCGGGGGCCATAGGTTTCACTAGTGGCTTCTCTCAAGAGCATAAGTATTTTACGGTGGGTGAACGAATTACTGTTGAGTGACTGACAGAATTGAGCATAGTTATGAGAATATCTAGGTTTGATCATGTATATAGGCATCACGTCCGAGACAAGTAGACCGACTCCTGCCTGCATCTACTACTATTACTCCACTCGTAGACCGCTATCCATCATGCATCTAGAGTATTAAGTTCATGAAAACAGAGTAACGCCTTAAGCAAGATGACCAATGATGAAAACCCCATCTTGTTATCCTCGATGGCAACAGTACAATACGTGCCTTGCCGCCCCTACTGTCACTGGGAAAGGCCACCGCACGATTGAACCCAAAGTTAAGAACTTCTCCCATTGCAAGAAAGATCAACCTAGTAGGCCAAAACAAACTGATAATTTGAAGAGACTTGCAAAGATAACCAATCATACATAAAAGAATTCAGAGAAGATTCAAATATTGTTCATAGATAGAGTTGATCATAAACCCACAATTCATCGGTCTCAACAAACACACCGCAAAAAGAAGATTACATCGAATAGATCTCCACAAAAGAGGGGGGAACATTGTATTGAGATCCAAAAAGAGAGAAGAAGCCATCTAGCTAATAACTATGGACCCGTAGGTCTGAGGTAAACTACTCACACTTCATCAGAGGGGCTATGGTGTTGATGCAGAAGCCCTCCGTGATGGATACCCCCTCCGGTGGAGCTCCGAAACAGGCCCCAAGATGGGATCTCGTGGATACAGAAAGTTGCGGCGGTGGAATTAGGGTTTTGGCTCCGTATCTGATCGTTTGGGGGTACGCAGGTATATATAGGAGGAAGGAGTACGTCGGTGGAGCAACAGGGGGCCCACGAGGGTGAAGGGCGCGCCCCCTACCTCGTGGCCTCCTCCTTTGTTTCTTGACATAGGGTCCAAGTCTCCTGGATCATGTTCCGTGAGAAAATCACGTTCCCGAAGGTTTCATTCTATTTGGACTCCGTTTGATATTCCTTTTCTTCGAAACCCTGAAATAGGCAAAAAATAGCAATTCTGGGCTGGGCCTCCGGTTAATAGGTTAGTCCCAAAAATAATATAAAATTGGATAATAATGCCCAATAATGTCAAAAACAGTAGATAATATAGCATGGAGCAATAAAAAATTATAGATACATTGGAGACGTATCATGGCGCTGATTAGGCCTCAACTTCATCCTAGGAAATGGTGATGATGATGCTCGTCCGGTGGTGCAGGTGAAGACAGCGGTGTGTGAATGGAGGTGGTGCGAAAGACGAGGAGAACATCGGGGAAGCTCCTTGGAGGTGGAGGACGGGGTGGCTGAACCGGCGAGATGACAAGATCGACGATGGATCCTCATCCGATATGGTGGATGAGGGACATCGAGGTGTTGATGTGGACGACGTCATTGGGGAAGAGGCTCCGACTGGGTGGCGGACGGAGGACGGTGTGGGACTTCGCGGGTTTTCGCGGCCTCGGTGTACGAATGGGTGGGCGGATGGGATGGGAGTGGGGAACCATGGCTTAGGGATGCGCTTGTCCGAAATGTGGGGTAAGTTATGAAATTACCCCCACCGATTTGAGCTAGGCGGTTCTTTCGGTTCAGGGGTATCACAGACATTTTGCGTGCCGGGAGTTCACAGGAGGTGGGAGTTTTCGCGCGCGTTCTAATTTTGGAATAGAAAGGCGTGGGTTGAGATGGAGGGAGTTGTCGGAGCACAACGAGACAAAGATATATCTTAAATATTTTGGGGTAACAAGGCTCGGGTTGAAATTTCCGGACAAGCCCAATGTGTACTGTACCAAATAAATCCGCACTTCCATCGACGAAAAAACAAAAAGAAATCAATTCGCAGCACACAAGAGAGTCTAGTCCAATGTACTGTACCAAATCAATTCACACTACAAATGTCATTCAAAACTTTTAATTCATGTTATGTTCAATTGAAATATTTCGCTATGTGTATAATGCATGCAACCTGCTACTAAAATGAACGTTTTAGTGCATTCCAAACGTATATACTACCACTTCAATATGAACTAAATTTGAATTCGTTTCTCTATTTGAATAAGATCTACAATGATGATTGTTGTGAAGTCAAACCATTTGAATTTGTTTCTCTATTTTAATAATATCTACAATCATCATTATTGTCAAGTTAAACCATCGTTTGTGTATTATCTTCACAGCACACCACATGATTACTCTCGAGTTAGATATGAACTATGTGTACTATATGAACTCGAACTCGATTTTTTGAATCCACTTTATGTTGATTTCAAACCACAGTACATTTCAAGCTCTAGCTAGATCTTCATAATCTAAACCATGTATCATATGTATAATGTGTTTATCACATGATGTATGGTGCCCCGCCCCCTACGCCTATAAGTATTTAGATGTGAGTTGCAAACACCACACATTACCACAAATTCAAATAAAATGTGAGATTGTTCGATATATAGTATTGTTTAGATAGTTCGATATTTAGTTGTAAGCTGCAAACACCACACATTATCACAAATTCAAATAAAATGTGAGATTGTTCGATATATAATATGTTTTAGATTGTTCGACATTGAGTTCTGAGTTGCAAACGCCATGCATTATCACATTATGGTATAACATGTACAAAACCACATCACGTGTATCACTGCTATCACTACAAAAAAAGACACATCCGTGACATTTTGGGCCGAACGAAAAAAATTTCTGTCATACTTATGACACTTCTATGACGATAATTGTGAAAAACCCGGTATCATCATAGATGTGGTGGGGTCCTACTTCTATGACAAAAAATTATGACAAAAAATGGGCTTTTCGTCCTGGGCGGGCCGGACATGCAGCTGCATGACATTCTTTGGGCCTTCCATGACGGAAAAACCGTGGTAGAAGCGAGGGCGCGGAAAATATCGGGGAGTCCCCAGTTATGATGGGTGGTCGGGGGCCGAGCGATGCGCATTTCTCTTGTACATACGCGCGTGGGTGCGAGGCGTTGGGCTCTAACTGAACCCGAGCGACTGCACTGTAGGCTGCGCGTTACTGAACCCAAGAAATCAATCGATGGCTGTTAATTGAACCCGATCGAGCAATTCCTTCGCTACTTCTGCTAACTGAAGCCGATCGATGCTGCCTCTAGATGAACAGTGA
>NC_041388.1:656073911-656114121 GCF_002162155.2 Triticum dicoccoides | reverse complement strand
AACAGTTCCCGGTGGGGGTGGATGAACAGGACCCTGTGGTGTTGCCTCTGGATGAACAGTACCCCAATCGATCGAGCCGGTTGGGGCTGGATGAATAGGACCCCGTGGAGGGCAGGATGAACAGGACCACCCCGTAGAGGGCAGGATGAACAGTAGACGATGGAGGGAAGGATGAACAGTAGCCCGTGGAGGGTTGGTTGAACCGGAGCCCATGGAGAGGGCTGATTGAACAGTAGCCGGTGGAGTAGCGCGCGGTGGAGGCTGGATGAACAGGAGTATGTGGATGAACAGTCGCAGGTGGAGGCTGGAGGAGGTCGACGGTGGATGAACAGGAGCCCATGGAGGCTGGAGGGGGTCGACCATGGAGTCCCGTTTTGCGGCACGCCACACCCCTCCCGATGAACAGGACCCCCATTTCGACCGTAGCGCTCCAGCACAAGTCTGTTTCCTCCGTTTTGCGGTACGCCACACCTCCCGATCAACAGGACCCCTGCTTCGACCGTAGCAGGTCCGTTTCCTCCGTTTTGCAGTACGCCAGACCCCTCCCGATGAACAGGGTCCTGTTTCGAATGTGGTCGGTCGAACACAAGGCCGTTTCCTCTGTTCTGCGGTACGCTAGGTCTCGTTTCCATCGGTTGTTCCGTCCAAGCCCTCCCGATGAATACGACGACACATTCCATTCCGACCCAGCCGGTTGGCTCCCCATGAACAAGACGACGACGCTGTTTCTCCGTTCTGACCCAGCCATCTACATGAGTCCTGGCCGTATGTATGCGCGAGTAGGCGTTGGAGACCCTGCCCGTATGTATGTAAGTGGCCGTATTTTCTTTCTTGCACACTGGCCGCGGTACATACGTGTACATGCTACGTGTGTTCCTCTACTACGACACGTGCGCGCCTCTACATCGACCAGTATGTACGTACTCGTTCGTGAACAGAATGACAATGCTACGTACGCTTCGACCAGATGGGTCCCGACTGTCAGGCACTTCCTTGTGTGCGAAGATGTAGCTGGTGGGTCCCAGCAGTCAAGGGGCGAATCGTTTTTTCCCGGATGCACTTCCTTGCGTGCGAAGATGTAGCGTGTGGGTCCCAACAGTCAGGGGGAAATGTTTTTTTTCGCAAAATACGGTGGCCCGTCCGATGGGTCCCCACTGTCAGGTGGAGGAATAATTATTTTGCACGTAATAAGGTGGCACTTCCTTGCTGCGGCCGTGGACCCAGCTGTCAGCCTCTCCATGTACAGTCCACGTCCGATGGAAGCCGTTCCTTGACCAGGTTGACCACGCCGCGCCGAGAGCACCAGGACAGTGGACGACGGCGAGGCCTAGGAAGAGGATGACGCGGAGCCGGGGAAGACACGGCAGTGGATGCCCACGCGTAGAGGAGTATGAGGGTTCAATGGTTTGCTGCTGTGTGAGGCTGCCGTTGCCGCAGAATAACAGGGGGTGTGGGTGAGTAGAGGGATGGCCTGGCCAGCGGTGGGAGTAGTAGGGGGCGGTGAGGCCTCCGCCGCATCGCAGCTGGCCACGGGAGGCAGGAGCACGAGGCACGACCAGCGCTAGTTTGGGCGGCTAGAGCAAGAAGACCAGAGGTTGAAGAAGCACTACGTCCGTTGGATGGACATCGTACGATCGGTTGAGCTAGAACGTGCATATTGACTAAGTTGACTAAGCCCTCCGTCCCCGTCAACTTAGTAGGCCCACAAGTCACCCTGCCACTATACTGGGTCCCAGCTAGCAGGGGGAGTATTCATTTTTTGTGCGTAATAAGGAGGAACTTCCTTGCGTGCGAAGATATAGCTGGTGGGTCAAAGCTCTCAGCGGTGGTAACGTTTTTTTCATGAAATACACAGGCCCTTTTGGTGGGTCCCAGATGTCAGGTGGAGGAATCATTATTTTGCGTGTAATAAGGCGGCATTTCCTTGCGTGCGGCCGTGGACACAGCTATCAGCCTCTCCACGTACAGTCGACTTCAGATGGATGTCGGTCGTTGACCACGTTGACCAGGCCGCACCGAGAGCACCAGGGCGGTGGACGATGATGAGGCCTAGGAAGGGAACGACACGGAGGCAGGGAAGACTCGGCAGTTGTTTCCCATGCGGAGGGGAGTACGACTGTACGAGGGTTTACTGGTTCATCTGCCGTCGCCGGAGAATAACAGCAGGTGTGGGTGAGTAGAGGGATGGCTAGGCCAACGATGGGAGTACGGTGGGGCGGTGAGGCCTGGGGCGGTAGCACAGCAGGCCGCGGGGAGGAGGGAGCAAGAAGTCCCGCTGGCGCTTGTTTGAGCGGCTAGAGCAGGAAGAGCAGAGATTGAAGAAGCACGACGGCCGTTGGATGAACATCCAACAGTCACTACTTGTGCGTCAACCTTTTTTAGGAAAGCCTCAAATCTGTGGAAAACATCATACAACCCATCTGCCATTATTTCTAATAATTTACAGCCCATTTTCTAATTCTTAAGGTTTTTTTGGAGCCCATATTCTTTTTGTTAGCATTACAGCCCATATTGTGGTCACGGTTAAAAAATTATACGAAATTTTGCAAATATTTCGGTGTGGTCCGAACTGTTTTTAATCCTGAAATTTCGAGTCACATTCAAACTGATTTTAAAAATAAATGTATATCAATATAAAATCCAACAAATTGTCCACGCATAAAAATCAATGCAATTTAAAATCTCAAAATGAAAAAAAGAAATTAGAAACTAATTGTCGGATTGACGTGTTTTAAAAATGTACAACCCATTTCTCATTACTGATAGGCCATTTTCTCGGCCAGCCGAATGAAGCTCTCCTCGTCTTGAAAGATTTGCAGCACAACAGGCCTAACAAAGCGACTTACTTGGCAAATCGCAAAAAAACTGGGTTGTGGCTGTGGACCCAACTGTCAGCCTCTCCACGTACAGTACTCTTCCGATGGAAGTCGGTCGTTGACCACATTGACCACGCTGCGCCGAGAGCACCAAGGCGGTGGACGTTGGCGAGGCCTAGGAAGGGGACGATGCGGAGCTGGGGAAGACGCGGCAGTGGATGCCCATACGGAGAGGAGTACGAGGGTTCACTGGTTCGGCTGCTGTGTGAGGCTGCCATCGCCGCAGAATAACAGGGGGTGTGGGTGAGTGGAGTGTCGGAGTAATGGGCCATGGGTAGGCCAACCCGAAGCCCATAACCTTTCAAGACATCAGGGCAGGCTACGCCCCTCAAGATCACAGGGCGAAGAGCCGCCTCCTGGGGAGTCTACGGCAAGACGGCCGACTGCCCGCTCACGGCCGAGTCCCAGAGGCGACTTCTAGAGAAGCCGGCTTTGGGGTGTCGGCCGACGACTCCAGCAAACCGTGACCTCATTGAGGGGGACGGGGCAGGGGTGTAGCTACGATGAAGCCCACTCCCCGCCCCTTACCAAGGGCAGGCATGGCTACAGCGCGCCGTACTAGGGAAGATCTCCCTGCGGCGTGGCCCTGTTGCCCAGCCGGCCCTGACATCAGCATCACTGTACCTGGTCCTGTGCCCACGACAGCTTGTCTGTACGGCCTGGAGGCAGTGGGGCCCACCAGTCAGTGAGACCTCAGGAGACGGCGGGAGAACCGCTAGTCGGACCCGTTGGGAGTCGGCCCGGGGGAGTCGGCCGAGCCCTCCCCTGGGGCCCACGCGCCATTAATCAAGAAGAGATGGGAGTGGCCACAGTGATCGCCCGCTAGGCGGCGGGGCTGTTGCCACGACCCCATGACCGAGCTTGCGTCATCAAGAGCACGGTTACAGTAATCAGCAGCCGGCAAGACCCGCCCGCGGCGGACGCGGCCTGTCGGCTCCGTACCAGACTAGTCGGCGGGGCCCACCAGTCGGCGGAGAAGCCGGAGGTCGGAGGCACTGACGGCTGGGGCCGCGCCCAGTCAAATTACCATTGTACCCCTCGGGGGTAGGCCTATATAAACCCCCCAGGGCACCCATGCAAAGGGTGGGATCCTGGTAGTTCTATACCACACCAGATAGAGGGAGAGAGCTAGCCTTGCACTCTCCCACCACCAGACCCAGCTCAAGGAGCAACCGTGTAAACCCTTGACCATAGTGATCATGCGGAGACCCCGCAGAGCAGCAGTAGGGCTGTTATCTCCCCGGAGAGCCCCGGAGTTGGGTAAGATTCGCCGATGTGCATGTCTTCGCCTCATCCCGTTTCTAGGCACCGGCGACGTTCTACTCGCCCCCACCATGATAAGCCATCCGTTGGCATATGTTGCACCCAACCCTCGACATTTGGCGCCCATCGTGGGGCCTGGTGCACCGCCGTCTGGAGATCTGTTCTGGATGGGAACCCTTTTCCTCCTTGGCGAGCGTAGCCAGCCAGGCACGCCAGACAAAGTTTGCGTCGGCGCGCTGCAAGGCGTTGAGATCGCCTGCGCCGCCAGCTCCTTGGCCGAACTTGTCGGCGAGGTCCGCCTCTCCGACGAACCTACGTCCGACGCAGGCGCAGGCGGCCCCGAAAACCTCCTCGCGGGCCTCCTCAATCAACTCCACATTTCCGGCGAGCCTGCTGTAGACTTGGAGTCCGCAGGCTCCACCGACCCGATGCTGGTCGACTCCGACACTGCGTCGGTCGACGCATTCCCCACCAACATGGTGGTCTAAGACGAACCCCTCCCCCACGCGGAGAGCGACGGAAGCACCGTCACTGAGGTGCTGGTCATCCGTCATGACGAGTTCCCTGGCGGAGGGGCGCCCGACTCGCTCGGCGCGGTGCTGCAAGACCTAGCTGCGCCCATTTCGGAAGATGCTGACGCAGAGACGTTAGAAGCGCTCCGCCTTCAGCTTGTTGAAGGCATGAAGAAGCTGGCCAGCATGAGACGCTTGTCAGAAGCTTACCAGCAGGAGATGGATCGCGCTGTTGGCGGCTCGCCAGCCCCGGCAGGGCCCAGCCGCCTTGGCGCGGTTCAGCAGCGCGGCATAGCCATCACCAGCCTTTTTGGGGCTAGCCGCCCCGTGTATGCCACGCCAGCGGAGAACATCCGAGCCGCCCTGGCAGCAGCGGATGAGCTACACAATTTCGAGGGCGAAGAGCGCCGCCTCATGATGGAGCGAGTCCAGCGGCTCCTCGACGCGGCCGCCTTGTAGAACAAGGCCGGCTGCCGCACGGAGGCGCCGCAGTGGCCAAACGACGACCCGCGCCAAGATCAAGGCGTGACGTCTCAGACGCCGACTGGCGGTGCCCGAGGATGAAAGGACAAGGAGCCGGCTGTCAGCCACAGTCAAACTCGGATTACCATAGAGCGCGACCGAGACGGCCGCCCGAGAACAGTGGAACGACGGGATGACTATCCGCCTCCTCCTCCCCGCAAGGAGAGGCGAGTCTCCCCGCCGCCTGTTGACCATCGAACTCTCGGTGACCTCCTTGGCCGCCGAGAGGGAGTTGGAGAGAATGACGCCCGTCACCGGATCGACCGACTTCACCGGTCCCTGGCGCTGGAAGAAGAAAATGAGCTGGGTCCGCCTTGTTTCGGGCCCCGCATTCGGGACGAGCCCTTTCCCAGAGGGTTCACGCTCCCAAGAGACACGCCCAAGTATACCGGCTCCGTGAAGCCGGAAGACTGGCTAGTCGACTACTCCACGGCTGTCAGCATAGCAAACGGCAACAAGCGTGTCACCATAAAGTACGTTCCGCTCATGCTCCATGGCACAGCCCGGACATGGTTGAACAACCTAAAGCCCCGCAGCATCAATAGCTGGGTCGACTTCACTGAAGCATTCGTCCGCAACTTCACCAGCACGTCCAAGCGTCCTCCCAAGCCTCGTCAGCTCTCCTTGTGCGTGCAAGGTCCTGATGAGTCTGACTCGCGACTACCTCACGCGTTGGGCTGAGCTCCGGAACTCCTGCGAGGGCGTGCACGAGGTGCAGACCATCGAGTACTTCACAGCCGGGTGCGGAGAAGGCACCCTCCTCAAGCACAAGCTCCTCTACGACGAGCCAGAAACCCTTGACAAGCTGCTGATCATAGCAGACAAGTACGCTACGGCCGATTCCTCCATGAAGACGGAAATTCGAATCAGCACGATTGGCAAAGTAGCTCCTCCGGCTCCAAGAACTCCGGCAGCGGACGCCAGCCGGTGACAACAGCAGGGCGACAACAAGCGCAAGGCCCCGCAGCCAGCTTCTAGCAGCCGGCAGGTCGCGACCGTTGAAGCCCAGCAGCCAGAAGAGCAGCCTCCGCCCAAGCGACAGAAAGGCGGCAAGCCGAACTGGTTGCCGGCCTTCTCCTACGAGCAGACCTTGGATGGACCTTGCAAGTTCCACAGCGGCGTGAAGCCGTCGAATCACACCACCCGGAAGTGCCACTGGCTCACCAGGATCGCCAAGGGAGACGGCCTCCTGCCACCCCCGCCTGCTGGGCAGCCGCCTCCGCCTCCGCCCCAGCAGCCGGCAGTCAGGCCAGTCGGTGCAGTACAAGAAGAATACCCTGAAGAGCACGGAGCCTACGTGGTGTTCACCAGTGTGGCTGATGATCGACGCAGTAGGCGGCTGCAGCGACAAGAGATGAACGCAGTAGCCTCAGAGACGCCAGAGTTCATGCACTAGTCTAAGATGCCCATCAGCTGGAGCAGGGCTGACCACCCAGAAGTGATGCCGAGTCCGGGCTCCAACACCTTGGTCCTGGACGCCACCTTTGCCACGGATAAACGGGCCGCGCGTTTCTCGCGAGTTCTAATAGATGGGGGTAGCAGCATCAACATCTTGTACAAGGACACCATGGAGAAGTTAGGAATAAAGCAGAGGCAGCTTCAGAACATCCGGACTGTGTTCCATAGCATTGTTCCTGTGCTTTCCTGCTCACCAATCGGCAAGATCCTGATTGACGTTCTCTTTGGGGACAAAGATCACTTCCGAAGAGAGTCTGTTTGGTTTGAGGTAGTGGACCTTGAGAGCCCATACTATGCGCTACTTGGCCGGCCCGCCTTGGCCAAGTTCATGGCGGTCCCCCACTACGCCTACCTCAAGATGAAGATGCCCAGTTCCAGGGGAATTCTGACTGTGGCCGGCGACTACCGGAAGTCGTCCGCTTGCGCGGCCGAGAGCAGTCGACTGGCCGAGTCCCTGGTGATTGCAGCCGAGAAGCGACTCCTTGAGCGAGTTGTGGAGATGGCCGGCAAGCAGCCGGAGATATCGCCCGACCCGAAGGAGTCGGAAGCCGAAGGTTCGTTCAAGCTGGCCAAAGAGACAAAGAAGATACCCTTGCATCCGGAGCACCCAGAGAGGTACGCCGTCGTAGGTGCAAACCTTGACATCAAATAGGAAGGCGAGCTCGTTGATTTCCTCCGTGAGAATCGGGACATCTTCGCATGGTCTCCCAAGGACATGCCAAGTGTACCGACGGATTTCGCCGAGCACAAGTTACACGTCCGATCTGATGCAAAGCCGGTCAGGCAGCCCCTGCACCGCTTATCAGAAGAGAAGAGAAGAGTTGTCGGAGAAGAGATAGCCCGTCTCCTAGCAGCCAGCTTCATTATGGAAGTTTTCTTCCCAGAGTGGCTGGCAAATCCGGTCCTGGTGCTAAAGAAGAACAAGCAATGGCGAATGTGTACTGACTACACAAGCCTCAACAAGGCCTGCCCCAAGGACCCGTTTCCTCTGCCGAGAATTGATTAGGTGATAGACTCCACAGCCGGATGCGAGCTGTTGAGTTTCTTGGATGCGTACTCAGGATATCACCAGATCAAGCTGAACCTGGCTGACAGATTGAAGACCGCCTTCATCACGCCGTTTGGAGCATTCTACTACCTCACCATGACGTTCGGCTTAAGGAATGCCGGCGCCACCTTTCAGCGTTGCATGCAGAAGTGCCTCCTCAAGAAGCTCAGCAGGAACACCCATGTTTACGTGGACGATGTGGTGGTAAAGATGGAAAAGCGAGGAACATTGCTGGAAGACCTCAAGGAGACCTTTGAGAACCTGCGTCGGTTCCAGATCAAGCTCCACCCCGAGAAGTGTGTCTTCGGAGTACCAGCCAGCCAGCTGCTAGGTTTCTTGGTCTCTAAACGCGGCATAGAATGCAACCCAGTAAAAATCAAGGCCATCGAGAGAATGGAGGTACCTAGCTGACTGCTGGATGTGCAGAAGTTCACCGGCTGCTTGGCGTCCATCAGTCGATTCATTAGTCGGCTGGGCAAGAAAGCTCTCCCCTTATACCAACTCATGAAGAAGACCATGTTTTTCGAGTGGAACCATAAGGCGGACAAAGCTTTCCACCAGTTGAAGAAGATGCTGACTACTCCACCCGTCCTGGCGGCTCCGACTCCCAAGGAACCTATGCTCCTGTACATCGCCGCCACCAGCCGAGTAGTCAGCACAGTCATTGTAGTAGAGCGCAAGGAGGAAGGCAAGGCGCTACCTGTCTAGAGACCAGTATATTACCTGAGCGAGGTACTGTCGACCTCCAAGCAGAACTACCCCCACTACCAGAAGATGTGCTATGGCGTGCACTTTGCTGCCAAGAAATTGAAGCCTTACTTTCAAGAGCATCCAATCACGGTGGCCAAGTGGGCCATAGAGCTGGCTCCTTACACCATCTTCTACCAGCCCCGCACCGCCATCAAATCACAAGCACTGGCCGACTTCCTTGTCGACTGGGCCGAGACCCAGTACCTGCCTCCAGCGCCTGACTCCGCCCATTGGCGGATGCACTTCGACGGCTCCAAGATGCGCACCGGCTTGGGAGCCGGCGTCGTCCTCACCTCTCCCAAAGGCGACAAGCTCAAATATGCACTGCAAATCCATTTTGCCGCCTCCAACAACGTGGCCGAGTACGAGGCACTCATTCACGGGCTCCGGCTTGCCAAAGAACTTGGCATCCGCCGGATCTTGTGTTATGGTGACTCGGACTTAGTGGTCCAGCAGTCATCTAGCGACTGGGACGCGAAAGACGCAAACATGGCGAGCTACCGTTTCCTCGTGCAGCAACTCAGCGGGTATTTCGAAGAGTGAGAGTTCCTCCATGTGCCAAGAAATGACAACGACCAAGCAGACGCCTTGGCACGAATCGGCTCTACCCGCCAAGCAATACCATCTGGCGTCGCCCTTCAACGCCTCCTCAAGCCGTCTGTCAAGCCTTCACCAGAATCAGACTCCATTTTTGTGTCGGCTCCTCCCGAAGACGGTGGATCCGACTCTAGAGTTCCGGCAGTCAGAACGGGGACTTTGGCGGGCGACTCCAAAGCTGCCATAGTCGAGCCCGGCCCGGGGACTGCGGTGACGGACTCGAAGATTCCAGAACTCGGCCCAAGGACCGAGCCAGTCGGCCAGGGGACTTCATCAGCCCAGCCAGCGGCTGTTGACTCCAGCCCTCCGCCTCCCAGCCCAGCCGCCCTCGTCCAAGTTGCAGTTCTGGTAGTCGAAGAAATAGCAGCACCCTCATGGGCCCAGCCCATCCTCAAATTCCTGGTGAACAAAGAGCTACCAACTGATGAGACCTCAGCTCGGCAAGTACAACGCCGGGCAGCAGCCTATACCATAATCAACAGAGAGTTGGTCAGGCGCAGCGTCACTGGTGTCTACCAGCGCTGCGTAGAGCCAGAGCAAGGCCAGGCGATCCTCAAAGACATCCATCAAGGCGAATGTGGCCACCATGCGGCTTCAAGAGCACTCGTCGCCAAAGCTTTTCGTCACGGTTTCTTTTGGTCGACCGCCTTGGAAGAGGCCAAGGAGTTGGTCCAAAAATGCAAAGGGTACCAGAAGTTTAGCTCCAAGCCGCACCGGCCGGCTTCCGCGCTAAACACCATCCCCATTGCTTGGCCTTTCGCAGTTTGGGGTCTAGACATGGTGGGATCATTCAAAACAGCACGAGGTGGTCTAACTCACCTACTTGTCGCAGTGGACAAGTTCACCAAGTGGGTGGAAGTGAAGCCAATTAAGAAACTGAACGGTCCGACTGCCGTGACCTTCATCACCGATATCACAATTCGGTACGGCATACCACACAACATCATCACCGACAATGGCACAAATTTTGCCAAAGGCGCCTTGGCCCATTTCTGCGCAACATAGGGCATCCGACTGGACCTAGCGTCCGTCGCCCACCCGCAGTCAAACGGCCAAGTGGAGCGAGCAAACAGCCTCATCCTGTCTGGCATCAAGCCTCGGTTGATCGAGCCTCTGGAGCGCTCGGCTGGCTGCTGGCTCGACGAGCTACCAGCCGTCCTCTGGAGTCTACGCACGACTCCAAACAAGTCAACCGGCTTCACGCCCTTCTTCCTCGTCTACGGCGCCGAAGCCGTCATCCCAACGGACATAGAGTTCGACTCCCCGCGAGTCACCATGTACACCAAGGAGGAAGCAGAAGAAGCACGACAAGACGGCGTCGATTTACTAGAAGAGGGCCGGCTGTTGGCACTCAGCCGGTCCAGCATCTACCAGCAGAGCCTGCGCCGATACCATAACAGGAAGGTCAGGCCAAGATCTTTCCAAGAAGGCGACCATGTACTCCGGCTGATCCAGCGAACAGCCGGCCAGCACAAGCTGTCGCCGCCTTGGGAAGGCCCTTTCATCAGCAGCAAAGTACTAGGCAACGACTCCTACTACCTGATCGATGCTCAGAAGCCCTGAGCACGCAAGAGGGATGACTCCATCAAGGAGACAGAGCGGCCATGGAATGCAAATCTTCTCCGAAGATTTTACAGTTGATGCAACTACTGAAGCAGATAAAACAAAAGACACAGCGACAGCTCAGGAGGCGGCAGACGGATTCGGGGGGTCGGAGGAGGCGCCAGCGTCAGGCGTCGGGGCGGTCGGCCGGCTGGTCTCGTCTTGATCGCCTCCGGCAGCAGTCGGGTCGGTCGCACGCGGCTCGTTGCTGGAGGCGCGGTCGGGCTGAGGCTGGCCGTCTGCTCCATCTTCCGGTGCCTCTGCCTCGCCCTCATCCTCCGCCTCGTCCTCCTCCTCGACGCTGGAGCCAATCACCTCCGCCGAGTCTTCGCCGTAGTCTTGGTTCATCCCAAACGACTCCGGCGGCACCTCCTCGCCGTCTTCAGACCGCTCGGGGACGAAGATGCTCGTGTCGGTATACTCGGCGATCACCGCAGCACGCTTGACGAGGGCGTCTTCTACAGCCACCAGCTCCGGCTGGGCCTCCGACCGAAGCGTGGCCAACCGGTCTAAATCCAGCCCCGGGTACCACGCCTTGATGAACTCCAAGGCCCGGCGCGCTCCAGCCCAGGCCGAAGAGCCCTTCCAGGCCTCGAGGCGTCCAGCCGCGACCTCCAACCAGTTGGCCGTCAGGCTGGCAGTGCGCGGAGCCTGCATATCCGGCCAAAGGGCGGAAATCGCCTGGGCACTGACATGCTGAAGCCGGCGCAGCATCCGGTGAGCCGACCAAAGGCGAGCCTCGATGCTCAAGATGTGCTCATCAAGAGTCCGGGGGGCATCGGCGGCAATCTCCGCGCCCTCCGCCCTCTGACTTTCGCAATCGGCCTCGATGGCCTGGATAGCGGCCTGCGACTGCCCAGGGAAGAAGTCTACAAAAGACACGAAGAAAAAAAAGAAGCAAGTCAAAAACCAGGAATCGGCATGATCTAAGTCGGCATCTCGAAGAAAGAAAATAAAGAGACTCACCATCAATGATGTCTTCAATCTCATGGAAGCCGAAGGACAGCAGCGCCTCCTTGTTAGACCAGGAGGAGCGCTCGCTCGCGAACTCGGCCAAGAGGGCGGTTTCCGTCTCCTCCGCCTCCCGCTGCGACTTCACAAGCAGCTCCTTCTGCTCCGCCAACTGAGTGGCCAGCAGATCGTGCTCTGTGGCGAGCCTGCTGCACTCCTCCACTTTGGCGAGCAGGGCGGAGTTGGCTTCGCTCAGCTGCCGTTGAAGAGCAGCATTGGCTCCTGAAGGAAAGAAAGAAAGACAACAGTCGTCAATAAAGAAGGTCGCCGAGGAGATCCGGCCCGACTGCTCAGCAGTCAGCCCGAATCTCGGGGACTACAACCCGCGGGTGCGCTAGCGCGCCCCCGCAGAGAAGAAAAAAGAGGGAAGGACTTACTCCGGCTCTCCGCCAAGTAGGCGGTCCGCTTGCCCAGCTCTTCAACATTACGGTTGAAGGCAGTGATGCGGAGGTTGTGGTAATCCTACAACAAGCATTTTAGACAAAGTTAGTACCCAGAAGTTCATCAATTGGAGTTCCGGGCTGCCTGCTCAGCAGCCGGCCCGAAACTTGGGGACTACACCCAGTGGATGCACTGGCCCACCCCCATAGAGAGGAACAAGAAAAACAAAGGCCCAAAGAAAAGACATACCCGGACGGCTGCCCGCGACGCTAGGAACGCCTTGGTGCAGCTCTAGAGGGCGTCGCTCTCAGCACGGAGCTTCGCCTGGACGTCCAGGAGCGCCCGATTCAGCGGCCCTGTGCCGCCTCCCCGCACCCACCCAACAGGCGCGGCGCTCGTCGCTTCGACGTCTGGAGCCGCCGAGCTGGCGGTGCCGGCTTCCAGGGCGCGGGGTGCCGAAGTCGCCTTCTCCAGGCGATGGCGCGCTGGCGAGCCGACCTGGAGGAGTAGCCTTGCCACGGCCTCGTCTTCGGTCGGCGGCACCGGAGGGTCCGCTGGCTGCTCGCCTTGCACGCATTCAGACGGCGGTGGAGGCGCCGGCGGAACGTTCGTGCCCAGAATAGAGGGCTCGCCGCCTTCCCTCTCCTCGATGAGGTTCTCCCCGCCGGCTTCTCCAGTCTGCCCCGTGAACTTCGGGGGTGGCGGCGCAGAGTTCAGCGGGGTAACAAGCAAGGCCGACTGGCGGCGTGTGGCTTCCTCAGCCTACTACTTCACCGCGGCGGCCGCTTCGGCCTCCGCTAGTTTTTTCTTAGCGGAGGCCTCCGCCCTATCGGCCTCCGCTTTCTCCAGGCAGAGGGCTTCGTCTTCGTTGCACTTCTCCTGCGCATTCCGCTTCGTCGCCTCCCGGAGGTCGGCTGCGGGGTCTATCCACCGAGTGGTGGCGGGCGTCTCCGCTGACCCCATGATGGAGGCGGCGGCGACCCGCTCAAGAGAGAGAGGAGCCCCGAAGAAAGAGGAGCGAGCAGAGACTCAGAAAAAACACGAAGAAAGAATAAACTTTGAAGCCAGAATACTTACGCAGAGACCAACGGTGGCTTCTTCACTTCCTTACGGAAGCGGATGGCCTTCGCGGCTGCCTAGTCCCGCCGGGTCGCCGCAGCCGAGCCCTTGGGCTTCTTCAGCCGGCTGCCGAACAAAGTCGGCGCAGCCCGACGCTTCTTCCCGCCGCCTAGAGCGCCCGACGCGGCAGAAGAGCCCGCGCCCGGCAGGCTGGCTCCTGGCCGATGGCGAGGGGCGACTCCTCCCTCGGCGTCGTCTTCAGGCTAGTCGGCGAAGGTAGCCGAGGGCCCGAAGTCGCCTGTCGTCCCTCCCCCTCCCTCAGCGTCGTCTTCCAGAGCCGCCGCCCCAGATCGGGGTCGTCGACATCGCTCTCCGCCCGATCGGCGACGAACTCACGGGCCGGCCCCGAGGTGCCGGCTGGTGGGTGAAGAAGGGGATTCTAACCAAAAGCAGACTGATCAGAACAAAACTCGGCAACAAGTAGACAATCCAAAGAAAGAAAAGAAAGGCGACTCACCACGGGCGGGGGGTTG
Source organism: Triticum dicoccoides (assembly GCF_002162155.2). Taxonomy (NCBI): domain Eukaryota; kingdom Viridiplantae; phylum Streptophyta; class Magnoliopsida; order Poales; family Poaceae; genus Triticum; species Triticum dicoccoides. The sequence goes on along the minus strand of NC_041388.1, from coordinate 656,100,509 downwards.
GCGTGGGAGTATGGCTCCTTGCCGAATCGCCAGTCCCCCGGGAGCCTGCTGTCCGAGAGGTAGTTCACCATAAGGGCCACATCTCCATGAGGCATGTCCTTGGTGCACATCCGACTCGGGTCGCGGCCCCCACTCATCTGGCATATCAGGTGAGGGCGGCCTTGGAGTGGGAGAACTCGGCACGAGACGAAGGCGGCCAGCAGGTCCGGACCAGTCAGACCCTCCGACTGCGTCAGCACTCGGAGTCGCGTGATGGCACCGGCTCCCGCAGGCGTCAGCGACCTGGCCCGGTACGACCAGTTGGGTAGTCTGCCAGCCGGCGGGCCGGCTTCGAAAGCCGGCAGATTGACACAGTCGCCCCTCGTGGCGACGTTCCTGATGTAGAAGTAGGACCGCTGCCACATCTTCACCGACTTCAACAGCGCGATGGAGGGAAAGTGGTTGTCGGCTCCTGTCCTTCGCACGACGATGAAGGCACCGCACTGAGCCGGCACGCCCGCGGCCTGGGTGCCGAGCTTGGAGAAGAAGAACTCCCCCCAGAGCTCGAGGGTGGGGAGGACTCCGAGGAAGCCCTCGCACAGAGCCACGAAGGCGGACATCATCACCACTGTGTTGGGGGTGAGGTGGTGCGGCTGGAGGCCGTAGAACTCCATGAACGACCGGAAGAAGCTACTCGCCGGCAGCCCCAGCCCGCGCAGGCAGTGCGAGCGGAAGATGACCCGCTCGCCCTCCTACGGGGCAGGGGAAATCTCCCCCTCCGGCGCGAGACACACCTGCATGCGGTCCTCGCCGGGAAGCCGACGTGTCCGGCGGAGGAACTCGATGTGGTCTTCATGGACTTCGGAACCGTCCCAGGTGCCGGAGCGCACCGAGGGAGGCGCGGCCGCAGAGGAAGAGCTCATAACGAGCTGTCGCTGTGGTGATCGTCGGAGCTTGGGCATGTGGTAGGGAGAAGAAGAGACGAGGAAGCAGGAGAGCGAGGAGCTGCGAGGAGGAAGAAAGCAAGGGGTAGTGGGAAGGAGGGGCGCGAGTGCCCCCCTCTTCCCCCTACTTATAGCCCCATGGGCTGCGAAGCCGAGGGGGCGGACGTGGGGATTTACTATGCCCGCAACCCCACGCCCCCCATGATCCACGTAAAGTTACTACGCGCAGTAACTTCACGGGAATCCCAACCGTCCACCGGGCTGCAACGGATCTGCTCGGGCGCCGAGGCACGGTAGTGGCGGGCACCGCCTACGAGCCTGTCCCGTCGCGTGCGTGGGCTGGCAGGATGGCCTGGCCATGTACCCTCGCATGACAGGCCAAGAACGGGCGGCGGCCTGGAAGCTTAGCTAGCACGCCACATGAAATCCCGCTGAGACGTTCGAACTACTGAGCAAGTCAGAATTGAGTTAGTCTGAGTTGGGCGAGTCCGACTCCTTCTAGTCAGCCCGGCGGAAGTCAATCAAGACCGTGTGTTGAGCACCCGAAAAGAGAAACTGCTGAGGCTTCTCGGCCGATCGTCCACAGCGCCTCACTAGCTTCGGGGACTACTGTCGGAGTAATGGGCCACGGGTAGGCCAACCTGAAGCCCATAACATTTCAAGACATCGGGGTAGGCTGCGCCCCTCAAGACCACAAGGCGAAGAGCCGCCTCCTAGGGAGTCTACGGCAAGACGGCCGACTGCCCGCTCACGGCCGAGTACCAGAGGCGACTTCCAGACAAGCCGGCTTTGGGGAGTCGGCCGACAACTCCCGCAAACCGTGACCTCATCGAGGGGGACGGGGCAGGGGCATAGCTACGATGAAGCCCATTCCCGCCCCTTACCAAGGGCAGGCGTGGCTACAGCGCGCCGTACTAGGGAAGATCTCCCTGCGGCGTGGCCCTGTTGCCTAGCCGGCCCTGACATCAGCATCACTGTACCTGGTCCTGCGCCCATGACGGCTTGTCTGTACGGCCTGGAGGCAGCGGAGCCCACCAGTCAGTGAGACCTTGGGAGACGGCGGGAGAACCGCCAGTCGGACCCGTTGGGAGTCGGCCCGAGGGAGTCGGCCAAGCCCTCCCCCGGGGCGCACGCGCCATTAATCAAGAAGAGATGGGGAGTGGCCACAGTGATCGCCCGCCAGGCGGCGGGGCTGTTGCCACGACCCCAAGACCGAGCTTGCGTCATTAAGAGCACGGCTACAGTAATCATTAGCCGGCAAGACCCGCCCGCAGCGGACGCGGCCTGTCGGCTCTGTACCAGACCAGTCGGCGGGGCCCAGCAGTCGACGGGCTCAGCAGTCGGCAGAGAAGCCAGAGGTCGGAGGCACTAATGGCTGGGGCCACGCCCAGTCGAATTACCATTGTACCCCTGGGAGGTAGGCCTATATAAACCCCCCAGGGCACCCATGCAAAGGGTGGGATCCCGGTAGTTCTATACCACACCAGATAGAGGGAGAGAGCTAGCCTTGCCCTCTCCCACCACCAGACCCAGCTCAAGGTGCAACCGTGTAAACCCTTGACTATAGTGATCATGCGGAGACCCCACAGAGCAGCAGTAGGGGTGTTATCTCCCCGGAGAGCCCCGAAGCTGGGTAAGATTCGCCGGCGTGCATGTCTTTGCCTCATCCCGTTTCCAGGCACCAGCGACATTCTACTCGCCCCCACCATGATAAGCCATCCGTTGGCATATGTCGCACCCAACCCCCGACATGGAGGGATGGCCTGGTGAGCGGTGGGAGTAGTATGGGGCGGTGAGGCCTTTGCGGCAGCACAACCGGCAACAAGACGCAGGAGCAGGCGGCATGACCGGCGCTGCTTTGGGCGGCTGGAGCAAGAAGACTAGCGGTTGAAGAAGCACTAAGGCCGTTGGATGGACATCGTACGGTCACTGGAGCTAGAATCATTCATATTTACTAACTTGATAAAGCCCACCGTCTCCGTCAACTTAGTAGGCCCACAAGTCAGCCTCCCACTATGGTGGGTCCCAGCTGGCAGGGGGTATTCATTTTTTTGTGCGCAATAAGGAGGCACTTCCTTGCGTGTGAAGATATAGTTGGTGGGTCCGACCTGTCAGCGGAGGGAACATTTTTTTCGCAAAATACAGAGGCCCTTCCGGCGGTCCCAGATGTCAGCTGGAGGAATCATTATTTTGCGAATAATAAGGAGGCATTTCCTTGTGTGTGGTCGTGGACCCAGCTGTCAGCCTCTCCATGTACAGTCCACTTCCGATGGATGTCGTTCGTTGACCATGTTGACCACGCCATGCTGAGAGCACCGGAGCGGTGGACGACGGCGAGGCCTACGAAGGGAACGACACTGAGTCGGGGAAGACATGGCAGTGGATGCCCACGCAGTGGAGAGTACGAGGGTTGACTAGTTCGGCTGCCGTCGCCAGAAAATAATAGGAGGTGTGGGTGAGTAGAGGGATAGATAGGCCAGGGATGCGAGTATATGATGGGGCCGTGAGGCCTGCCCGGCAGCACAGCCAGCCATGGGAGGCGGGAGCAGGCGGTTCCGACGGTGCTGATTTGGGCGGCTGGGCAGGAAGATCAGAGACTGAAGAAGCACGATTGCCTTTAGATTGACATCTAATGGTCTGACGCTGGTAGAGTCGATTGTTGACTAAGTTTTGTTTTTTATAAACCTTGTGTACGCATGAACTTATTAGGCCCACAAGTCAGCCTCCAAATCTGTGGCAGACAACATAGAGCCCATTTGCTATTTTTAATAATTTGCAGCCCATGTGCTAATTCTTAAGTAATTTATTACAGCCCATTTTCCGCCCAGGACCACGGTCAAAATGTTCAACCTTATTTTGCATATTTTGGTGGAGTCTGAACTTTTGTAATACCGAAATGATAAACATTTTTTAAGAACTTATTGATTTGCCAAAAAAATCGTTTTGTTTTTGTAAGCAAATAAGATGTGGGGCAATTGAGTTGGTTTATGGGAAAACCAGTGGTAAAAAATCAGCGCTGGGAGGGAAAACAACAACAAAAATAAGGATGTAAATATGAAAAGTGAATTTTATGTATTTTCAATATACTGATACATGTATATGAACTAATAAAACTATAGGTAGAGATTAGAAAACAGATGTAGGACATGCGTTTCAAGAGGAAAATAGAACTAGGCTGTGTGTTTGATTCAGTAAAAAAAGTGCATGTGGATGTTGTAAGACAAAATATAACTAACGCTGGCAGGCCAGAGGCCAGTAGATACTTGCTGGATCTTTGTGCCCCGTTGTCGTCATGGGTTGGGCCTGTTGAAAACAAAACCAAGCCTGGGCAGTCTACATCCCAGTGGAAACTTGCTCGACCTGAAAAAACAATATACGTGCTCAATAAACGAGAGAATTCTGCAAGTACAGACTGATAACTGGGATGTAGCAGGGATATTGTTTTCTCATCGTGATAATAAGAGCATGCACTTCTTTCGAAAAATTTGGAGAACTGGGAATTCGAAAGGTAGGTGCTTATGCTACCCATCAAATAAAAATCAGGTGCCTGAAAATTAGTTTTGAAACAAAGGATTCAGCTTTATATCAACGCCGACCCTCGGCATGATGGTTGGAAGCAAATGCCAAGTCCATACCAAAAGATCGTTAACAACAATACCAACTTGCGGACGACCAGCTCCCGCTCCTTCTCTTGCTCCAGGTCCCCGAGGTGGTACTGGTGCATCACCCAGTTGGTCCTCTGCTGGTCGAAGTTCTTGTTGGTGTGCAGCACCAGAACCTTTTTGTTGCCCGTCTGCTGGCCGTTGACCATCATCGGCAAGGTATTGCCGGTGTTGTGCCGCATAGCGTGCATTCCGCACTCCGACTGTATCTTGCGACGCGTCCATGTGCCCCTTTTGAACGCCCTGGAATTGCGCTGGAAGAAATGCTTTCTTAGGCCTCAAGGTGCTCGATCAGCTCCTAATCCGTGGGATCAAACTTGACGCCAGCCGGCAGCACCGGCCAATCCTTCTTCGACTTGCATGGGTTAATTCCAGTTATATGGTACTCAATGTATGATCAATCGACTGTTTTAAGTGAATGATGAAAGATTTCGACAGATAAGTGGTACTACAAATCTAAAGTCCAGAATACCCGAACATGCCGCCGGGATTCTTGTGTCACCTCACGCGCAGCGTGTTGTCACGTCAATTCAATGTGTGCACATGATGAATAATTTGACCGATGTATACTAGTACTTCTACTGTACTACTTACTAGTCGTATTTAGTGTCACATTTTAACCATAGGTTTAACTAACAAGTACGCACTTGAAGCCTAAGTGATATATATATATATATATATATATATATATATATATATATATATATATATATATATACTGCACAACATCTCCATCATCATTATCAGTACATCCTACGCAGGTGAGTTAGGATGCACTTGATCCCAGAAAGGTATCTATCCTTCAAACCAGAGGAGTGCTTCGAACTAACAACAATACATAATATCCAACAAAATAGGGTCATGCTACAGCAGCAGAATACATGGATCAGTCGACATATCAGTACGAATCAAGTTGTGCATATTTGCTGTTGGCATGAACCACATCGCCGCATGTCGGGTTTGCAAAAGCCATCCATCGCATGGAAACTTGATGCCTTTCATACACTGAAGATTATCTGGCAACAAGCTGTGTCCACGAATCTCTGGATATGGTGATTCATGAAACCCATGGCATGATGTGTAAACACAGTCCCCCCCTGGCGAATGGAAGTTGCATAGCACGGTAATCATTGCCGGTGATATGATTGATGATTGGTTGGATGATCGGATAATTGAGCCCGAGGAACATGGAGTGGTTGCCGAGGCTGTAAACCCGCCTCCAGTTGAATACGCCTGGCCCAACGGAGCTGGGATCTTTCTCAAACACGAAGTAGTCGTAGCCATCAATGTCACGAACGCCCCATGCATTGTATTGCATGTAGTTTGATGAAATGGTTTGGTCAATTTGGTACGTGCAAATGAGCACCAAATGACCACCGTCAGCTGAACAAGCGATAAACCACCACCCATCGGCTGGTATGATTCCAGGTCCTGGAATCATGAAGGCCAGTGCATTTGCGTGTGCTACAACAATTCAAATTAGAGACCAAAAGGACAAAAATAAACAATCATGTTCAGATTATGTGTGGAATTAAGATTATTATGAAAGTGACACATATCATAGACAGAGAATTGCAATACCGTCGTCATAATCATACCCCAAGTTAAAAAAATAAGCCAATGGCTTTCATATTCTAGCAATATATCATGGTTCAAACATCATGTAACAATGAGAGAAAAATAGATATGACAGGGCCTACTCATATTCTACCATAGCACTTACTAGAGTTATCCTATCAACTCTAAGAAATAACATGCATGGTCATAAAAATCTAGGAATTGAGAGGAACACATAGCATTGATGTGGTTATAGACATACTATATATTCTAAATTTGTAACAATGAATGGGAAGTCGTATTCCTAAGGTAAATATGAGATGAGATAGAACAATTACAAGACGATAGATTCCACCAGTATAGGCAGCCAATCTGTGCGTCGTCCACATAAACGATGCCATCATGCACTATAGCATCAGACAGAAGTGTTGGGTAAAGAGGATCGACGATGAGCCATAACCATGTATGGCAACCGGATTCCAGATAGACCAATCCCATGTTGAACATGACAATGAGCTCATAATCCATGTAGTCTTCTGATGGTGTGGGCACTTCGCATATTACAACCTTCAGCAAACAGAGGTCGAGCCAAAAGCTTGACGCGTCTCGTGCGTAGTAGGAAGAAGTGTCCAGCGGGCTGCGAGGCTCGATGGCGGCGGTATCCAAAGATGGAAGGGTGATCTCTCGCTGGGTGTAGATATCCACGAGACGCCACGGACTACCGGATTGGTGGATGAGGACGATCCAGTTGGCCTTCATGCCCGCCTAGTAGTTGCCGCGCATGAAGGACATGTGGACGGGTAGTGGTAGCATGTCGAGGGGCACCACGATAACCTCCGTAGGATCGTCAGATCGGTGTATGGGCCACCTGCGAGGATCGGGCATCAGCAAGCAGGGTGTCTTGAGAAGAGTCGGCCGGTTCCAGACGAGTCGACGGTACAAAGATACCGAGCATGCGACCAGACGGACGGTGCTGAGTAGGTCTATACGATTACAAATCTGCTATAAGAGAACAACGAGGAGGGAATTCCAATCGCGGCTCTGCGTGTCAGTCGGTTCTGCCATTGGGGTTTTCGGTGCCTGCGAGCCAGTGGGGAAGTGGATTCGGGCGGGCGAGCGAAGAAGCTTGTCCTCGCGTGGCCGAGCATTGAGTGTGGGGATATGGTACGCACGAGCTACCAAGGAAGATAGCGAGGGCGGGCGAGCAGTGATCGGGGGGAAATGGTGTGCGACCGACGGTGGGAAGAGAGGAGGAAGAAGAAGAGAGGAGGAAGAAGAGTGGAAGACGGGGAAGAAAGTGCATTAAATCTCAATTCTACTACTACTACTAGGATATATCGTCCTTCGGAGTGTAAAGTTACACGGATGACATGTGGGCCTACCACAAGAGGGCCCATATGTCAGTTAATGGAGGACAGAAGCATGCTCTACTGGCAAACATGATGGCAGTACCGGGTAAGGCTGATTTAGTAACACCAACACGCTGGTTCAGCTTACTAATTAAGTGTCCCATCTGCTGCAGCGTGTATTGTCACTTCACTGCAAAGACTAGTTGAATAGTTCTCTCTGACCAAGATGGGGAATAATGGATCGCGAAGACTTCCTTTCTACATTATCCCTATGCCTCTACGCTCACTTCACTCATTTTGCTCCGTACGTAGTCACTTGTTGAAATCTCTAGAAAGACAAATATGGAATACTCCGTATTTGGGAACAGAGGGAGGATTTTACTCCGTATTTGTGAACAGAGGGAGTATCACCATATGGAGGGAACAGAGGAAGCTTGAAATATGAACATGTCAATGGGAGGGAGTAAGCCCCATGCATGCATGCATGCATGCAACATGCAACACTCACATGTATACATGGACACACGCATGTAGGATCGAAAGTATGTCTAGAGGGGGGGGGGGTGATTAGACTACTTGACCAAATAAAAACTTAACCTTTTCCCAATTTTAGTTCTTGGCAGATTTTAGCTATTGTAGGACAAGTCAAGCAATCATAACACAATTCAAGCAAGCATGCAAAGAGTATATTGGCAGCAGAAAGTAAAGCATGCAACTTGCAAGAATATAAAGGGAAGGGTTTGGAGAATTCAAACGCTATTGGAGACACGGACGTTTTTCCCGTGGTTCGGATAGGTGGTGCTATCCTACATCCACGTTGATGGAGACTTCAACCCACGAAGGGTAACGGTTGCGCGAGTCCACACAGGGCTCCACCCAAGGGCAACGGTTGCGCGAGTCCACGGAGGGCTCCACCCACGAAGGGTCCACGAAGAAGCAACCACCCACAAAGGGTCCACGAAGAAGCAACCTTGTCTATCCCACCATGGCCATCGCCCACGAAGGACTTGCCTCACTAGCGGTAGATCTTCACGAAGTAGGCGATCTCCTTGCCCTTACAAACTCCTTGGTTCAACTCCACAATCTTGTCGGAGGCTCCCAAGTGACACCTAGCCAATCTAGGAGACACCACTCTCCAAGAAGTAACAAATGGTGTGTAGGTAATGAACTCCTTGCTCTTGTGCTTCAAATGATAGTCTCCCCAACAGTCAACTCTCTCTCATAGGATTTGGATTTGGTGGAAAGAAGATTTGAGTGGAAAGAAACTTGGGAAGGCTAGAGATCAAGATTCATATGGTAGGAATGGAATGTCTTGATCTCAACACATGAGTAGGTGGTTCTTTCTCAGAACATATGAGTTGGAATGATGTGTGTGTTCTGATGGCTCTCTCACTTAATGAGAAAGAGGTGGAGGGGTATATAGCCTCCACACAAAATCCAACCGTTACACAGTTTTCCAATCTCGGTGGGACCGAATAAATAAACTCGGTCTGACCGAAAATGTAAACCTAGTGACCGTTAGGAATTTCGGTGGGACCGACATGCAACTCGGTAGGACCGATTCGGTTAGGGTTTGGGAATAACGTAATCTCGGTGAGACCGATTACACAAACTCGGTGAGACCGAATTTGGTAACTAGCTAACCAGAGAGTTGGTCAGGCAAACTCGGTGGGACCGATTTGCTCTTTCGGTGAGACCGAGTGGAACTCGGTGAGACCGAAAAGTTACAAAGGGGAAACACTGAGTTTACATTGCAATCTCGGTGGGACCGATTCGCTCTTTCGGTGGGACCGAAAAGTTACGAAAGGGAAACAGAGAGTTTGCAACCCCATCTCGGTGGGACCGAGAACCTTATCGGTAGAACCGAATTGCTAGGGTTTGGCAGTGGCTAATGACAAGTGAAACTCGGTGGCGCCGGATAGGAAAAATCGGTAGGACCGAGTTTGGCTTAGGGTTTAGGTCAGATGTGGATATGGGAAAGTAGTTGAGGGTTTTGGAGCATATCACTAAGCACATGGAGCAAGAGGCTCATTAAGCAACACCTCATCCCTCCTTAATAGTATTGGCTTTTCCTATGGACTCAATGACCGGGGAAAGCTTGCCGCCGTGAACAGTAACCTTGCCGGGGAAAGCTTGCCGCCGTGACAGTAACCTTGCCGGGGAAAGCTTGCCGCCGTGAAAAGTGACCTTGCCGGGGAAAGCTTGCCGCCGTGACAGTAACCTTGCCGGGGAAAGCTTGCCGCCGTGACAGTAACCTTGCCGGGGAAAGCTTGCCGCCGTGAACAGTGACCTTGCCGGGGAAGAGCCAATCCATTGTCCTTAGCATTTTGAGGGTTCCACTTTCACATCCATGCCATGTCAATCATTGAGCTTTCCTGAAATAATCATCTTGGAATAGCATTAGCTCAATAAGCTATATGTTGTTATGAATTACCAAAACCACCTAGGGATAGTTGCACTTTCAACGCACCACTCAGGCACCCATGCGGCACACAACACATGACACAACACATACGCTCACACTTAAGTGCTCAACCTACTCCCTACGTTCGTGAAAGACTGTACATTTATAGATTTACACATTGACCAGAGCATAATTAACGCCCAAAAGTAGCAGACTTATATGTGCATGCGACCATTGCGAGAAGAAGATTAAATGAAGGTCGTTGCATGCTGTAATTAAGGATAGACATGTAGCCTATACCTAGAGCACAAGTTGGTGCATTAGTCAAACAATGTCGATTTAGATTAAAGGCTAAATGCATTGGAAGTGTAGATGTACTACACTATTTGTTTTTTAGTTGATTTCTTTGCTCTGCCAACTGACAGGTGGGACCTAGAAACCAGGTGACAATTTAACCAGTCAACAAAGTGCCACGTCGACTTTGTGGCCGGTCAGTAGGGTGCAATATGGTGCTCTACAATGAGCTAGTGATCGTATAATCACCGCAAACCTATATATAGTGACCGTAAAGAGCGTATTGTTACAAACGTTGACCGCCAGTGTATTTTTCTTGCTTCGAATAAGCCATATTAACCGGAAATGATGCAGTATGGACTAGTACTAGTACTGCTTTGATGTGGCCCGTCAACTCGTTGAACGAGGAGAAGCTTGCTTATTATGCCTCTCCCTCGCCCACGCGCGCGGTGGTTCGCAGGACGAGGAGAGGGTTTTGACTACAGCGCCCTCTCCCTCTCCCTCGCCCTCGCCCTCGCAGTGGACGTGCAGCAGTTCAATCGGTGTTAGATTGCCAGAAGCATAATGTGTACTGTAGTATCATCATTGTTGGAGCTTCCGAAGAGGCGAAGAGCCAAGTGCAAGGTTCACACGAGTACAAACTGTTGAACCTCCCAAAGAGGCAAAGAGCCAGGCGCAAGGTTTTATAGGAGTTGTCGTCCTAGTAGGAGCATACTACAACTATATCGAACGATGCCACTGTATGATGCCGCCACGTCACGTATATCCAAAGCTGTGCCACCTTTTTTTCTCAAAGAGCGTGTTGCAGCCCGTGCAACAACCACACAAGTTGCACGTACACTTAACTCATTTACTAGTAATAAATTCTAAAGGACAAATGCCAGTATGCCACACAAGTTCATCTCCAATTCATGTGATAAATTTGTGCACGACTAGTCTACATATATTCACAGCGCCACCGTTCACAATTTACCGTACTCTTCTTACACGTTATAGATGGGCTACATGTCCTCCTCCAGGTTCTAGTCCCATGTGTTCTTTATGGATGGCACGATCCATAGCGGTGGGCAATGGGAATCATTGTCGCAGCTTTCTAGTCCGGTTCCACACGATGGAGACTCATCCAAGATGAAGCGGCATAAATCAGGGATAGCGTGTCCCAGCATGTCATTCATCCGGCGGTGCGCACTGAAGACACAACCATGCTTCATGAACGACAGGCCTTCCGTGTCGTGCATGGAAGATGGCATCCACTTCACAATGGGGTAGTTGTCCCCAATGAAAAGCGAGTACTCTCCAAGAGTGTTCCTCGGCACCCACGTAGCATCACGGGGGTCGAACTCGGCGCCGTTCATCTGGTACACGTGGCATCTCAGATCTGGACACATGGTGACATACATAGTCAAGGTCCATGCATAATAATGTTGTGCTCAAATATGGCGGTCAGTAAGACTGTGCAGAAAATAGTACTACTCCGGTATAGAGGTAGTAAAATAACCGGCTTATTATATATAGCCACTATTGGATACATGGATGAGATAGTAAGACATGGAAAAACTAAAATGGTGGCAGCTAGTGGGTTCAAGTCTTCAAGGGCCTAGCTAGTTATAAGCATCCTCCAATGTAAAAAGTACTCCTACTAGTACGTAAGTAGAGTACTAGTACAACTATAAAAGAGAAGGCGAGAGGGTTAAAAAATGGAATACCTGGGTAGATGGTGACGGTCTGATCATGGTAGATTGTGTGACCATGTTGCACCTTAGTGTTACCATGGGTAACAACTGCTAAGATAGTTGATCCCAATATGCCAAATTCAGCTACAAGGTTCCAAGTTAGACCGAATCGCGGATGCAAATGCACATTCAGGATCGACGATCTTATTTTGATCGCAGGATGACTGGTCCTTGCAAAATAATGGAGTACCGTTAGGGATGAAAATGATGGTTTGTGCATTCCGTTTGTAATCTTTCATACCGTAGGATGGCAACCATATGAAACAAGTCCCCTGGCTTGTCACCGCGAAGATGCGGCCTAGATGGCGCACGGCGTCTTCGAACGTGTAGGGGTACAAATCTGCCGCCGCCAACATGCGCCAGCCTCTACCGTTACTGCCTCTTGCATTGATGGCAATCCTTATGTCGAACACCGCGATGGGATAGTAATCATCATAGCCGCGTCGCTTTGTCGGCGGGTCCGCAATTCTATCTTATTCAATCTCATGTAGGCCTCATCATATGTATTCAAGCCCAGCTAGTCCGGAAGGCCGATCCCAATTGTGGAGAAGGGGTCTACCAGAATGGCCGCACTGCTGTGAATGTTGTGCAACATGATGGTGGTATCCGGCCGGAGGTATACAAGCCAATCTTGGCACCGACCCAGACCTATATATAAGACGGTGGGTAGCGGAGAAATTACGGGATGGAAATGGAATAACTAAGTACTACATGATCAAACTCCATTATTGACCTGCTCATCGGACAAAATCCGACTACCTCTCAACGTCAGCAACTCTAGCGGAGTCAACGTGCAACCATGGCCAGGGAGCGATGGACAGTTCGAAGGATTGTCCCATAGAAGAACCTTCTCCTCGAGGACGCATGGAAGACCAACAAGCATGGCCTTTTCTCAACCCATTTTAAGCACCGTCTTGAAATAGTTGGTGTAGGAACCACAGAGTCTTGCGGAGGTGAGGACGTCGGAGCGGCGTGCGATTTCTCCCAGAGGATCATCGTCCAAGGTCTCCCAGCCCCGACGAGGAGGAGAACCGCCTGGCGAATCCATGGGAGCAGCGATGAACTGCCTTCTCTTCGGGGGGAGGGGAACTGGCAAGGAGGAGATAAGAGCGTAGTAACCGCAGGGCCTTGTCCCTTCCAACTGTAGAGCGTAGTAAGCGAAGGGGTGAGGCTATTATTTACTACTAGTACTAGCATTATGGGATTGGATTATACTCTAAATAATAGCACTAGTAAGAAATTTTGGGCACTAGCTAGTAGTTTTTGGCGTGGATTAAGAAATTTTGGGTATGTTTTTGCTATTTTTTATACACGCCAACTAGTGTCAAAAAACGTCTTACATTACATGACGGAGGAGTACGTACTCGTACTGTAGCAGTACTAGTACTACTTTCTCAACTAGTAGTGCGAGGGTTCTACTAGTGCTATGTACTGTACTTCTAGTATAATGCACCAGTTTTGAACTCTTGAATCTCAGGGCCAAGGAGCTACAGTTGGAAGTGGAGGGTACTACTGTTCTCTAGAACCATCGTTGTACTATCAATGCAGGCACTACTACGAAAAGGGCTATAGATGATATGGCCACTAATGGCGCACCAGACATGTGGTGCGCCACTACTATATAGTACTGGCGCACCATGAGTCGGTGCACCATTAGTGTGGTAGACACTAATGGCGCACCAGACCCATGGTGCACCATTAGTAACAATTTTTTTCCAAAAATTCTAATGGCGCACCAGGGAGTAGTGCGCCATTACTAGTTTAACTAGTAATGGCGCACCTCCTACACAGTGCGCCACTACTTTTTTTTGCAAAACTACTAATGGTGCACCTCAAGCTGGTGCGCCATTAGTAACAAGGGTTACTAAAGGCGCATTTGTCTATGGTGCGCCATTAGTAACCTTGGACCAGCTAGATATTTTGGACAGCCACACCTACACACTCACTTTGCCCACTTCATTCTCTCCACCTCCTCCACGCTTGTGTTGGCTGCCTCCTCCTCCTCACCTCATTTGCACCATAGATTCATCAAAATTAAGTGGTTAAATTACCTTTTTTTGATAGGTAAGTAAGGGGAAAGCTATCTTTATGTTGTAGGTCGACTTTTTTTCTCCCTAGCTCGCTCCATGAACGTGCACATGCACTTTTTATGGCCTTGCTAGATCTATGTATGTTTGTGGTGTTGCATATATGTTTGTGTTTGCAGGTACCGGTATTTGAAATGCGATAGTTGCCAATATTTTGCCGGAATGTTGATTCATTTCCGTTTCGGTGAGAATTTTGGCACTATGCATTCTTTTTTGTCCTATTTTTAGGGAAAGTCATGCCAAATTTTTCTTGGTTCTAAAATATCGTTTTGCTCTACCCCGCAGGCGACCATGGTCCGCACAATGACCGAAGGCATCATGAATAGGTTTTTGAGCTCCGCGAAGGCCAAGATGCTTCAAAAGAACGAGACGGAGATAAGATGTCCGTGTCGAAGATGTAAGCTGAAGAGCCTTATTGCGGACCCGGATCCCAGGCAGGTGCGGGACCACCTGCTCTTGCGTGGTTTCATGGATGGCTATCGGTGGCAAGGTGATGAAGATGACTATGAAGTAGTCCATGGGGGCCAGGCAAGAAATGAGCAAGGGCAGCAAGACAACCACCGCGGCGAGGGCGGGCGAGAAGACGAAGAATCTCCAGGACATGATCACGAAGGTGATGCTGTACACAGTCATCATGTAGAAGATGCCGGACATGATGATGAGGAAGATCAAGACGAAGGGCATGATCATGAAGATGAAGATGCCAGAGCAGACGACGATGGAGGCTGGGTGCAGGACCCACATATTCAAGAGCTGCTTCTCAAGCAGACGGATAACGCAAGAGCTGCTGCCCAAGAGAAAGCCAAGATGGATCAACAGGAGATAGATGCGGTTACTCCATTGTATGAAGGATGCAGGCCCGAGGATACCCGCCTGAAAGTAACGCTCATGGCTCTGGAGATGAAGGTAAAACACAAAATGACCGACGCATGCTTCGACGAGAACATGCCATTCTGGCACGAACGTCTTCCCAAGGGGAACAAGTGCCCGACCAGTTTCGAGGAGGCGAAGAAAATCGCGTGTCCTCTGGATTTACCGCACGTGAAATACCATGTGTGTATGAACAATTGCATCATTTATCGGGACGAGCACGCGGAGTCTACCATATGTCCAGTGTGCGGCATCACTAGATACAAGAATAGGAAGAAAGCTCCTCGAAAAGTGGTGTGGTACTTTCCGATCACTCCTCGTCTGCAGCGGTATTTCGCGGACCCTAAGGTAGCAAAGCTCCTGCGTTGGCATGTGGATAGGGAGGAGAAGAAGCGGGAAGATGACGGAAATGATCCGGAGATAAATAAAAAAGATAAGATGCTAAGTCACCCTAAGGATGCGAGCCAGTGGCAAGCATTGAACTTCGAAGACCCAGAATTTGGGAATGATCCAAGGAACATCGTGCTGGGCACGAGCACCGATGGAGTCAATCCGTTTGGCAGCCAGAGAAGCACGCATAGCACCTGGCTTGTGTTTGTGTGGATGTACAACATTCCCCCCTGGTTGTGCATGAAGAGGAAGTACATTCACGTGAGTATGCTAATTGAAGGGCCGAAACAACCAGGGAACGACATCAATCTGTATCTGGGGCTGCTGAAAGAGGAGCTAGACACGCTGTGGAAAACGCCAGCCAATACGTGGGACACAGCAGAGAAAGAATATTTCCCTATGAGAGCCGCACTGCTCACGACGGTGCACGACTATCTCGGTTATGGATATCTCGCGGGGCGGGTGGTCCATGGATTTTCTGGATGTGTCAGGTGCATGGATGACACAACGTATCACCAGCTAGATAGAGATCTTGGGTCTTCGAAAACCGTGTTCATGGGACATCGAAGGTGGCTTCGCGACCATGACCCGTGGAGAAAACGCAAGGATCTGTTCGATGGTGAAACTGAACCCCGAAGATGCCCGCGTACGAGGAGCGGCGAGGAAATAGACGAGCTGTTGAAAAATTGGAAAGATTGCCCACTGCCGGGAAAGAAGCAAAAGGCGCCAAAGCCGGGAAAGAAGCGAAAGGCGCCAGAGCCGCTACTGAAGGTATGGAAAACGAGGTCTATTTTCTGGGACTTGCCATACTGGAAGATCCACCGTGTGCCTCATAGCCTTGATTTCATGCATATCACGAAGAACGTGTGCGAGAGTCTGCTTGGTACCCTGCTCAACATGCCAGAGAGGACCAAAGATGGGCCGAAATCAAGGGCAGACTTGAAATCAATGGGCATCAGGGAGGAGCTTCACGCTAATGATGATGATGATGAGGCGAAGCAGGACACAGAAAGTCGTCGCAAAGGCAAAAAGGCCAAGAAGACCGGAAATGACTACCCTCCCGCGTGCTTCACTCTAAGTCAGGAGGAGATCGAGCAATTTTTCACCTGCCTCGTAGGAGTAAAACTTCCTTACGGTTACACGGGGAAGATAAGCAGCTAACTAGACCCAGCGAAGCAGAAGTTCAGCGGGATGAAGTCTCACGACTGTCACGTGCTGATGACGCAGATACTTCCAGTTGCAATCCGTTGGATCATGGACGCACACGTCCGTGAAACGCTATTTGGCCTATGAAAATTTTTCGACGTCATCTCTCGGAAGTCGGTTGGCGTGAGGCAACTCAGAAGGCTACAGGAAGAGATCATGGTGATACTATGCGAGCTTGAGATGTACTTACCGCCCGCATTCTTCGACATTATAGTGCATCTGCTGGTCCATATCATGGAGGATATCATCCAACTCGGGCCGACGTTCCTGCACAGCATGATGCGGTTCGAAAGGATGAATGGTGTCATCAAAGGATACGTTCGCAACATGTCATGTACAGAGGGAAGCATAGCTAGGGGCTTTCTGACCGAAGAGTGCATCTCCTACTGCATGAATTATCTAGGCGTCGAGAACCCTGTTGGTATGCCCGTCAACAGGCAACTCGGCAGGCTCGCTGGATGGGGTCACCGTGAGGGTCGCCGCGAAATGCATGTCGACTTCGAGGGTCGACTCGCCAACTTTGAAAGAGCAAACCTAGTTGCGCTACAACACATAGACTGTTGGGTTTCGTAGTAATTTCAAAAAATTTCCTACGCACACGCAAGATCATGTGATGCATAGCAACGAGGGGAGAATGTTGTCTACGTACCCAACGCAGACTGACTGCGGAAGCGATGACACGATGTAGAGGAAGTAGTCGTACGTCTTCATGATCCAACCGATCAAGCACCGAAACTACGGCACCTCCGAGTTCGAGCACACGTTCAGCTCGATGACGATCCCCGGACTCCGATCCAGCAAAGTGTCGGGGAAGAGTTCCGTCAGCACGACGGCGTGGTGACGATCTTGATGAACTACAGCAGCAGGGCTTCGCCTAAACTCTGCTACAGTATTATCGAGGTATATGGTGGCAGGGGGCACCGCACACGGCTAAGGAATAGATCACGTGGATCAACTTGTTGTCCCTTTTGTGCTAGCCCTGCCCCTCTATTTATATGTTGAGCCCCGGGGTCGAAACTTGTAGCAAAAGCCTCCTCAAAGTCGGTTTTGCCCGAAAGGCAAGAGTCCCACTCGGACTCCAGGACCAAACGCCACAATCCTTGGCGTCTGGCCCAGACGCCATGGGCCTCGGCGTCTGGCCCAGGGCCAGACGCCAGGGTCTCTGGCGTTTGGCCCCCTGGCCTCCGCAAAACTCCTTTTTGCACCGATCTAAAGCCTCATGGGCTTGACCCCTTGGCCTAACCATATCATCCAATATATGAATCTTTACGTCTCGACCATTTCGAGACTCCTCGTCATGTCCCCGATCTCATCCGGGACTCCGAACTCCTTCAGTTCATCAAAACATGTAAACTCATAATATAACTGTCATCGTAACCTTAAGCGTGCGGACCCTACGGGTTCGAGAACAATGTAGACATGACCGAGACACGTCTCCGGTCAATAACCAATAGCGGGACCTGGATGCCCATATTGGCTCCTACATATTCTACGAAGATCTTTATCGGTCAGACCGCATAACAACATACGCTGTTCCCTTTGTCATCGGTATGTTACTTGGCCGAGATTCGATCGTCGGTATCCAATACCTAGTTCAATCTCGTTACTGGCAAGTCTCTTTACTCGTTCCGTAATACATCATCTCACAACTAACATATTAGTTGCAGTGCTTGCAAGGCTTATGTGATGTGCATTACCGAGAGGGCCCAGAGATACCTCTCCGACAATCGGAGTGACAAATCCTAATCTCGAAATACGCCAACCCAACATCTACTTTTGGAGACACCTGTAATGCTCCTTTATAATCACCCAGTTACGTTGTGACGTTTGGTAGCACCCAAAGTGTTCCTCCGGCAAACGGGAGTTGCATAATCTCATAGTCATAGGAACATGTATAAGTCATGAAGAAAGCAATAGCAACATACTAAACGATCAGGTGCTAAGCTAATGGAATGGGTCATGTCAATCAGATCATTCAACTAATGATGTGATCTCGTTACTCAAATAACAACTCATTGTTCATGGTCAGGAAACATAACCATCTTTGATTAACGAGCTAGTCAAGTAGAGGCATACTAGTGACACTCTGGTTGTCTATGTATTCACACAAGTATTATGTTTCCGGTTAATACAATTCTAGCATGAATAATAAACATTCATCATGAAATAAGGAAATAAATAATAACTTTATTATTGCCTCTAGGGCATATTTCCTTCAGTCTCCCACTTGCACTAGAGTCAATAATCTAGATCACATCACCATGTGATTAACATCGATAGTTCACATCATCATGTGATTAACACCCATAGTTCACATCGTCATGTGACCAACACCCAAAGGGTTTACTAGATTCGGTAATCTAGTTCACATCGCTATGTGATTAACACCCAAAGAGTACTAAGGTGTGATCATGTTTTACTTGTGAGAGAATCTTAGTCAACGGGCCTGCCAAATTCAGATCTGTATGTATTTTGCAAAATTCTATGTCTACAATGCTCTGCACGGAGCTACTCTAGCTAATTGCTCCCACTTTCAATATGTATCCAGATTGAGACTTAGAATCATCTGGATCAGTGTCAAAAACTTGCATCGACGTAACCGTTTACGATGAACCCTTTTGTCATGTCCATAATCGAGAAACATATCCTTATTTTACTAAGGATAACTCTGACCGCTGTCCAGTGATCTACTCCTAGATCACTATTGTACTCCCTTGCCAAATCAGTGCAGGGTATACAATAGATCTGGTATACAACATGACATACTTTATAGAACCTATGGCCAAGGCATAGGGAATGACTTTCATTCTCTTTCTATCTTCTGCCGTGGTCGGGCTTTGAGTCTTACTCAACTTCACACCTTGTAATACAGGCAAGAACTCTTTCTTTGACCACTCCATTTTGAACTACTTCAAAATATTGTCAAGGTATGTACTCATTGAAAAAACTTATCAAACATCTTGATCTATCTCTATAGATCTTGAAGCTCAATATGTAAGCAGCTTCACCGAAGTCTTTCTTTGAAAAATTCCTTTCAAACACTCCTTTATGCTTTACAGAATAATTCTACATTATTTCCGATCAACAATATGTCAATCACATATACTTATCAGAAATGTTGTAGTGCTCCCACTCACTTTTCTTGTAAATACAGGCTTCACCGCAAGTCTGTATAAAACTATATGCTTTGATCAACTCATCAAAGCGTATATTCCAACTCCGAGATGCTTGCACCAGTCCATAGATGGATCGCTGGAGCTTGCACATTTTGTTAGCACCTTTCGGATTTGACAAAACCTTCTAGTTGCATCGTATACAACTCTTCTTTATTAAATCCGTTAAGGAATTTAGTTTTGTTTATCCATTTGCCAGATTTCATAAAATGCGGCAATTGCTAACATGATTCGGACAGACTTTAAGCATAGATACGAGTGAGAATCTCTCATCGTAGTCAACACCTTGAACTTGTCGAAAACCTTTTTGCGACAATTTTAGCTTTGTAGATAGTAACACTACTATCAGCGTCTGTCTTCCTCTTGAAGATCCATTTATTTTCTATGGCTTGCCGATCATCGGGCAAATCCATCAAAGTCCATACTTTTGTTCTCATACATGGATCATATCTCAGATTTCATGGCCTCAAACCATTTTGCGGAATTTGGGCTCATCATCGCTTCCTCATAGTTCGCAAGTTCGTCATGGTCTAGTAACATGACTTCCAGAACAGGATTACCGTACCACTCTGGTGCGGATCTCACTCTGGTTTACCTACGAGATTCGGTAGTAACTTGATTTGAAGTTTCATGATCATCATCATTAGCTTCCTCACTAATTGGTGTAGGAGTCACAGGAACAAATTTCTGTGATGATCTACTTTCCAATAAAGGAGAAGGTACAATTACCTTATCAAGTTTTCTACTTTCCTCCCACTCACTTCTTTCGAGAGAAACCCCTTCTCCAGAAAGTTTCCGAATTTAGCAAAAAAAAAGTCTTGCCTTCGGATCTGTGGTAGAAGGTGTATCCAATAGTTTCCTCTGGATATCCTATGAAGACGCACTTCTCCGATTTGAGTTTGAGCTTATCAGGATGAAATTTTTTCATATAAGCATTGCAACCCCAAACTTTAAGAAACGACAGCTTAGGTTTCTTGCCAAACCATAGTTCATATGGTGTCGCCTCAATGGATTTAGATGGTGCCCTATTTAATGTGAATGTAGCTGTCTTTAATGCATAACCCCAAAACGATAGTGGTAGATCTGTAAGAGACATCATAGATTGCACTATATATCTAATAAAGTACGGTTATGACGTTCGGACATACCATTATGCTGTGGTGTTCCATGTGGCATGAGTTTGTGAAACTATTCCACATTGTTTTAATTGAAGACCAAACTCGTAACTCAAATATTTGTCTCCGCGATCAGATCGTAGAAACTTTATTTTCTTGTCACGATGATTTTCCACTTCACTCTGAAATTCTTTGAACTGTTCAAATGTTTCAAACTTATGTTTCATCAAGTAGATATCCCCATATCTGCTCAAATCATCTGTGAAGGTCAGAAAATAATGATACCTGCTGCAAGCTTTAATATTCACCGGACCACATACATCAGTATGTACGATCTCCAACAAATCTGTTGCTTGCTTCATTGTTCCGGAGAACGGCGTTTCAGTCATCTTGCCCAAAAGGCATGGTTCGCAAGCATCAAGTGATTCATAATCAAGTGATTCCAAAATCCCATCAGCATGGAGTTTCTTCATGCGCTTTACACCAATATGACCTAAACGGCAGTGCTACAAATAAGTTGCACTATCATTATTAACTTTGCATCTTTTGGTTTCAATATTATGATTATGTGTATCACTACGATCAAGATCCAACGAACTATTTTCATTGGGTGTGTAACCATATAAGGTTTTATTCATGTAAACAGAACAACAATTTATTCTCTTACTTAAATGAATAACCGTATTACAATAAACATGATCAAATCATATTCATGCTCAACGCAAACACCAAATAACACTTATTCAGGTTCAACACTAATCCCGAAAGTATAGGGAGTGTGCGATGATGATCATATCAATCTTGGAACCACTTCCAACACACATCGTCACTTCACCCTTAACTAGTCTCTGTTTATTCTGCAACTCCCGTTTCGAGTTACTAATCTTAGCAACTGAACTAGTATCAAATACTGAGGGGTTGCCATAAACACTAGTAAAGTACACATCAATAACATGTATATAAAATATACTTATGTTCACTTTGCCATCCTTCTTATCTGCCAATCACTTGGGGTAGTTCCGCTTCCAGTGACCAGTCCCTTTGCAGTAGAAGCACTTAGTCTCAGGCTTAGGACCAGACTTGGGCTTCTTCACTTGAGTAGCAACTTTCTTGTTGTTCTTCTTGAAGTTCCCCTTCTTCCCTCTGCCCTTTTCTTGAAACTAGTGGTCTTGTCTACCATCAACACTTGATGTTTTTCTCGATTTCTACCTTCGTCAATTTCCGCATTACGAAGAGCTTGGGAATTGTTTCCGTTATCCCTTGCATATCATAGTTCATCACGAAGTTCTACTAACTTGGTGATGGTGACTAGAGAATTCTGTCAATCACTATCTTATCTGGAAGATTAACTCCCACTTGATTCAAGCGATTGTTGTACTCAGACAATCTGGGCACATGCTCACTAGTTGAGCGATTCTCCTCCATCTTTTAGCTATAGAACTTGTTGGAGACTACATATCTCTCAACTCGGGTATTTGCTTGAAATATTAACTTCAACTCCTGGAACATCTCATATGCTCCATGACGTTCAAAACGTCGTTGAAGTCCCGATTCTAAGCCATTAAGCATGGTGCACTAAACTATCAAGTAGTCATCATATTGAGCTAGCTAAACGTTCATAACGTCTGCATCTGCTCCTGCAATAGGTCCGTCACCTAGCGGTGCATTAAGGACATAATTCTTCTGTGCAGCAATGAGGATAAATCTCAGATCACGGATCCAATCCGCATCATTGCTACTGACATCTTTCAACATGATTTTCTCTAGGAACATATCAAAATAAACACAGGGAAGCAACAACGCGAGCTATTGATCTACAACATAATTTGCAAAATACTACCAGGACTAAGTTCATGATAAATTAAAGTTTAATTAATCATATTATTTAAGAACTCCCACTTAGATAGACATCCCTCTAATCCTCTAAGTGATTACGTGATCCAAATCAACTAAACCATGACCGATCATCACGTGAGATGGAGTAGTTTTCAATGGTGAACATCGTTATGTTGATCATATCTACTATATGATTCACGCTCGACCTTTCGGTCTCCGTGTTCCGAGGCCATATCTGTATATGCTAGGCTCGTCAAGTTTAACCTGAGTATTCTGCGTGTGCAAAACTGGCTTGCACCCGTTGTAGATGGACGTAGAGCTTATCACACCCGATCATCACGTGGTGTCTGGGCACGACAAACTTTGGCAACGGTGCATACTCAGGGAGAACACTTCTTGATAATTTAGTGAGAGATCATCTTATAATGCTACCGTCAATCAAAGCAAGATAAGATGCATAAAAAGATAAACATCACATGCAATCAATATAAGTGATATGATATGGCCATCATCATCTTGTGCTTGTGATCTCCATCTCCAAAGCACCGTCATGATCACCATCGTCACCGGCGCGACACCTTGATCTCCATCGTAGCATCGTTGTCGTCTCGCCAATCTTATGCTTCCACGACTATCATTACCGTCTAGTAATAAAGTAAAGCATTACATCGCGATTGCATTGCATACAATAAAGCGACAACCATATGGCTCCTGCCAGTTGCCGATAACTCGGTTACAAAACATGATCATCTCATACAATAAAATTCAGCATCATGCTTTGACCATATCACATCACAACATGCCCTGCAAAAACAAGTTAGACATCCTCTACTTTGTTGTTGCATGTTTTACGTGGCTGCTACGGGCTTAAGTAAGAACCAATCTCACCTACGCATCAAAACCACAACGATAGTTTGTCAAATAGACTCCGTTTTAACCTTCTCAAGGACCGGGCGTAGCCATACTCGGTTCAACTAAAGTTGGAGAGACAGTCGCCCGCAAGCCATCTATGTGCAAAGCACGTCGAGGGAACCGGTCTCGCGTAAGCGTACGCGTAAGGTTGGTCCGGGTCGTCTCGTCCAACAATACCGCCGAACCAAAGTATGACATGCTGGTAGGCAGTATGACTTGTATCGTCCACAACTCACTTGTGTTCTACTCGTGCATATAACATCAACATAAATAACCTAGGCTCGGATGCCACTGTTGGGTTTCGTAGTAATTTCAAAAAATTTCCTACGCACACGCAAGATCATGTGATGCATAGCAACGAGGGGAGAGTGTTGTCTACGTACCCAACGTAGACCGACTGCGGAAGCGATGACACGACGTAGAGGAAGTAGTCGTACGTCTTCACGATCCAACCGATCAAGCACCGAAACTACGGCACCTCCGAGTTCGAGCACACGTTCAGCTCGATGACGATCCCCGGACTCCGATCCAGCAAAGTGTCGGGGAAGAGTTTCGTCAGCACGACGGCGTGGTGACGATCTTGATGAACTACAGCAGCAGGGCTTCGCCTAAACTCTGCTACAGTATTATCGAGGTATATGGTGGCAGGGGGCACCGCACACGGCTAAGGAATAGATCACGTGGATCAACTTGTTGTCCCTTTTGTGCTAGCCCTGCCCCTCTATTTATATGTTGAGCCCCGGGGTCGAAACTTGGAGCAAAAGCCTCGTCAAAGTCGGTTTTGCCCGAAAGGCAAGAGTCCCACTCGGACTCCAGGACCAAACGCCACAATCCTTGGCGTCTGGCCCAGACGCCATGGGCCTCGGCGTCTGGCCCAGGGCCAGACACCAGGGTCTCCGGCGTTTGGCCCCCTGGCCTCCGCAAAACTCCTTTTTGCACCGATCTAAAGCCTCATGGGCTTGACCCCTTGGCCTAACCATATCATCCAATATATGAATCTTTACGTCTCGACCATTTCGAGACTCCTCGTCATGTCCCCGATCTCATCCGGGACTCCGAACTCCTTCGGTTCATCAAAACATGTAAACTCATAATATAACTGTCATCGTAACCTTAAGCGTGCGGACCCTACGGGTTCGAGAACAATGTAGACATGACTGAGACACGTCTCCGGTCAATAACCAATAGCGGGACCTGGATGCCCATATTGGCTCCTACATATTCTACGAAGATCTTTATCGGTCAGACCGCATAACAACATACGCTGTTCCCTTTGTCATCGGTATGTTACTTGCCCGAGATTCGATCGTCGGTATCCAATACCTAGTTCAATCTCGTTACTGGCAAGTCTCTTTACTCGTTCCGTAATACATCATCTCACAACTAACATATTAGTTGCAGTGCTTGCAAGGCTTATGTGATGTGCATTACCGAGAGGGCCCAGAGATACCTCTCCGACAATCGGAGTGACAAATCCTAATCTCGAAATACGCCAACCCAACATCTACTTTTGGAGACACCTGTAATGCTCCTTTATAATCACCCAGTTACGTTGTGATGTTTGGTAGCACCCAAAGTGTTCCTCCGGCAAACGGGAGTTGCATAATCTCATAGTCATAGGAACATGTATAAGTCATGAAGAAAGCAATAGCAACATACTAAACGATCAGGTGCTAAGCTAATGGAATGGGTCATGTCAATCAGATTATTCAACTAATGATGTGATCTCGTTACTCAAATAACAACTCATTGTTCATGGTCAGGAAACATAACCATCTTTGATTAACGAGCTAGTCAAGTAGAGGCATACTAGTGACACTCTGGTTGTCTATGTATTCACACATGTATTATGTTTCCGGTTAATACAATTCTAGCATGAATAATAAACATTCATCATGAAATAAGGAAATAAATAATAACTTTATTATTGCCTCTAGGGCATATTTCCTTCATAGACGTGGTCGATCCTTGGGTGGTAGAGCACAAAACCTTTATTGAGAAGACGTACAATGACCGAGGCCAACAGAGGACGGACGAAGATATAATCAAAGAGCACAACTCATGTTTCACGCGTTGGTTCAAGCAGAAGCTTCTATCGTACCCTTTACATGAGGATTCTTCTGCGGAAGAACAACTCATATTCGCCTTGTCACAAGGCGCCGAGCACAACCTGATGACCTATGAGGTGTACGATATCAACGGCTACACATTCTACACCGAGGACAAGGACATGAGGAGTGATGGTTATCAGAACTCCGGGGTAACGATGGAATCCTACACCGGTAACGACAAGGACAGATACTACGGAAGGATCGAGGAGATCTGGGAGCTGAGCTACGCTGGAGAGAAGGTCCCGATGTTCCGTGTCAGATGGGCCAAGAGCGTTCTAAAAGAAGACCAGTATTTCACCACCATGGTTATACCCGAAGCCAAATCCAACACCGCGGGCGCAAACGTCACCGCGAAAAAGAGCCATAGGTACTGGCTTCCCAAGTGGACCAATGCTTCTTCATTACTGACCCGTCAAAGCCCAGTCGTGTTGTCGTGAGGAGAGGCAAAAGGAAGATCATCAGAATGGAGGGAGTCGCCAATGAGCAAGACTTCGACAAGTACGGCGACCCGAAGATGGAACATGACGATGACGATGAAGTAGCAACAGCATACACCACATGAAGAAGCAGGACCACCCTGCCTAAAGGACGTCCATTCCATAGAAGAACTCCGTTTGTGAAAAAGAAGGGCAAGAAGATTGTGAACAGATAGCTAGCTAAGATCGATTGTATTTAAATCGTAGTCTTCATTTCTCGATTGTATTACATGGGCTCTTTTTGAACTCATGAATATTTTAAAATTTCATGGGCACTTTTTGAATTCATGAATATTTTTTCAAATTTGATCTATATCCCCCTCCATCTCGATCGCTATCCCCCTCCATCTCGATCTCGATCCCCCCCGCACCCTCCCCCGCTAGCTCCACCACCGCCGCCGATGACCCACCGCACCCTCCCCCGCTCCACCGCCGCCGCTGACCCACCACACCCTCCCCAGCCCGCTCCACCGCCACCGAGCACCCCCCGCACCCTTCCC
>NC_041388.1:656058946-656073380 GCF_002162155.2 Triticum dicoccoides | reverse complement strand
CCCCATTTGATGATATTTTCAAATAACAAATTTGATAATATTTTTTAATATTCATAAAAAACTATTACTGTTTTTATTAAAAAATCATTACTGTTTTTATAAAAATATATTAAAAAATAGCAACAAATAATAATAATAATAATAATAAACATACTAATGGCGCACCGCTCGGGGGCGCCATTGCTATCCAAAAACATTCTAATGGCGCACCGCTCGTGTAGTGCGCCATTGCTATCTAAAAAAACATTCTAATGGCGCACCGCTCGGGTAGTGCGCCATTGCTATCTAAAAAACATTCTAATGGCACACCGCTCGGGGTTGCGCCGTTAGTAATCTTCCTGCCTATCTCTAACTCGCCCGACCCCTTCCTCCGTCCCTCTCGCTAGATCCACTTCCTCCCCATTCTCTGCCCCGACCCCCGACCCACGTCGCCGCCACCCCCGCGCCCCCTACGTGCGCCGCCGCCCCTGATACGTCTCCAATGTATCTATAATTTTTTATTGCTCCATGCTATATTATCTACTGTTTTGGACTATATTGGGCTTTATTTTCCACTTTTATATTATTTTTGGGACTAACCTAACCGGAGGCCCAGGCCAGAATTGCTGTTTTTTTTGCCTATTTCAGTGTTTCGAAGAAACGGAATATCAAACAGAGTCCAAACGGAATGAAACCTTCAGAAACGTGATTTTCTCACCGAACGTGATCCAGGAGACTTGGACCCTATGCCAAGGCATCAGAGAGGCGGTCACGAGGGTGGGGGCCCCCCCCCTAGGGCGCGCCCCCTGCCTTGTGGGCCCCTCGATGCTCCACCGACGTACTCCTTCCTCCTATATATACCTACATACCCTCAAAGAACAAAAACGGAGCCAAAAGCCTAATTCCACCGCCGCAACTTTCTATATCCACGAGATCCCATCTTGGGGCCTGTTCCGGAGCTCCGTCGGAGAGAGCCGTCATCACGGAGGGCTTCTACATCATCATAGACTCTCCAATGAAGTGTGAGTAGTTTACCTCAGACCTTCGGGTCCATAGTTAGTAGCTAGATGGCTTCTTCTCTCTTTTTGGATCTCAATACAAAGTTCTCCCCCTCTCTTGTGGAGATCTATTCGATGTAATCTTCTTTTTGCGGTGTGTTTGTTGAGATTGATGAATTGTGGGTTTATGATCAAGTCTATCTATGAATAATATTTGAATCTTCTCTGAATTCTTTTATGTTTTATTGGTTATCTTTGCAAGTCTCTTCGAATTATCCGTTTGGTTTGCCCAACTAGATTGGTAGTTCTTGCCATGGGAGAAGTGCTTAGCTTTGGGTTCGATCTTACGGTGTCCATTCCCAGTGATAGAAGGGGCAGCAAGGCACGTATTGCATCGTTGCCATCGAGGATAACAAGATGGGGTTTATTTCATATTGCATGAATTCATCTCTCTTCATCATGTCATCTTGTTTAAAGCGTTACTCTGTTTTTAACTTAATACTCTAGATGCATGCTGGATAGCGGTCGATGAGTGGAGTAATAGTAGTAGAAGCAGAATCGTTTCGGTCTACTTGTCACAGACATGATGCCTATGTACATGATCATGCCTAGATATTCTCATAACTATGCTCAATTCTGTCAATTGCTCAACAGTAATTTGTTCAACAACTGTAGAATACTTATGCTCTTGAGAGAAACCACTAGTGAAACCTATGGCCCCCGGGTCTATTCTCATCATACTAATCTCCATCACTTTAATCTTGCTTTTCTTTTTTTACTTTGCCTTTACTTTTTACTTTGCATCTCTATACCAAAAATACCAAATATATTATATCTATCAGATCTCACTCTCGTAAGTGACCCTGAACGGATTGACAACCCCTAATCGCGTTGGTTGCGAGTAGCTATCGTTTTGTGCAGGTACGAGGGACTTGAGCATGGCCTCCTACTGGATTGATACCTTGGTTCTCAAAAATTGAGGGAAATACTTATGCTACTTTGTTGCATCATCCCTTCCTCTTCGGGGAAAACCAACGCAAGCTCAAGAGGTAGCAAGAAGGATTTCTGGCGCCGTTGCCGGGGAGTCTACGCAAAAAGTCAAGATACCAAGTACCCATCACAATCCCTATCTCTCGCATTACATTATTTTCCATTTGCCTCTCGTTTTCCTCTCCCCCACTTCACCCTTGCCATTTTATTCACCCTCTCTCTCTCTATCCTCCCTCTCTATTTGCCTCTTTTGCCCGTTTGCCCTTGTCTGCTTGTGTGCTAGTTTGCTTGTTTGTCGCGATGGCTCAAGATAGTACCAAATTGTGTGACTTCACCAATACCAATGATAATGATTTCCTTAGCACTCCGATTGCTCCTCTTGCGAATACTGAATCTTGTGAAATCAATACTGCTTTGTTGAATCTTGTCATGAAAGATCAATTCACTGGCCTTCCTAGTGAAGATGCCGCTACTCATCTGAATAGCTTAATTGATTTATGTGATATGCAAAAGAAAAAAGATGTCGATAATGATGTCGCTAAATTGAAGCTATTTCCTTTTTCGCTTAGAGATCGTGCTAAAGCTTGGTTTTCGTCTTTGCCTAAAAATAGTATTGATTCTTGGAACAAGTGCAAAGATGCTTTTGTCTCTAAGTATTTCCCTCCCGCTAAGTTCATCTCTCTTAGAAACGATATTATGAATTTTAAGCAACTTGATCATGAACATGTTGCACAAGCTTGGGAGAGAATGAAATTAATGATATGTAATTTCCCTACTCATGGTTTGAATTTGTGGATGATTATACAAAAATTTTATGCCGGATAGAATTTTGCTTCTAGAAATCTTTTAGATTCGGCCGCGGGAGGCACTTTTATGGAAATGCACTTTAGGAGATGCTACTAAACTCCTAGATAATATTATGGTTAATTATTCTCAATGGCATACTGAAAGATCTTCTAATAAAAAAGTGCATGTGATAGAAGAAATCAATGTATTGAGTGGAAAGATGGATGAACTTATGAAATTATTTGCTACTAAGAGTGTTTCTTCTGATCCTAATGATATGCCTTTGTCTACTTTGATTGAGAATAACAATGAATGTATGGATGTGAATTTTGTTGGTAGGAATAATTTTGGTAACAACGCTTATAGAGGGAATTTTAATCCTAGGCCGTATCCTAGTACTCCTTCTCATAATTATGGGAATTCCTACAACAACTCTGATGGAAATTATAGTAAGATGCCCTCTGAATTTGAGAATAGTGTTGAAGAGTTTATGAATTCACAAAACAATTTTAATGCTTTGCTTGAAGAGAAATTGCTTAAAGTTGATGATTTGGCTAGGAACGTTGATAGAATTTCTCTTGAGATTGATTCTTTAAAGCTTAGATCTATTCCTCCTAAGCATGATATCAATGAGTCTCTCAAAGCCATGAGAATTTCCATTGATGAGTGCAAGGAAAGAACCGCTAGGATGCGTGCTTCCAAAGATGCCTTTATTAAAGCGTGTTCTTCCAATTCCTATGAAAATCAAGATGAAGATCTAAAAGTTATTGATGTGTCCCCTATTAAATCTTTGTTTTTCAATTTGAATCTTGATGAAACTGAATATGATCTTCCTTTACATAGAAGGTGTTCTAAAAATTCGGAGTATTTATATCTTTATGATGAAATTGATGAAAGTGGGATTGAAAGAAATAAAAATCTAGATGTTGCTAAACCCACTATATTGGATTTCAAGGAATTTAATTAAGAAAGTTCCTCTTTAATTGATTGTATTTCCTTGTTGCAATCCGTGCTAAATTCTCCACATGCTTATAGTCAACATAAAGCCTTCACCGAACATATTGTTGATGCCTTGATGCAATCTTATGAAGAAAAACTTGAGTTGAAAGTTTCTATCCCTAGAAAACTCTATGATGAGTGGGAACCAACTATTAAAATTAAAATTAAAGATCATGAGTTTTATGCTTTGTGTGATTTGGGTGCTAGTGTCTCCACTATCCCCAAAACTTTGTGTGATTTGCTAGATTTCCGTAATTTTGATGATTGCTCTCTAAACTTGCATCTTGCGGATTCTACTATTAAGAAACCTATGGGAAGGATTAATGATGTTATTATTATTGTAAATAGGAATTATGTGCCTGTAGATTTCATTGTTGTTGATATAGATTGCAATCCTTCTTGCCCTATTATTCTTGGTAGACCTTTCCTTAGAATGGTTGGTGCGATTATTGATATGAAGGAAGGGAATATTAGATTTCAATTTCCATTAAAAAAGGGCATGGAACACTTTCCAAGAAAGAAAATAAAATTACCATATGAAACTATCATGAGAGCCACTTATGGATTGCCTACCAAAGATGGCAATACCTAGATCTATCCTCACTTTTATGCCTAGCTAGGGGCGTTAAACGATAGCGCTTGTTGGGAGGCAACCCAATTTTATTTTCATTCCTTGCTTGTTGCTCCTGCTTAGTAATAAATAAATTATTTAGCCTCTGTTTTGGTTGTTTTTTTGTGTTTAATTAGTGTTTGTGCCAAGTAGAACCGTTGGGAAGACTTGGGAAGTCTTGTTGAACTTGCTGTAAAAAACAGAAACTTTAGCGCTCATGAGAACTGCTGTAATTTTTATTTGAAGAGTTATATCTAGTTAATTCTTTTTTAAGATTATTAGTACATAAATTCATCACGTCCAGAAATTTATTTTAGAATTTTTGGGGTTCCAGATCTTGCGCTATCTACAGATTACTACAGACTGTTCTGTTTTTGACAGATTCTGTTTTTCGTGTGTTGTTTGCTTATTTTGATGAATCTATGGCTAGTAAAATAGTTTATAATCCATAGATAAGTTGGAATACAGTAGGTTTAACACCAATATAAATAAAGAATGAGTTCATTACAGTACCTTGAAGTGGTCTTTTGTTTTCTTTCGCTAACGGAGCTCACGAGTTTTCTACTTTAAGTTTTGTGTTGTGAAGTTTTTAAGTTTTGGGTGAATTCTTGTGATGGATTGTGGAACAAGGAGTGGCAAGAGCCTAAGCTTGGGGATGACCATGGCACCCCCAAGACAATACAAGGACACCAAAAAGTCAAAGCTTGTGGATGCCCCGGAAGGCATCCCCTCTTTCGTCCACTTCTATCGGTAATTTACTTGGAGCTATATTTTTATTCACCAACATGATATGTGTTTTGCTTGGAGCGTCTTGTATTCTTTGTGTCTTTGTGATTTAGTATGCCACAATCATCCTTGATGTACACACCTTTTGAGAGAGCCATACATGAATTAAAATTTGATAGAGTACTCTATGTGCTTCACTTATATCTTTTGAGCTAAGTAGTTTTACTCTATGTGCTTCACTTATATCTTTTGAGCGTTATAATTTTGCTCTATGTGCTTCACTTAGATCTTTTAGAGCACGGTGGTGGATTTGTTTTAAAGAAACTATTGATCTCTCATGCTTCACTTAAATTATTTTTAGAGTCTCTTAATAGCATGGTAATTTGCTTAATAATAATATGCTTGGTATTCAAGATTTGTGAAACTTTCTTTTGAGTGTGTTGAATACTAAGAAAAGATTGAAGAATGATAATTGTTTTGAGATTTGGAGGTGATAATATTAAAGTCATGCTAGTTGAGTAGTTGTGAATTTAAAGAATACTTGTGTTAAAGTTTGCGATTCCCGTAGCATGCACGTATGGTGAGCCGTTATGTGATGAAGTCGGAGCATGATTTATTTATTGATTGTCTTCCTTATGAGTGGCGGTCGGGGACGAGCGATGGTCTTTTCCTACCAATCTATCCCACTAGGAGCATGCGCGTAATACTTTGCTTTAATAACTTCTAGATTTTTGCAATAAGTATACGAGGTCTTTATGACTAATGTTGAGTCCATGGATTATACGCACTCTCACCCTTCCACCTTTGCTAGCCTCTCTAATATCACGCACCTTTATGACTAATGTTGAGTCCATGGATTATTTTTGGGACTAACCTATTAACCAGAGGCCCAGCCCAGAATTGCTGTTTTTTTGCCTATTTCAGTGTTTCGAAGAAACAGAATATCAAACGGAGTCCAAACGCAACGAAACCTTTAGAAACGTGATTTTCTCACTGAACGTGATCCAGGAGACTTGGACCCTACGCCAAGGCATCAGAGAGGCGGTCACGAGGTTGGGGGCGCCCCCCGTAGGGCGCTCCCCCTACCTCGTGGGCCCCTCGATGCTCCACCGACGTACTCCTTCCTCCTATATATACCTACGTACCCCCAAACGAACAAAAAAGGAGCCAAAAACCTAATTCCACCGCTGCAACTTTCTGTATCCACGAGATCCCATCTTGGGGCTTGTTCTGGAGCTCCGCCGGAGAGGGCCGTCATCACAGAGGGCTTCTACATCATCATAGCCTCTCTGATGAAGTGTGAGTAGTTTACCTCAGACCTTTGGGTCCATAGTTAGTAGCTAGATGGCTTCTTCTCTCTTTTTGGATCTCAATACAAAGTTCTCCCCCTCTCTTGTCGAGATCTATTCGATGTAATCTTGTTTTTGCGGTGTGTTTGTTGAGACCGATGAATTGTGGGTTTATGATCAAGTCTCTCTATGAATAATATTTTAATCTTCTCTGAATTCTTTTATGTATTACTGGTTATCTTTGCAAGTCTCTTCGAATTATCCGTTTGGTTTGGCCAACTAGATTGGTAGTTCTTGCCATGGGAGAAGTGCTTAGCTTTGGGTTCGATCTTGCGGTGTCCTTTCCCAGTGACGGAACTGGCAGCAAGGCACGTATTGCATCATTGCCATCGAGGATAACAAGATGGGGTTTATTTCATATTGCATGAATTTATCTCTCTACATCATGTCATCTTGCTTAAAGCGTTACTATGTTTTTAACTTAATACTCTAGATGCATGCTGGATAGCGGTCGATGAGTGGAGTAATAGTAGTAGATGCAGAATCGTTTCGGTCTACTTGTCACGGACGTGATGCCTATATACATGATCATGCCTAGATATTCTCATAACTATGCTCAATTCTGCAATTGCTCAACAGTAATTTGTTCACCCACCGTGGAATACTTATGCTCTTGAGAGAAGCCACTAGTGAAACCTATGGCCCCCGGGTCTATTCTCATCATATTAATCTCCATCACTTTAATCTTGCTTTGCTTTTTTACTTTGCCTTTACTTTTTACTTTACATCTGTATACCAAAAATACCAAAAATATTATATCTATCCGATCTCACTCTCGTAAGTGACCGTGAAGGGATTGACAACCCCTAATCGCGTTGGTTCAAAGTAGCTATCGTTTTGTGCAGGTACGAGGGACTTGAGCGTGGCCTCCTACTGGATTGATACCTTGGTTCTCAAAACTGAGGGAAATACTTACGCTACTTTCCTGCATCATCCCTTCCTCTTCGGGGAAAACCAACGCAAGGTCAAGAGGTAGCAGCCCCCGCGCCCCCTCCACTGCAGCTCCCCGCGTCGCCGACAACCTCCCCACGACCAACCGAGGCATCCCTGCATCCCCCCCGCGTCGCCGCCATCGCTAACAGCCTCCCCACTTCGGCCCCTGCCCTGCGCCACCTCTACCTCAGCCCGGCACGGGGTGCAGGACGACGACCGCGGCTGCCAGCCTCCCCACGACCAACTGAGGCATCCCTGCATCCCTTCGACGCCGCCGCCGCCGACCCTGACCCCAACCCCGACCCCGACCCCTCCGGCGACCGGCCGCGCCTGCCCAGGTACCTCTCCTCCTTCCTCCTTCCTCCCTCTCGACCCTTCCTCCCCATTCCCTTCCCATGAATGATTTTAGCACCACACATATTGGTACCCGCGCATAGGGAACAACACTAAATGTTTTTACGATGAATGATTAAAAGAATCCATTTACTCTAGATGTTTAGATGCTTTGTCTTGTGGGTTGGCGGGTTGTAGATGATACATCAAGCTTGGTCCCTGAATGATTTTAGCACCACAAAAAAATCCTGCACCCCGTTCATTTGGCAACCTAGCTATTGCTAGCAGTTGGCCGTATGAGCTTGTACTTGCTGACACCCAAATGTATGTATTTGCACGATCGAGTAAATCACAGGGCAGGTCAAAGTAAGACATGACGACCCTTTTCAAAAAAAGCAAGACAGGACGATGTGGTAGTTACTAACGAGCTTGAGACACTCGCTAAGACGAGGGAAGACAAACTATTAACGAGCTTGATTAGCCTACATGTGGAAATAAGATAACATGTTTAATTAGGTCATGTATTGTGCTTGTTCCTTGGCTATTTAAGTTGCAAAAAGGAATTTGAAAGTACTCCTTGTTAGGCTCCCAGCCACCAAAGCAAATCCTAAAAGTTTGGCTGGAACCATATGGGATTCGTTGGCTCCTTGTCACAAAAGGAAGGGTGGTATTCTTGCTCTTTTAAGCAGTAGTAGGCCTGGCCACCATCATCAGTCTTCGTACAGCTTGGAAAGTACACCTTGTTGCATAAATCTCTTCCGCAAGCTGGCTTCGCAATTAGAGCATTGCTTCTGTCCCAAAACATGGCAGCATCCTCCATCTCTTCCAAATCCATCCAAACCATCCT
Source organism: Triticum dicoccoides (assembly GCF_002162155.2). Taxonomy (NCBI): domain Eukaryota; kingdom Viridiplantae; phylum Streptophyta; class Magnoliopsida; order Poales; family Poaceae; genus Triticum; species Triticum dicoccoides. The sequence continues at coordinate 656,064,830 of NC_041388.1, read as the reverse complement.
AGACCGATCAAGCTTAAGTACTCTGATGAACCCAAAATTGCCATTTTCTTAGATAATGGCGACTAGGTCACCTTTCCACTCTGCTAGATAGCTATAGTTCAACTCCTGAATTGTATATACATAGTCACTTCCACGTATCGGTTGATCTGGCTTGTCAAGGACCTTCCACTCCATCTTTTCCATGTTCAAGTCCACGACTCTGAGCCCGCCATTCATGTCTAGGAATAATAATAACTAGTTTGTTTTGAAGTTGTTACCCAACTAATTAAGTGACTGGCAATATCACCAACAGTTATTTGTTTTAAAATCACATCTATTATTTCGTTATTTTTGTTCTGATATTAATTGTGCTTCTATTAAAAGAATTGGGAGTTACTAACTGTACTAGAACTCTGTAGGTTCACTTTGAGAATGTAAGCACCTATTATTGCTACTGATATCATTGGCTCATTGCTGCCTTTGTGCAATGCAGAACTGTTAAGAGTGATTTGGGGGATTCAAGATTCTATGAAGCTCTTTTGACATTTAAAGCTCAGAACTAAAGGTACTTAATAAACTCAAAAGCATTGATGATAACTCTTGTTGCCTAGAAACAGAGGTTGTTTACATATTACATTGCTGGTGTTTGTTTATGTTCAGTGTTTAAGCATGTGTAGTGTAATGTACTGTAGTGTAGTGTAGTGAGCTTGTTCTAGTGTAAAATCAGACTAGTATGGCCCTGGCCACAATCTGTCAATGTTAGCCTTCTGTGATTTTCAAAACAAGTTAACTACATTCAGATCTCTTGATGCTCAAAACCTGTCAATTTCTATCAGCTTTTGATCTATCAAGTTGATATTCGGTCAAGTAGATGTCAAACTTGACACATAAACAACAGCTTTAATAAACAGAGAGACAAGATGTAGGGTTTTTAGCTGCTGCCACAACACAAAGTCTATAGATGCTGAAGTTGTCAGTATTAATTATCAAATCATTTAGAGTAGATGATGCAAGCAATCAACATTTAGTTTTGACCATAACAATACACTTGCTCAGAGTTTAAGCATGTGTAGTGTACAACTGCTCTACTAGTGTAAGTCATCTTACAATAAGCAGTACACTTGCTCAGAGTTTAAGTTTAGTGAACATATTCATTTTTGTGGACTTAGTGAACATGATAAGACAAGCCAGATGCTCTATTTTTAATTAACAATAATCCATGAGCAGCAACAGTTTCGTTCACTAATTTTCAGTTAACAGCAATCCATGATTTTTTTCCAGCTAAAACTATTGATGATTTTTTGTTGGGTGACCTATTAGATCTGGAATGGAAGCTCACATAAGTTGAGCTGATTTTTGTCCATATGAAAGCAGAGGACCGGTTTGTGGCCTTTTCATCCATATGAAAGGAGAGGCCCTTGAGTTTGCGGGTTTTGTCTCCAACCATCGTGTCGTGATGATTTTGCAGGTACCCTGAGAGGCCCTTGAGTTTGCCGGAATGTCGATTAAATTCCGTTCCAGCAAATTCGGGTACTCCATATGTCCTATTTTCAGCAAAGGTCATGCTGAAATTTTCCGTGAATTTTAGCATGACTTTGCTAAAAATCAGACATATGGGGTACTTGCTACTAATGCATGGGTCGCGGTATCTTAGTACTTAATTAAGTAGGATCAACTGCCTCTTGTGTTATGCATGGGCCTCAGCGTCGAAAAACCCTAAATGATAAAACCTTGGCTTTTAGGGTGCCTCAGTGTCGATAAGAACCTAAATGATGACAGCTTAGGCTTTTAGAGTGCCTCGGCGTCGACAAACCCTAAATGATAAAAGCTTAGCTTTTAGGATGCCTCGGTGTCGACAAACCCTAAATGATGAGACCATGATCTTGTTCCTTGATAATAACCAACTTTTTGACCAAACTTTTTTCCTATTTAGAGCGAAACATGGCCCACAACGATGAGGCCGGCGGTTCGGGCGGCAAGCAATTCTGGGAGCTGTCCCAGGAGATGGAGCACTACTAGGAAAAGGGCTATAGATGGAATTGACACTAATGGCGCACCAGACATGTGGTGCGCCATTACTATATACTAATGATGCACCATCTGTTGGTGCGCCATTAGTGTGGAAGACACTAATGGCGCACCAGGCACACGGTGCGCCACTAGTAACAAAATGTTTTTTTCATTTTTTCAAACATACTAATGGCGCATCCGGGCAGAGTGTGCCATTAGTAGTTAGAGCTACTAATGGCGCACCAGCCATAGAGTGCGCCACTACTGTATTTTTTTTACTTTTTTGCAAAACTACTAATGGCGCACCGTTGCATAGTGCGCCATTACTAGTTTAAACTAGTAATGGAAACTAGTAATGGCGCACTGTGCCATGGTGCGCCATTAGTATAAAAATTAATTTTTTTACTTTTTTGCAAAACTACTAATGGCACATGTCTGTGTGGTGTGCCATTAGTATGTTGGGTTACTAATGGCGCATGTCTCTGTGGTGCGCCATTAGTAACCTGGGACCAGCTAGATATTTTTGGACAGCCACACCTACACACTCACTTTCCCCACTTCATTCCCCCCACCTCCTTCTCTAAGCTTGTCGGCTGCCTCCTCCTCCTCACCTCATTTGCACCATAGATTCATCAAAATTAAGTGTTGAAATTACCTTTTTTTGATAGGTAAATAAGGGGAAAGCTATCTTCATGTTGTAGATCTACTTTTTTTCTCCCTAGCTCGCTCCAACAACGTGCACATGCACTTTTTGGGGCCTAGCTAGATCTATGTATGTTTGTGGTGTTGCATATGTTTGTGGTGTTGCATATATGTTTGTGTTTGCAGCTACCGGTATTTGAAATGTGATAGTTGCCAATATTTTGCCGGAATGTTGATTCATTTCCGTTTCGGCAAGAATTTTGGCACTATGCATTCTTTTTGGTCCTATTTTTAGGGAAAGTCATGCCAAATTTTTTCTTGGTTCTAAAATATCGTTTTGCTCTACCCCGCAGGCGACCATGGTCCGCACGATGACCGAAGGCATCGTGAATAGGTTTTTGAGCTCCACGAAGGCCGAGATGCTTCAAAAGAACGAGACGGAGATAAGATTCCTGTGTCAAAGATGCAAGCTGAAGAGCCTTATTGCAGACCCGGATTCCGGGCAGGTGCCGGACCACCTGCTCTTGCGTGGTTTCATGGATGGCTGTCGGTGGCAAGGTGATGAATATGACTATGAAGTAGTCCATGGGGGCCGGGCAAGAAAAGAGGAAGGGCAGCAAGACAACCACCGCGGCTCGGGCGGGCGAGAAGATGAAGAATCTCTAGGACATGATCACGATGGTGATGCTCTACACAGTCATCATGTAGAAGATGCCGGACATGATGATGAGGAAGATGCCGGAGCAGACGAAGGGCATGATCATGAAGATCTAGATGCCGGAGGAGCAGACCATGATGGACCATCGATGGGCTGGGTGCAGGACCCTCATATTCAAGAGCTGCTTCTCAAGCAGACGAATAATGCAAGAGCTGCCGCCCGAGGGAAAGCCAAGCTGGATCAACTGGAGATAGACGCGGTTACTCCATTGTATGAAAGATGCAGACCCGAGGATACCCGCCTGAAAGTAACACTCATGGCTTTGGAGATGAAGGTAAAACACAAAATGACCGACGCATGCTTCGACGAGAACATGTCATTCTGGCACGAACGTCTTCCCAAGGGGAACAAGTGCCCGACCAGTTTCAAGGAGGCGAAGAAAGTCGTGTGTCCTCTAGATTTACCGCATGTGAAATACAATGTGTGCATGAACAATTGCATCATTTATTGGGGCGAGCACGCGGAGTCTACCATATGTCCGGTGTGCGGCGTCACTCGATACAAGAAGAGGAAGAAAGCTCCTCGAAAAGTGGTGTGGTACTTTCCGATCACTCCTCGTCTACAGCGGTATTTCGCGGACCCTAAGGTAGCAAAGCTCCTGCGTTGGCACGCGGGTAGGGAGGAGAAGAAGCAAGAAGATGACGCAAATGATCCGGAGATAAATAAAAAAGACAAGATGCTGAGTCACCCTAAGGATGGGAGCCAGTGGCAAGCGTTGCACTTCGAACACCCAGAATTTGGGAAGGATCCAAGGAACATCGTGCTGGGCGCGAGCACCGATGGACTCAATCCGTTTGGCAGCCAGAGAAGCACACATAGCACCTGGCATGTGTTTGTGTGGATGTACAATCTTCCCCCCTGGTTGTGCATGAAGCACTACTAGGAAAAGGTCTATAGATGGAAGTGACACTAATGGCGCACCAGACATGTGGTGCGCCATTACAATATACTAATGGCGCACCATGTATTGATGCGCCATTAGTGTCCAAATACTAATGGCGCACCACATCCACGGTGCGCCATTAGTAAAAAAACTTTTTTTTAATTTTTTTTCAAAAGTACTAATGGCGCACCGTGGGAGTGGTGTGCCATTACTAGTTGAACTAGTAATGGCGCACCACTCCCACGGTGCGCCATTAGTGAATTTTTTTAATTTTTTTTCAAAACTACTAATGGCGCACCGTTGGAGTGGTGCGCCATTACTAGTTCCACTCCCACGGTGCGCCATTAGTAACTTGGCCACCACTCCCCCCCCCCGTGGGCCGCCTTTTCAGTTTTAAAAAAATAAACAAAAATGATGGAAATGTCAAAAAAATAAAAGAAAATAAGTTTCCCATGTGATATGTGGTCTAGTTGTTGTGAAAATTCACAAATATGAATTTCGACTTGATTTGCGAAATCTCTCGAGAATTTGTAAAATGGGCATAACTTTTGCGTACGAACTCGGATGAAAAAGTTTTTTAGATGAAAAATCAACTACTCGAAAATTTACATCCGAATTCAAGCAGAAGCTTCTGTCGTACCCTTTACATGAGGATTCTTCCGCGGAAGAACAACTCATATTCGCCTTGTCACAGGGCGCCGAGCACAACCTGATGACCTATGAGGCGTACGATATCAACGGCTACACATTCTACACCGAGGACAAGGATGTGAAGAGCGATGGTTATCAGAACTCCGGGGTAATGATGGAATCCTACACCGGTAACGACAAGGACAGATACTACGGAAGGATCAAGGAGATCTGGGAGCTGAGCTACGCTGGAGAGAAGGTCCCGATGTTCCGTGTCAGATGGGCTAAGAGCGTCCTAAAAGAATACCGGTATTTCACCACCATGGTTATACCCAAAGCCAAATCCAAGACCGCGGGCGCAAACGTCACCGTGAAAAATGAGCCATGGGTACTGGCTTCCCAAGTGGACCAATGCTTCTTCATTACCGACCCGTCAAAGCCCAGTCGTGTTGTCATGAGGAGAGGCAAAAGGAAGATCATCGGAATGGATGGAATAGCCAATGAGCAATACTTCGACAAGTACGGTGACCCGAAGATCGAACATGACGACAACGATGAAGTAGCAACATACACCACAAGAAGAAGCAGGACCACCCTACCTAAAGGACGACCGTTCCACAGAAGAACTCCATTTGCGAAAAAGAAGGGAAAGAAGATTATGAACAGATAGCTAGCTAAGATCGACTGTATTTAAATCGTAGTCTTCATTTCTCGGTTGTATTTCATGGGCACTTTTTGATATCATGAATATTTTTAAATTTCATGGGCACTTTTTGAATTCATGAATATTTTTTCAAATTTGATGATATTTTTTCATATTCAATATGATAAAATATTGAATATTCATGAGGACACTCGATCTCGATCCCCCTCCATCTCGATCTCGATTCCCCCTCCATCTCGATCTCGATCCCACCCGCACCCTCCCCCGCTAGCTCCACCGCCGCCGACGTCCCACCGCACCCTCCCACGCTCCACCACCCCCGTCGACGACCCCCCGCACCCTCCCCCGCTCCACCACC
>NC_041388.1:656044537-656058057 GCF_002162155.2 Triticum dicoccoides | reverse complement strand
CCCGCGCCTCCGTCTCCGTCGCCGCCCCCACACCGTCACCGCCCCCGCGCCTCCGTCTCCGTCGCCGCCCCCGCGCCTCCTTGGACGCCCTCAGACGCCCACCGATTTCCTCCGCCTCGGCCACCATCACCACCGCTCGACGCCAAATTCGCGCCGCCTCGACTAGCTCCGGCTACCCCGAGTCGCCCTCGACCTCCCCAGTGAGCACCCGAGCCGCTTCCCCCTCTTCCCCCTCTTGATTTCCTTCTGATGTGTTTTAGGGTTAAGGGTTGGGGAATTTTGGACAAGAAAAGCGGTTGGAGAATTAAGTAGCTAGGGTTGGGGAATTAAGTAGCTAAGGAGATTATGTTTAGAGCATCAATGATGGGTGTTGATATACCTCTGGATAATTTTGATTTTATTCATGTTCTCAAGGAATTGGAATTATCTAGGGAACAAATTAGTAAGAAAACTGAACACTGTTTAGATATTTATGACTCGAATGGAAATGTCGCCTCCCTGTGTCTAAGTTGGCATGATACTGTAGTGGAAGAGGAGGAGAAATTTACTGTTAAGAGAAATGTCACTATTTATTCTCTTACCTCCTCTTCTATACCTTGTACTAGAGGTCAGCAAAAGAATATCAGTTCTACTTTGCCCCCTAGTAGATTTGGATACTATTTCTGTAAGGAGATGGTGTTATATTAAGATGCATATATTGTTATGTTATGCAAATTGTATCATCTTGCCACTTAAGTCAGCCTTCCCTTTAAGAAAAAAATTCAGTTCGGAGCTACTGTTAGGAGCTACTGTCAAAAACTTGAGCTACTATCAAAAAATTCAGTTAGGTACAATTAGGAGCTACTGTCAAAAACTTGAGCTACTATCAAAAAAACCAGTTAGGTACAGTTAGCATCATGTAATAAAATGGCCATAATGTGCCCTGATAATGATGTATTTTGTCATAAAAATATATAGTGGACTGCCATGATAATGACATGCTGCTAGTAGTTACTTCCACCATGAGTTTCATTAACAGCAAGTCAGTTTTGTTTATAGTTGAAAGTAAGTGTGTGGTTTGAAAATCAAACAGAAATGTTTTCTTAACTCAGAAGCCTGTTACTGCGCCTGTACAGCACATTACAAAGTCTCCTAGTACTTAACCCACCCAAGCTATGAGGCAAAAATTTCAGTTAACTGTTATGGACAATTGTCAATTTTCTGTAATGATGATGGAACATTATTAAGCATTATACTCTAGTGTATATGAAGGATACAAAAAATTTAGCAACTTCTTTGATTTTATAAAGTTGTTCTTATATGGGTGAAACTTCACTTGTTTTTAGGCTAGTGCAGGGTGTTGCTTTATTCTATCATCATTTGTAACTATGTCACAAATAAATTGTTCCTTCTTCTGTATTTGAAGTAATGACTGTTCATAAGCTGAGGCATGGATTAAGTTGTTTCTTTGCTGTACCATTATATCTGGATGATTTTTTGTTTGGTGACCTATTATATCTGGAATGGAAGCTCACATAAGTTGAGCTGATTTTTTCCATATGAAAGCAGAGGACCATATGGTCTGTGGCTGGGTTTTGTCTCCGACCATTGTGTCGTGATGAATTTGCAGGTACCCCGAGAGGCCCTTGAGTCTGCGGACATGTCGATTAACTTCCGTTCCGGCAAATTCGGGTACTCCATATGTCCTATTTTCAGCAAAGGTCATGCTGAAATTTTCCGTGAATTTTAGCATGACTTTGCTAAAAATAGGACATATGGGGTACTTGTGACTAATGCATGGGCCGGGGTATCATAGTACTTAGTTAAGTAGGATCAACTGCCCCGCCATTCTTGCTGCATTAAACCATAGGTGGCAATAGAGCCAAGTGATTAGGCCCAACTTAGAATTCTCCTTAGCATCGATAAACCCTAGATGATAAACCCAACATAGGTGGCAATAGCGCCAAGTGATTAGTGCCAAGTGATTAGGCCCAACCTAGGGTGCCTCGGCATCGATAAACCCTAAATGATGAAAACTTAACTTGGCTTCTATAGGGTGCCTCGGTGTCGATGAGAACCTAAATGATGTACGCTTAGGCTTTTAGGGTGCCTCGGCGTCGACAAAACCTAAATGATGAAAGCTTAGGCTTTTAGGGTGCCTCGACGTCGACAAACCCTAAATGATAAAACCTTGGCTTTTAGGGTGCCTCGGTGTCGATAAGAACCTAAATGATGAAAGCTTAGGCTTTTAGGGTGCCTCAGTGTCGATAAACCCTAAATGATAAAAGCTTAGCTTTTAGGATGCCTCGGTGTCGACAAACCCTAAATGATGTAGTTTTGAATTATGAATGTAGGATATGTCGTCATCATCATTGGACGACGAAAGTCTCCCGATGGAGTGCGACTGGTGCCCCGACGATCGAGGTCTGTGCGACATGCCTCACCTGGACGATGATCCGCGCTTCAGCATTAAGCTCGAGGAGACCTTCGAAGTTGAAACGGTACACAACGACGACAAGTGTTATTTTTATAATTAAGCATGACTTCAACTATTTCAACGTGTAATTTTCATCTTTTACAATTCGAGTATAGCTTATCCGATGCCATGCAAGACGCTATGTCTTGGAGAGGATGGATTTTGAAGATCATGAAATTTCTGAAACAAAGAAAATTCACCTAAGGACTCATCACGATGTGGACTTTGAAGTAAATCTATATAATTCTGAGAGCATAACCCATTTTGGTTGCAAAAATTGGGAAGCATTTTGCAAGATGTATGGTTTTGATGAGGGTATGCTCATCACCATGGATCTTGGTAATCCTAACATCAACCAAGACAATATGGACATTTGGGTCCTTATTGATACACCTCCAGTTCTACCGCTATGTGAGTTTCTCAAACATAGTTATTAGCTAATTTATATTGTTTATTTCAAAATAGTTGACAGCTTATTTCCATTGGCAGCTTATTTTTATTGTTCAAAGAATGTGCGGGAGATGGTAGACAAAACCCACTACACCGATGGCTCCGAATTAACAACTTACAAGGAGAAAAATCATCTGGTCGGATTTTGTACTGACATTGAGAATTACATTATCCACAATCAAACTCCTCAACATTATGGTAAATATGAGCCACTAGTGCATCTGTTCAACTACGGTAACTACCATGGAGATACCCTGGTAAGATTTTTACTATTATGACATCCGTGCATCTTTTGCATACTTCTAAAACTAGTACATCATTGCTAACTATGAAGTTATTACTATGTTTTTCAACAGATAATCCCAGAGAATTGTGTGCCTCATATGATGTATCAGAAAGGTAGTCTTAATGTTTTGAACATACAGCCAGGTCGTCCTACGAATCTCAACTGTCCATACGAGATTTCTAAAAGAAGTGGAGACATGAAAATCAAAGGATGGAAAAAATGCATGGACAATCGTAAGGAGCTTCTTGAAAGCAAAAGGAAGCGAAGCGCAAGAATTGGAGACAGGATGTTCTCCATTCTCCATAATGGAGAGTCAGGGTCTATATTGTTTTATGCTATTTTAGCTTAAATAGGGTATTTAGGTCCTGCCTAATACTGATGATCATGTGCTAAGAACAATTAAGTAGGGTTGGTTCGATGACTATCAAGATAATGATCGTATGAATTGTTATGAATAACGAGTAGAAGTTGTATGATGATGATTAGTAGGACTTGTTAGGATTAGTATTACTTCCGACAAACTCGATACTCGCGGTCTCGAGACTTGTAATGTTTTATCTTTGTTCGGTCTTTTGAATTCGGAGACTAATATGATGAATTGTATTCGGAGACTAATCTTCTATTGTATTCGATGAATCTGCTGTTGCTGTGTGCTACTGTCTATATTCTATCAAATAATATATTTTGTAACCTGTGCAAAAATAAGAAAAGTAAAAAAAACCTAATATTCATACTAATGGCCCATCACTACAGAGTGCGCCATTAGTATGCCAAGTATACTAATGGCGCATCCATCCGCAGTGTACCATTAGTGTGCCAAAGCACATGGTTAAATATGGCCCTGGGAGGCATACTAATGGCGCATGGTGTTATATACTAATGGCGCACTGGGTTGTGCACCATTAGTATACCAGATACTAATTGCGCACCAGTGGTGCGCCATTAGTAATAAATACTAGTGGCGTGATACTAATGGCGCACTAGTGATGCGCCATTAGTAGGCAAAAGTGGTGCGCCATTAGTAGGCCTTTTCCTAGTAGTGAAGAGGAAGTACATTCACATGAGTATGCTAATTAAAGGGCCGAAACAACCAGGGAATGACATCAATCTGTATCTAGGACTGCTGAAGAGGAGCTAGACACGCAGTGGAAAATGCCAGCCAATACGTGGTACGCCGCAGAGAAAGAATATTTCCCTATGAGAGCCGCACTGCTCACGACAGTGCACGACTATCTCGGTTACGGATATCTCGCGGGGCAGGTGGTCCACGGATTTTCTGGATGCGTCAGGTGCATGGATGATACAACGTATCGCTAGCTAGATAGAGATCCCGGGTCTTCGAAAACCGTGTTCATGGGACATCGAAGGTGGCTTCGCGACGATGACCCATGGAGGAAACACAAGGATCTGTTCGATGGTGAAACCGAACTCCGAAGACGCCCGCATACGAGGAGCGGCGAGGAAATAGACGGGCTGTTGAAAAATTGGAAAGATTGCCCACTGCCGGGAAAGAAGCAAAAGGCGCCAGAGCCGGGAAAGAAGCGAAAGGCACCACAGCCGCTGCTGAAGGTATGGAAAACGAGGTCTGTTTTCTGGGACTTGCCGTACTGGAAGATCCACCGTGTGCCTCACAGCCTTGATGCCATGCATATCACGAAGAACGTGTGCGAGAGTCTGCTTGGTACCCTGCTCAACATGCTAGAGAGGACCAAAGATGGGCCAAAAGCAAGGGCAGACTTGAAATCAATGGGCATCAGGGAGGAGCTTCTGTCGTACCCTTTACATGAGGATTCTTCCGCGGAAGAACAACTCATATTCGCCTTGTCACAAGGCGCCGAGCAGAACCTGATGACCTATGAGGCGTACGATATCAACGGCTACACATTCTACACCGAGGACAAGGACATGAGGAGCGATGGTTATCAGAACTCTGGGGTGATGATGGAATCCTACACCGGTAACGACAAGGACAGATACTACGGAAGGATCGAGGAGATCTGGGAGCTGAGCTACGCTGGAGAGAAGGTCCCGATGTTCCATGTCAGATGGGCCAAGAGCGTCCTAAAAGAAGACTGGTATTTCACCACCATTGTTATACCCGAAGCCAAATCCAAGACCGCGGGCGCAAACATCACCGCAAAAAATGAGCCATGGGTACTGGCTTCCCAAGTGGACCAATGCTTCTTCATTACCGACCCGTCAAAGCCCAGTCATGTTGTCGTGAGGCGAGGCAAAAGGAAGATCATCAGAATGGATGGAGTAGCCAATGAGCAAGACTTCGACAAGTACGGCGACCCGAAGATCGAACATGACGGCGGCGATGAAGTAGCGGCATACACCACAAGAAGAAGCAGGACCACCCTACCTAAAGGACGTCCGTTCCACAGAAGAACTCCATTTGCGAAAAAGAAGGGCAAGAAGATTATGAACAGATAGCTAGCTAAGATCGACCGTATTTAAATCGTAGTCTTCATTTCTCGGTTGTATTTCATGGGCACTTTTTGATATCATGAATATTTTTAAATTTCATGGGCACTTTTTGAATTCATGAATATTTTTTCAAATTTGATGATATTTTTTCATATTCAATATGATAAAATATTGAATATTCATGAGGACACTCGATCTCGATCCCCCTCCATCTCGATCTTGATTCCCCCTCCATCTCGACCTCGATCCCACCCTCACCCTCCCCCGCTAGCTCCACCGCCGCCGACGACCCACCACACCCTCCCCCGCTCCACCACCACCGCCAACGACCCCCCGCACCCTCCCCCGCTCCACCACCGCCGACGAGCACCCCCCGCACCCTCACCCGCTCCCCGGTGAGCTCCGCCTCCTCTCCCCTCTTCATTTAAAAAAATAAAAAAAAGTGTAGACTACAATTGTTGATAAACAACAATTATTACTGTTTTTATAAAAAAATATTACTATTTCATATCATATTCATATTCATTTTCTAAATAATTATTACATGCAACAAAAAAAATTACTTATGGCGCACCTCTGGCTGGTGCGCCATTGCTATATATAACAAAATATTACTAATGGCGCACCTCTGCCTGGTGCGCCATTGCTATGTAAAAAAAAGATTACTAATGGCGCACCTCTGCCTGGTGCGCCATTGCTATGTAAAAAAGATTACTAATGGCGCACCGACCGCGGGTGCGCCATTAGTAAGATTCCCCCTAGCTAATTCCCTCCCTCTCGCTAGATCCCCTTCGTCCCTCTCCCTCGCCCCCTAGCTAATTCCCCCCGCTGCCCTGACCCATGCCGCCGCCGACCCTGCACCTCCGTCTCCACCGCCGCCCCCACACCGCCGCTGCCCCTGCACCTCCATCTCTGTCGCCGCCGCCGCGTCTTCCTCTTCGACTACGAGGACCCGGACGAGCTCGGATGCCCTCGAGCCATCCCTTCGACGCCCGCTGATTTCCTCCGCCTCGGCCACCATCGCCACCGCTCGACGCCGAATTCGCGCCGCCTCGACTAGCTCCGGCTACGCCGAGTCGCCCTCGACCTCCCCAGTGAGCACCTGAGCCACTTCCCCCTCTCCCCCCTCTTGATTTCCTTCTGAGATGTGTTCTAGGCTTAGGGGTTGGAGAATTTTGGACAAGAAAAGGGGTTGGAGAATTAAGTAGCTAGGGTTGGGGAATTAAGTAGCTAAGGAGATTATGTTTAGAGCCTCAATGATGGATGTTGATATACCTCTGGATAATTTTGATTTTATTCATGTTTTCAAGGAATTGGAATTATCCAGGGAACAAAGTAGTAAGAAAACTGAACACTGTTTAGATATTCATGACTCGAATGGAAATTTTGCCTCCCTGTGTCTAAGTTGGCATGATACTGTAGTGGAAGAGGAGGAGAAATTTACTGTAGTTTCTAGAAGAAAGAAAAAGTCTCCTGCTAAGAGAAATGTCACCATTTCTTCTCTTACCTCCTCTTCTATACCTTGTACTAGAGGTCAGCAAAAGAATATCAGTTCTACTTTGCCCCCTAGTAGATCTGGATACTATTTCTGTTAGGAGATGGTGTTATATTAAGATGCATATATTGTTATGTTACGCAAATTGTATCATCTTGCCACTTAAGTCAGCCTTCCCTTTAAGCAGCAAATTTAGTTAGGAGCTACTGTTAGGAGCTACTGTCAAAAACTTGAGCTACTGTCAAAAAATTCAGTTAGGTACACTTAGGAGCTACTGTCAAAAACTTGAGCTACTATCAAAAAAATCAGTTAGGTACAGTTAGCATCATGTAAGAAAATGGCCATAATGTGCCTTGATAATGATGTATTTTGTCATAAAAATATATAGTGGACTGCCATGATAATGACATGCTGCTAGTAGTTACTTCCACCATGAGTTTCATTAACAGCAAGTCAGTTTTGTTTATAGTTGAAAGTAAGTGTGTGGTTTGAAATTTTGATCTGATTATGGCATCTAGAAATATGCCAGTTTTGATTTGTAACTAGAAGACCAAAGTGTATTCTGTCCAAACTGTAGTTTTCAGTATTCTGTCCAAACTGAAAACTGTTAAAAAGACCATGTGTTTTTTGGTCAAAATCTGCATGTAAAACTGAAATAATCAGTCATAAAGAATATCCTCAAGACCATGTCTTTCTTGGATTTCTTGATTGTATTTTGTGCTTGCAAGAGTAAATTTCTTGGAGTAATTTTGTGCTTGCAATGTTTGAGTTCTTAAGCCTTTTTACTGAAAATCAAACAGAAATGTTTTCTTAACTCAGAAGCCTGTTACTGCACCTGTACTGCACATTACAAAGTCTCCTAAGCTGAGGCATGTATTTGAAGTAATGACTGTTCATAAGCTAAGGCATGGATTAAGTTGTTTCTTTGTTATACCATTATATCTGGATGATTTTTTGTTTGGTGACCTATTATATCTGGAATGGAAGCTCACATAAGTTGAGCTGATTTTTTCCATATGAAAGCAGAGGACCATATGGTCTGTGGCTGGGTTTTGTCTCCGACCATTGTGTCGTGATGAATTTGCAGGTACCTTGAGAGGCCCTTGAGTTTGCCGGAATGTCGATTAACTTCCGTTCCGGCAAATTCGGGTACTCCATATGTCCTATTTTTAGCAAAGGTCATCCTGAAATTTTCCGTGAATTTTAGCATGACTTTGCTAAAAATAGGACATATGGGGTACTTGCGACTAATGCATGGGCCAGGGTATCTTACACTAGTAGAAAACAGGGCTATGGTCCAGGCCGGCTCAGCCCATTAGTCCCGGTTCAGTCTAGAACCGGGACCAATGTGGGCATTGGTCCCGGTTCGTGAGCCCAGGGGGCCGGCCGGGCCACGTGGGCCATTGGTCCCGGTTCGTATGGACCTTTTGGTCCCGGTTGGTGGGACGAACCGGGACCAATGGGCCTCGCTCCTGGCCCACCACCATTGGTCCCGGTTGGTGGCTTCAACTGGGACCAAAGGCTTCCCTTTAGTCCCGGTTCATGTCATCAACCGGGACCAATGAGGTGCCTATATATACCCCCTCGCGCAAGAGCAGAGCACAATGCTCTGTTTTTTCTGGCCGAGGGGGAGAGGGCTTTGTGGTGCTCTAGCTCACCTCCTATGCACATGAGGTGTTCGATGGAATGCCCGAGCCACACTACTTAAGCTTTGTCCTCTCGAAGCTCGACCTCCAAGCTCCATTTTCCTCGAGATTTGTCTAGATTTAGCGGTCCGTCACGCCCCGTCCCCGTCTTCACCGCCGTCGATCACCCGTGCCGATCTCATCACCGACACCATCGTGGTAAGCCTCTTGTTCTTATCTTCTTTCTGAAAGGAAAAATATTCTTACTTGTATGTTTAGATAGATACTTGTATCATTTTCTTACATTTATTATTGCATCTTATATAGTGCGATGGTTTTGGTATCCGCCCCCGTCGGCCCTCGTCCTGTCTATGATTCGGATTTGGTATGTATATTATCTTTATAACTATTGGTTCATTTATTGTTTATGAAAATTATGCCGACCAACGTGACATAGATTTTATTTATCTAGGATGTATGTGAATCGGAAAAGCCAACCGACCCTATTGTCGAGAGGTTAAATTTAGTTGAAGAAGAAAACAATTTGTTGAAGGAAAAAATAAAAAAAATTGAGGAGGAGAAGATGATATTGGAGTTGCATGTTGCGGATGTCGTCGATGATCACAAGATGAAGATGGATGCAATGCGCTTGAAGATTAGAAAGATTAGAAAATATGCCATTCATACCGAGGCTTGGTATCATTATGCCATTGGATCAATTGTTACCTTGGTTGCGATTATGATCGCATTTGTTTTCGCATTGAAATGTTTTACATAGTTTCAATGTATGGTTTAATTAATTAGATGCTCTGGAGAGCTATATGTTGTTAGATGAGAACTATGTATGCACTTTGGTTTTAATGTGATGATGAACTTCTATTAATTTGGACACTTAATTATATATAATGCACGCATATGAACCGGCAATGGATGTACGGTGACAGACACACCCGCGAGTACATTAAGGGCGTGCATGAGTTTCTCTATGCGGCTGAAGCAAACAAGCAGAATGGTTTTATGTGTTGTCCATGCACTGAATGTGGGAATACGAGGTCTTACTCTAACCGGAAAATCCTTCACTCCCACCTGCTTTACAAGGGTTTCATGCCACACTATAATGTTTGGACGAGGCACAGAGAAATAGGGGTTATGATGGAAGACGGCGAAGAAGAAGAGTACGATGACAACTATGTGCCCCCTGAATACGGTGATGCTGCAACGGGGGGAGCTGGTGAAGATCAAGAGGAACCAGAAGATGTGCCCAATGATGCTGCCACGGGTGAAGCTGCTGAAGATCAAGAGGAACCAGACGATGTGCCCGATGATGATGATCTCCGCCGGGTCATTGTTGATGCAAGGACGCAATGCATTAGTCAAAAGGAGAAGATGAAGTTCGATCGCATGTTAGAGGATCACAAAAAAGGTTTATACCCCAATTGCGAAGATGGCAACACAAAGCTCGGGGAGCAGAGCAGCAATCACAGCACCTGGCCCGTGACTCTATGTATGTATAACCTTCCTCCTTGGATGTGCATGAAGCGGAAGTTCATTATGATGCCAGTTCTCATCCAAGGCCCTAAGCAATCCGGCAACGAAATTGATGTGTACCTAAGGCCATTAGTTGAAGAACTTTTACAGCTGTGGAATGGAAACGGTGTACGTACGTGGGATGAGCATAGACAGGAGGAATTTAACCTTAAGGCGTTGCTGTTCGTGACCTTCAACGATTGGCCCGCTCTCAGTAACCTTTCAGGACAGACAAACAAAGGATACCACGCATGCACGCACTGTTTAGATGACACTGAAAGTATATACCTGGACAAATGCAGGAAGAATGTGTACCTGGGCCATCGTCGATTTCTTCCGACCAACCATCAATGTCAAAAGAAAGGCAAGCATTTCAAAGGCGAGGCAGATCACCGGAAGAAGCCCGCCATGCGCACCGGTGATCACGTGCTTGCTATGGTCAATGATTTACACTACGTAATCTTTGGAAAGGGTCCCGGTGGACTAGCTGTTCCGAATGATACTGAGGGACACGCACCCATGTGGAAGAAGAAATCTATATTTTGGGACCTACCCTACTGGAAAGACCTAGAGGTCCGCTCCTCAATCGACGTGATGCACGTGACGAAGAACCTTTGCGTGAACCTGCTAGGCTTCTTGGGCGTGTATGGGAAGACAAAAGATACACCTGAGGCACGAGAGGACCTGCAACATTTGCACGAAAAAGACGGCATGCCTCCGAAGCAGTATAAAGGTCCTGCCAGCTACGCTCTTACGAAAGAAGAGAAAGAAATCTTCTTTGAATGCCTACTCAGTATGAAGGTCACGACTGGCTTCTCGTCGAATATAAAGGGAATAATAAATATGCCAGAGAAAAAGTTTCAGAACCTAAAGTCTCATGACTGCCACGTGATTATGACGCAACTGCTTCCGGTTGCATTGAGGGGGCTTCTACCGGAAAACGTCCGATTAGCCATTATGAAGCTATGTGCATTCCTCAATGCAATCTCTCAGAAGGTGATCGATCCAGAAATCGTACCAAGGCTAAGGAGTGATGTGGCGCAATGTCTTGTCAGTTTTGAGCTGGTGTTCCCACCATCCTTCTTCAATATCATGACGCACGTCCTAGTTCATCTAGTCGACGAGATTGTCATCCTAGGGCCCGTATTTCTACACAATATGTTCCCCTTTGAGAGGTTCATGGGAGTCCTAAAGAAATATGTCCATAACCGTGCTAGGCCAGAAGGAAGCATCTCCATGGGCCATCAAACAGAGGATGTTATTGGGTTTTGTGTTGACTTCATTCCTGGCCTTAACAAGATAGGTCTCCCTAAATCGCGGTATGAGGGGAGACTGACTGGAAAAGGCACTCTTGGAAGAGACTCAATAATATGCAGGGACGGATATTCTTGGTCTCAAGCACACTACACAGTTCTACAGAACTCTACCTTGGTGACCCCGTATGTCGATGAACACAAGAACAGTCTGCGCTCCAAACACCCGGAGCAGTGCGACGACTGGATTACATGTGAACACATCAGGACTTTCAGCAGTTGGTTGGAAACACGTCTCAGAGGTGACAACACTGTTTGTGATGAGTTGTACTTGTTGTCCAGGGGACCATCTTTGACTGTATTGACTTACAAAGGATATGAGATAAATGGGAATACATTTTACACGATCGCCCAAGATCAAAAGAGCTCCAACCAAAACAGCGGTGTCCGCTTTGATGCAGCAACCGAGAGCGGAAAGGACACATATTATGGTTACATAGTGGACATATGGGAACTTGACTACGGACCTGATTTTAAGGTCCCTTTGTTTAAGTGCAAATGGGTCAATCTGTTAGGCGGCGGGGTACAGGTAGACCCACAGTACGGAATGACAACAGTGGATCTGAAAAATCTTGGGTACACTGACGAACCGTTCGTCCAAGCCAATGATGTGGCACAGGTTATCTATGTGAAGGACATGTCTACCAAACCGAGAAAAAGAAAAGATAAGGAAGCGAATACATCATACGATGAGCCAAAGTGCCAGATAGTTCTTTCAGGAAAAAGGGACATCCTGTGAGTGGACGGCAAGACAGATATGTCTGAAGATTATGAAAAGTTTCATGAAATTCCTCCCTTCAATGTCAAGGCTGACCCAAGCATCCTGATAAACAATGAAGATTATCCATGGTAACAGATGAACATGCTACCATTGTCCGTTTTATACATGCACATGCTATGTGGGTGAAATTATGATACCATGCCAACTTTCAACCTTTTCAGAGTTCATTTTGAAATGCTTTCCAATTTCAGAGTCATTTAGCTCAAATAATGAATTAATAGCAAACAGAATGAACTACAAAACTTTTATGAAAATAAAAACAATCAATTAAAATATTATGTTATGATCAACTAAAATAAAACTATAATATTCTTCAATAGCAAAAAGAATATATTTTTTGTGACCTAAAATCAAACTATAAGTATTTAATTGTAAGTATAAATAAAAAATAAATAGCAAAGAAGAAAAAAAATTCTATTTTTATAGTAAAGTTATTCATAAACTAGTGATTCACACAAATTTTATAAAATTCAAATTTAAACTATTCAAAATTTTAAAACTAATGGCACTAACAGAAAGTTTATAATTTTTGTGACCTAAAATCAAAACGAAATCACTAAAAAACTATAAGTATTTAGTTGTAAGTATAAATAAAAAATAAATAGAAAAAAAATTCTATTTTTATAGTAAAGTTATTCATAAACTAGTGATTCACACAAATTTTTAAAAATTCCAATTTAAACTATTCAAAATTTAAAACGAATGGCACTAACAGAAAGTTTATAATTTTTGTGACCTAAAAGCAAAAAGAAATCACTAAAAAACTATAAGTATTTAGTTTTAAGTAGAAATAAAAAAATAAAAAACCAAAAAAATGTAGAAATAAAAAAGAAAAAACCAAAAAAATGCCACCTACTGGGCCTCCACGGCCTGAATACGACTAGAAACCCTACATGGGCCAGGATTCAGGCCCGCAGAGGCCCAATAGGCCCACAGGTAGTAACAAGTTTAGGCCCGAAAGCCTGCATTAGAGAGGAGCTCGAATGGGGAGGCACAGCAGCGCTTATAAACAAATGCCGGCGCCCATCAGCTAGCGATGCCGCCCCGAGCCCGTCGTCGCCCCGCGCCCCCCGCCGTCGTCCCGCCCCGCCGTCGCCCCGCCCCGCCCTGTTGCCGCCCCGAGCCCGTACATCGTCGCCCCGCGCCGTCGCCCCGAGC
>NC_041388.1:656038257-656043667 GCF_002162155.2 Triticum dicoccoides | reverse complement strand
AAGAAGAAAAAATAGAAATTTTTTCTATTTTTTCTTCTTCTCCTCTATTCCTGTCTTCTTCTCCTCTTTTTTTCTTCTTTTTTTCTTCAATCTTCTCCCCCTCCCGATAGGAAAGTTTTATATAGAAAGTTACAAATTAAGAAAAGTTTTATATATGCAAAAATTACAATTTTAGAAAAATAAGGATAGGAAAGAAGAAAATAAGAAGAGGAAAGAAAGAAGAAGAGTAGAGGAAAAGAAGAGGAGAAATAAATAAGAAGAAGAAAAAAGAAGAAAAAGAAGAGGAGAAGAAAGAAAGGAATAGTGGAGAAGAAGAGAAAATAGATTCCTTTCTTTCTTCTCCTCTTCTTTTTCTTCTTTTTTCTTCTTCTTATTTATTTCTCCTCTTCGAGGGGTCGAGGGTCGGGAACTAGGGTAGAGGGTCGAGGGTCGTTAAGGGGTCAAGGGTCGAGGGTTTCAGGGTCGAGGGTTCGAGGGTTCTATAGGTTCGAGGGTCGAGGGTTCCAGCAGGGTCGTCGAGGGTTCGAGGGGTCGAGGATCGCCGAGGGGTCGAGAGAGGTTTCCTAGTGTCAAAGTATTGAAGAAATCCATGCCTTCATCATTAGCCGGAAGTAACCAGGGCATGTTGGTACGAAGTTCTGCAAAGTTGTTCTGGAATGGAGTCCCGGATAGAATAATCCGCCTTTTGGTACGAATTCAGCAAAGGCCTTCCAAATAGCGATATTCAGAAGGCTCTTTCTGAACTTTGTACCAAAAAGCGAATTATCCTTTCTGGGACTCTGTTCCAGAACAACTTTGAAGAGCTTCATACCATCATGCACATGTTACTTTCGCCTAATGATGAAGACATGGTTTTGTTGAATCCTTTGACACTAGGCAACCTCCCGACCCCTCGGCGATCCTCTCGAACATGAGAGGAAGAAGAGGGTCATCTAGGGGTCGAGGGTTCCAGGGTCGTCGATGGTTCGAGGGTTCGAGGGTTCCAGGGTCGTCGATGGTTCGAGGGTTCGAGGGTTCTTCTCCTCTATTCTTTCTTCTCCTCTTTTTTCTTCTTCTTCCTCTTTTTTTATCAGGAACGAGGGTCGTCGAGGGACATAGATGTAGTGTCGTCATTGTCGATATATACCCCCTCCCGATAGCTTACTATGATTAGGTAGCTAGTTCTACGTTTGGCACTAATATATCCATCTGTCATGTTTGAATAATAATTGCCATGTTGTAAATATTTGTAGAAACTATGGACACCGCCCTAGACGAAGAAACAAAAGAAGCGTTGTTGAGGGACATAATCGCAGAAGGAAGTGATGCCATCTCGTTGTTTCTCAACGAAACCGATGGTCTGGAAGGAGAGGGTGAACAAGCTGGCTACGGTGACCTAATGCCGGTGCAAGAAGAAGAACATGAGGACGGCTCCGGTGACCCAATGCCGGTGCAAGAAGGAGACCGTGATGACGGCTCCGGTGACCGAACTGAGTCTGGCCAGGTATATATATTAGTTAAGCCTATGCTGACTAGCTGATTGATGCATTCATTGTTTTGGTATGTACACATATTAATTAAGTCTTTGTTCTTTTTTCTAGCCCTCCGGATCGAGCACAACTTCGGTAAAGAGACGAGACCCGAAGAAAAAGTTGAGCTCGGATGAAAAGTTTGAGATCATAGCAATCGCGCCCGACGGCCAACCTATTGAACCCCTCCGGACAAAGAGCGCATTTGTTGCTCAGTGCGGGGTTCTGGTTAGGGACAAGATCCCGATAAGCATCCAACAATGGTTTAAGCCGGCTACAGAAGACCCTGAGGTGTCTTATGTCAATGATATGCAGAAAAATGATCTTTGGACTGAGCTGAAGTCAAATTTCACCCTACGCCTGAGGATAATTCAGAGAACCCAGTTAAAGAGAAATTAATCAAGTCTTTTGCTCTGAAGAGGATGGCAGAACTATTCAGGAGGTGAAAGAAAGAGCTGAATAAGTTTGTCGAAAATAATGAGACACCAGAATTCAAGGGCAGATATGAGAAGATCAGAGATCACTGGCCCGCATTTGTGGCCCACAAGACATCGGAAAAGAGTCAGAAGATGTCGGCGACAAACAAGCAAAATGCTGCGAAGAAGAAGCTTCACCATCGCACGGGGTCAGGTGGCTACCTCGTAGCCCGGCCTAAGTGGTCCAAGACTGAGAATGATCTGGTTCATAAAGGGATCGAACCAGAGACAATTAACTGGCCAGATCGTTGCCGAACTTGGTTCTTCGGGGCTGGCGGAACCTTGGACCCTGTAACAGGGAAGTGCATTTGGACGAACGATCAAATGGACATACTAGTCAGTAAGCTTTAGCAGTATATTGAAGCAGCGCAGGAAGGGATGTTCTTTCCAGACAGAGAGAACGACGAGCTCACAATGGCCCTCGGGAATCCTGAGCACCCTGGACGGACACGAGGCACGCCAGGCTCCATTCCATGGAAGGTTGGGTTTCCGGACGCAGGCGGTTACAAATCCCATGAGAGGAGGAAAAAAGTGCAGCAGACCCAAATGCAGGCGCTGCAAGCAAGGGTAGACGCGATAGAGGAACGAGAAGCAAATCGCAGCAAACGTACTGCCGAAGCCTCCCCCGAAGCTACCCCGCCATCTCAGCGCAGAAGCAGCGTGGCTTCCACCGAGCTGCTTCAGCCAGAGCATGCCTTGACGGCTCCTTCCAGCTATCCCGTGGATGCTATAATGGAGTCTCAAAATTGCCACCTTATGACGCAATGGATGAATTTGAAGGTCAAGGCGGCTGTTGGCTCTGTTTATCCTACTGAACCCGGTGCAACTTTTCACTGCCGGCCGATTCCAGAAGGATATGCTAGGGTGATGGTGGATGAGATAACGGAGGGATTTGAGGACCTCCAGCTTGACCACCCTATTGGTGAAGGGGAGACTCGGCTGGGGTCTGCTCTGAAGACTCCATGCCTATGGCGGAAGGAGCTCATCAACCTTCCGAACTGGACGCCTCCGCCTCCTCCTCCTCCTCCGGCAAGTCAGGGCACTCCGCCTCCACCGCCTCCTCCTCCGGTGAGTGACGATCAGGGCCCTCGGCCGGCTCCTTCTCCGGTGCGTGGTGGCACTCCGCCTCCTTCTCCGCCTGCGCCGACGCGCCCGAGCAGCCAGCCTCCTCCTTCTCCGCCTCATCAGCAAGGGCGGAAGAGACCTGCCGCCGCTCCAGTTGCTCCGGCGCGTCGTAGTCCTTCTCCTCCGCCTCTTAAGCAAGTAAAGAAGTCAACCGCTCTGTCTGCTCGGTCGGCGTCTAGCAGTACAACCAGAGGCGGGAGGACATATAGATTCGGTCCTTCTCTGAAGACTCTAGAGAAGTTACCATATGAGAGGACCCTGGAGGAGAACGCCGAGATCGCGCGAGAAGAAGTGAGGAACTTCTTTGAAGGGGTGAAAGCAAAGAAACATCCACCTCCGGAGGAGAAGGTAGATCGGGTGAAAGTGAAGCGCACTCTGGCTGCCCTGACAAAACCACCGAAGTCTGATCCGCCAAAAGGAAACTATGACCACATTATTGGAAAGGAATTTGCCGAAGCGGAGCGGTCGGGAAGTACTGTCAGTGATCAAAGGCTGAAAGAACGATGAGCTGGGAAACAAATTTCCCAGCTCGGCGAACAAGCGAAGCAATCGTGCCCCCCGCTCAAGGTGCCTAGCCACAACGTCGCTAATGATCCGAGGATGGTGCCCGGTTATAGCAATCTTGCAGATTACCTGCCCGACGAAGTACATTATGAACCCATGGACATGCAGATACAAAGATACGAGTACGGGAAGCCTCTCGTCAAAGATGAAAGATCTCTATCAACGATGATGCGAAGATTGCATGATTGGTACTTGAAAATCTGCAGAGACTCTAGGGGGAGGAGTACTTTGTATGTGAAAGTTAAAAAGGAGCATGACCTCGTTGGAATTGATCTGTTGCCTGTTCCATTTGAGGAGTTCTATCAGTTTTTCAATCAATTGGCCCTCGATAAAACAACGGTCGCCTGCTACTGTCTGTAAGTAGTACTACTTCTATCATTAAGTTTCTCTATATAGCTTAGCTCTTTCATTGCATGTATTTATAATCATCCTCACTATATTATGCAGATTGAAGATCGCCGAATTGAAGAAAAGACAAGTCGGTGATATTGGGTTCATTAACACATATCTCATAGATGCAACTCAGGTTAAACTTCATGCCGCAGCTACCGAGGCCAACTTGCTACGATCGTTCGTAATAAATCAAAACAAAGATATAATACTCTTTCCTTACAACTTCAGGTGAGTGTTACTGTCTTGTGCATATTCGGTTTCCCCTATATATTAGTCAAGGTTATAGTAATGTAATTCATGAGTTATGCATGCGTGTGCAGTTTCCACTATATTCTCCTAGAGATTAAGCTTGAGCAGGGACTAGTAACCGTCTTAGACTCAAAACGAAAAGATCCCCAGGACTATGCAGACATGACTCAAATACTCCAGAAGTAAGTTAAATCGATCATTATCCACCATATCAACAACTTTGTTCATTTCCTGATATCAAGTAATTGTTTTCTTTGTCCGGCAAGGTTTGGAGAAAATTCACCAAAACAGTTCCGGGACTACCGAAGGAGCTGGAATTTAGACACCCGAAAGTAAGTACTATAGTAGCATGTTCCGCGCATCTCCTAGTGATTCAAGCGCTAGTTTCATCAATACCATTTAGCATTCTTGCTTATCAGTTTGATTGACCTCTATTTCTTGTAAAGTGGTTGTGGCAGGAACAAGGGAATGATTTCTGTGGATACTACATCTGTGAGTCCATCCGCCACACGACCTGTGAGCGGGGCGGGTACTCTAACGAACAATATGAAGTACGTAGATAACAACATTCACAATTTTATTTTATTACCATCATTTGTGTTGAGTTTCATTCATTCATATATATATGTATTGACCCCCTTCTTCAAATTAGATGTTTCGAAAGCGGGATGAACTCCTAGCACCAGCTCGCATGCGAGCAATTCAAGAGTAATTGGCGGCATTATTTCTTGACCACATGATCCCTGAAGACGTAGAATTCTATGTGGACCGTGAGTCCGTATGATTATATTTGTAAGAGATAATTATTGTATATATGTAGCCAGTAGTGTCAGATAGATATACGAGAACTTGTTGTTCGACCAATCTCTCGGAGAAGGAGAGGTGGTCGATATCACTTCTCTCTGTATGCATATATGTTCATGACGATCTTCTGTTTCCTTCGTTTGCTTACTAGCTAGCCAGCGTGTCTAGTCCTCTCTATATGTATGTATAGTACGTAGCGTCGACCAAGCACGGACATAAGAGAGGACACTTCTCTCTATTAATTATAGCTAGCTAACACAATATATGAAACACCTAAATTAACCCCCCAAA
>NC_041388.1:656004883-656037987 GCF_002162155.2 Triticum dicoccoides | reverse complement strand
CAGCCACAGAAATGCTGATGCGTGGATGCCTATTGGTCCGGTTGGTGCCACCAACCGGGACCAAAGGGTCTCCTGACTGGGCTCTGCGCACTGCCGACATGGAGGCCCATCA
This sequence comes from Triticum dicoccoides, assembly GCF_002162155.2. Lineage (NCBI taxonomy): Eukaryota > Viridiplantae > Streptophyta > Magnoliopsida > Poales > Poaceae > Triticum > Triticum dicoccoides. Next base: position 656,037,875 of record NC_041388.1, on the reverse strand, counting down.
TTCCCGGTTCTGGATTGAACCGGGACTAAAGGGTCGGGGCATTAGTACCGACACTTTAGTCCCGGTTCAGGAACCGGGACTAAAGGCCCTTATGAACCGGGACTATAGGCCCTTTTTCTACCAGTGTTAGTACTTAGTTAAGTAGGATCAACTTCCCCGCCATTCTTGCTGCATTAAACCATAGGTGGCAATAGAGCCAAGTGATTAGGCCCAACTTAGAATTCTCCTTAGCATCGATAAACCCTAGATGATAAACCCAACATAGGTGCCAATAGAGCCAAGTGATTAGTCCCAAGTGATTAGGCCCAACCTAGGGTGCCTCGGCATCGATAAATCCTAAATGATGAAAACTTAACTTGGCTTCTATAGGGTGCCTCGGTGTCGATGAGAACCTAAATGATGTACGCTTAGGCTTTTAGGGTGCCTCGGCGTCGACAAACCCTAAATGATAAAAGCTTAGCTTTTAGGATGCCTCGGTGTCGACAAACCCTAAATGATGAGACCATGATCTTGTTCCTTGACAATAACCAACTTTTTGACCAAACTTTTTTCCTATTTAGAGCGAAACATGGCCCACAACGATGAGGCCGGCGGTTCGGGCGGCAAGCAATTCTAGGAGCTGTCCCAGGAGTTGGAGGAAGAACCTCACCGCTATGAGGACGCCGCGGAAGACACCGATCCTGACTACACAACCCCTAGTGGCGTCGGGAATGACACCACTGATGATGGCGCTGCGGATGCCAGCACTAATGATGGCGGCGCATGCACAGATGGCAGCCAACCGAAGAAGCAGTGGAAGGGACGGCGCCCGAACGTGCTCGGCACCTCAGGGAGGAATTTACTGAAGTGAACTCCGACGGGCATCCGACGGTGCCCAAGCACGTAGTCACCGGGTACTTGATTCAGCCCGGGTGCATTCTCCGGAGCACCGCCTCGATCAACATCGAGAACCTAAGGCATAAGGACCGAGGGAATTTGCGCAGCCTCCTCTTCACAAAGCTGCACGAATGATACAAGTTCCCCGCTGAGTTCGCAAACACACGCCTCTTGGGTAATAAAGTGAACGGTGCTGCCCTCACGATGATGAGCACGATGAAGGTACTGATTGATAAAGGTGATAGTTATGAGAAGATCAAGGCGAAATATCCTTTGATTAGCGAAGATGACTACAAGGAGTTCAAGATCAAGTGCAATAGCCCCGCAACCTCCGAATCAAGTCAGTGGGGGAAAGAAATGCGGCAGTTGAACATAGGGGTCCACCAACTCGGTCCCAACGGTTACAGAGTGGTGGAGCCTGTATGGGACAAGGAGGACGCGGAGCGTGCCGAGCAAGGCCTACTGCCCCGCTTCGAGAAATACAGTGACAAGCATACCAGGAACTTTCTCAGGGCCCGGTACAAGGAGGACCCGGTAACAAAGGAGCTTACCACGAATCCGAAGACCAAGGATCTTGAGCTCGTTCTGGTAAGGAATACACCCTCGCGTAATTAGCTCCATATGGTTGCATTCTAATTAATCCCCAATATTTCTAAATGGTTCACGTTCCTTCCGCAGGACAAAGAAAGTAGTAGCGCGGGGTCGTCTCAGAGCTCCCCTTTCGACACCTCTTTGAATAGGGCGTTGAACGTAATGAAAAACAAGGATAAGCTCAATAAGCCGACGTCAGCTGGTCGTGTCGCCGGCAAAGGCTTGTCCACAAAATGGTCGTCATACTATGCCACTGGTGGGCGAAAGGAGAAAAAGACCATCTCGGAAAGCCAGTCGCGCGAGGTTGAAGCACTCAAGGCGCAAGTGGCACGGATTTCGGAGATGGTCCAAGATCAAGTGCAACAACAACTGGGATCGACGCTCACCGGCATTATGCCAACCTTGATTCATGGGATAACGACATGGATTGCGGGTGGCCAACAGGGGTCGCCCCTGATTCCCAGCTTCATGGCCAGGAACTCGCACTACACGCAGGCGGCGCCATTGGTGTCTCCGGCGGCGGCGGTATTGGTGTCTACGGCGGCGGCGCCATTGGTGTCTCTGGCGGCGGCGGTATTGGTGTCTCCGACGCCGGCATTGGAGCTTAATGCACCCGGGTGTATGCTGGCCGGCACCTCGCCAGCAAGCGGCCCCTCCGTCAGTTGCACGCCCGCCGTTGGCGGTGCCTCGACATTAGCCAAGCTCGACGGCATCACGGTAACTAAGCCTCTCGGCCGAGGACTTCATCTCCTTGCCTTTGACTGGGCATCCCTGACGCCCTACATGTTTTCGCACGGCGCCGCCGACATTCCTGGCACTCTCCTGCACTTCGTGGGTGGCGAGTTGGTCGATGTCGCCAAGGGCAGAATCGTTCAACCGGGCAACCCCGTGTTCCACGGTAATCCGATGCCACCCACAATGTATAGGGTTGAAGTGGTTCGGGTGCTGCCAGGCTGCGACGAGCTGTTACCTCCGATTCGACCCGCTGGGGCTGACGAAGAAGATGAGATGACCCTCAGCGCCTGCGTAAGCTGGCCCCTGCTTTGGCCAAAGAGCCAGATTCATTTGGGGGCGGGGGACACCACCCCACAGACAAGACCGCCAGTCGTGCCGGCGCCAAGCCATGGCAAGAACGCCGCAACCCTACCGGACATGCCGGACATCCCTATGGCACAGGATCCGGACATGCATATGGCACAGGCTCCGGCGACGACGAAAACGACGATGGTACATTTACCAACGATGATGGTACATTTACCAACGTCGATAAGTACTTTGCCGAACATGGGTGCGGTGACGAGTTCTGCGGGCCTCCTTCTGAAGAACCCAAACAAGACGACCGCGATCTAGCTGGTACGGTGGAGAAACCCAATTGCAACATGCGTCGTCTGGCGTTCAGTTCTCAGGAGACGCCTCCAGCTGCCGCCTTCACCGAGCCTCAGATAGCAAAGGTGCCAAATATTATCAGCCCCAACACGTCAAGAAGGCGGTCTGTGAGCAGAACTCGGTCTCATTACAGCAGATCAAGAAGAAGGGCCGGAAACGGTAGACTAAAAAGGGCGCCGGTGCGAGCCAGCCGGCACCGAGTACGATCCGTGCTCAGGACGGGCCACCTACACCTAAGGATATCTCAAGGAGGGTGCATGTGGCGGGTAGGGCGATGCTACCGACAAATATGCTCAATGCTGCAACCGGTGCTATGCGGAGTCTGCACGATAGTGTTCTTTCTTTGGAGAAGCGGCATCTCAAAGAGAATGATGTGGCATACCCAGTTTTTGTGGCCAAGGTGCCAGAGGGCAAGGGCTTTGTGGATGGCGCCATTGAGGGTACGATCGTCCTGCGGTTTGATGACATCTTTGCTATGTTCAACCTTCATCCGCTACACTACACCTTTGTTCGGATGTTTTCGCTGAGTATGGAGATGTGGATCATTAGAGACAAGACTCCGGACATCGTGATCGTCAACCCCTTCTACATGCGTGCCAAGCTCTTGAGCAGCGCTGGGGACCGCCAAGTCGCGAGTTCACACCTCGAAGATGTCATTCTGGCAAACCCAGATAAGGATAACTTCCTTGTGGCTTACTTTCCCGAGTAAGTCATCCCTTAACCGCCCTGTAACATATGATTTCTTAGATTTCGATCGTTCTTTTTTTTCTAACATTCCGTGTTCTGTGCAGTGACACACATTGCACACGCATCCTCTTCAGCCCGAAATATTCCATGGCCACGTATTTTGACCCGAACCGTAACTCCAAGATAGACTACACAAATATCAAGAAAGTTCTTGATGATGTTCTCCCCAGCTACGCCAAATCTGGAGGCACCTTCACCAGGGTAGTTCGTAAGTACGGCAAGCACGTGTTCACCCACAATACGATGTTCTGCTGTGTCAAGCAGCCGCCTGGCGGTCAGAAGGATGCCTACTACGCCCTCCATCACATGCGGGCGATCGTAAGGGACCATCATCACCTTCTGCTACCAAATAATCTCAAAGATTGGGCCGCGAGCTTGTCGGCAATCCAGGAAGCGAACATCAGACAAGAATTCTTTCGCATCTAGTCGGAGTTTGTGGACATCATCCATCAAGATGTCCTTCATACCTCGGGGCAGTTCTTCCTCAGATATCAACCGTCCAACATTGAGATAGACGGAATGCTACAAATGTAGGCTGACAACGCCCGCGATTTCATGACCATCACGACAGACGGCGGCTTCATCCACGCTCCTGTCCATGAGTTGAGTCGAAAGTAGTGATGTGTAGTTCTGAAACATTGATTGGCTCATGTTGTAATTAAACTTTAATGAGTTGTATGTCTCTTTGGTTTGGACAGTCGTTCAACTTAGATGTAATCGATGCTATTTATTAGTAGGACCATGAATCATGCTATTAATGTCTTGCTTTTCTCTTCCGATCCTTTTGTTGCATACTTATTTATTGCTTATGTATGTATTGTCTGTTGTTTGGCTTTTGCATAGAGATGCCGTCGTATGTCGTGTACAAAGGTAAGGTTCCCGGAGTCTACGACGACTGGGAGGAGTGTCGGAGACAGGTTCACCATTTCAGCGGTAACAGTTACAAAGGGTACACCACTAGGGCGGAGGCGGAATCTAGATACGCCCGCTATCTAGCGGGAGAGAGGAGGGAGCGTTGGAGGAACCGGATGACGACCAGTTTCATCACGATGATGCTCATCGTGATGACCGCAACTCTCTTCTATGTGATGGTAGTTTAGATGATCGATATCGACTTGTAATGTGAAGACAAACTCGATACTCGCGGTCTCGAGACTTGCAATGTTTTATCTTTGTTCGGTCTTTTGAATTCGGAGACTAATATGATGAATTGTATTCGGAGACTAATCTTCTATTGTATTCGATGAATCTGCTGTTGTTGTGTGCTACTGTCTATATTCTGTCAAATAATATATTTTGTAACCTGTGCAAAAATCAGAAAAGTAAAAAAAATAAAACCTAATATTCATACTAATGGTGCATCACAACAAAGTGCGCCATTAGTATGCCAAAGTATACTAATGGCGCATCACCAAAGAGTGCGCCATTAGTATGCCCAGTATACTAATGGCGCATCCATCCGCAGTGCGCCATTAGTGTGCCAAAGCACATGGTTAAATATGGCCCCTAGGAGGCATACTAATGGCGCACTGGGTGGTGCGCCATTAGTAATAAATACTAGTGGCGTGATACTAATGGCGCACCAGTGATGCGCCATTAGTAGGCAAAACTGGTGCGCCATTAGTAGGCCTTTTCCTAGTAGTGGAGGAACAACCTCACTGCTATGAGGATGCCGCGGAAGACAGCTGACTACACACCACTAGTGGCGTCGGGGATGACACCACTGATGGTGCCACCGAGGATGCCACCACTGATGCTGCCACCGAGGATGCCACCACTGATGATGGCAGCGCACGCACAGATGGCAGCCAACCGAAGAGGCAACGGAAGGACCAGTGCCCGAACATGCTCCGCGCCGTCAAGGAGGAATTTACTCAAGTGGACTCCGACGGGAATCCAACAGAGCCCAAACAAATAGTCAAGGGGTACTCGGTTCAGCTCGGGTGCATTCTCCGAAGCACCGTCTCGATCAACACCGAGAACCTAAGGCATAAGGACCGACGGAATTTGCACAACCTCCTCTTCACGAAGCTGCACGAACGATACAAGTTCCCCGCTGAATTTTAAAACACACGCCTCTCAGGGAATAAAGTGAACAATGTCGCCCTCACGAGGATGAGCACGGCCCTGTCTACTCGGAAAAGCGCGGCGAAGAGAATGATTGACAAAGGTGATATTTATGAGAAGATCAAGGCGGAAAATCCTTCGATCAGCGAAGATGACCACAAGGAGTTCAAAATCAAGTGCGAGAGCAGCACAACCTCCGAATCAAGTCAGTGGGGGAAAGAAATGCGGGAGTTGAACTTAGGGAACACAAACTCGGTCCCGGCGGTTACAGAGTGGCGGAGCCTATATGGGATAAGGAGGACGCGGAGCATGCCGAGCAAGGCCTACCGCCCCGCTTCGAGAAATACCATGACAAGCAGACCATGAACTATGTCAGGGCCCAGTACAAGGAGGACCCGGTAACAAAAGAGCTTACCACAGATCCGAAGACCAGGGCGGTTGATCTTGTTCTGGCGCAGGAGACTGAAAGCAGTAGCGCGGGGTCGTCTCAGAGCACCCCTTGGGACAACACTCTAAATAGGGCATTGAACGTAATGAAAAACAAGGATAAGCTCATTAAGCCATCGTCAGCTGGTCGTGTGGCCGGCAAAGGCTTGTCCACAAAATGGTCGTCATACTATAACGCTGGTGGGTGAAAGGAGAGAAACACCAACTCAAGGCCCAAGTGGCGCAGATTCCGGAGATTGTCCAAGAGCAAGTGCAACAACAACTGGGATCGGCGCTCACTGGCATTACGCGTACCTTGATTCATGGGCTGACGACGTGGATTGCGAGCAGCCAATAGGGGCCACCCCCGATTCCCAGCTTCACGGCCAGCAACTCGCACAACGCGCATGCGGCACCATTGGTGTCTCCGACGGAGGCAATATTGGTTTCTCCGACGCTGGCACGGGCATTGGAGCTTAATGCACCTGGGTGTATGCTGGCCGACACCTCGGCAGCAAGCGGCCCCTCCGTCAGTTGCATGCCCGCCATTGGCGGTGCCTCGACATTAGCCGAGCTTGACGCCATCATCACGGTAAATAATTAAGCCTCTCGGCCGAGGACTTAATCTCCTTGCGTTTGACTGGACATCCCTGACGCCCTACATGTTTTCGCAGGGCGCCGCCGATGTTCCGTGCACTCTCCTGCACTTCGTGAACGACGAGTTGGTCGATGTCGCCAAGGGAAAAATCATTCAACCAGGCAACCCCGTGTTCCACGGTAATCCGATGCCACCCACCATGTATAGGGTTCAACTGGTTCGGGTGCTGCCAGGCTACGACGAGTTGTTACCTCCGATTCGACCCATCGGGGCCGATGAAGATGATCTGATCACCCTCAGCGCCTGCCTAAGCTGGCCCCTGCTTTGGCCGAAGAGCCAGATTCGTTTGGGGGCGGGGGACACCACCCCAAAGACAACACCGCCAGTCGTGCCGTCGCCAAGCCATGGCAAGACCGCCGCAATGCTACCGGACATGACGGACATCCCTATGGCACAGGATCCGAACATGCATATGGCACAGGATCCGGACGATGACGACAACGATGATGGTACTTTACCAACATCGATAAGTACTTTGCCGAACATGGGTACGATGGGGAATTCTTGGGACCTCCTTCTCAAGAACCCAACCCTACAAAAGACGATCGCGATCTACCTGGTACCGTGGAGAATCCCAATTGCAACAGGCGTCGTCTGGCATTTAGTTCTCAGGAGACGCCTCCAGCTGCCGACTTCACCGAGCCTCAGATAGCCAAGGTGCGAAATATTATCAGCCCCAACACACTCAAGAAGGCGGTCTATGAGCAGAACTCGGTCCCATTACATCAGAAGAAGAAGGGACGGAAAAGAAAGAGTAACAACGGTGCGAGCTAGCCGGCACCGAGTATGATCCGTGCTGAGGATGGGCTACCTTCTCCTAAGGATATCTCGAGGGGGGTGCATGTGGCGGGTAGGCTGATGCTACCGACTAATATGCTCAATGCTGCAACTGGTGCTATGCGGAGTCTGCATGACAGTGTTCTTTCTTTGGAGAAGCGGCGTCTCAGAGAGAATGACGTGGCATACCCGGTTTTCGTCGCCAAGGTGCCAAAGAGCAAGGGCTTTGTGGATAACTCCATTGGGGGTATGATCGTCCTGCATTTTGATGACATCTTTGCTATGTTTAACCTTCATCCGCTGCACTACACCTTTGTTCGGCTATTTTCGCTGAGTATGGAGATGTGGATCATTAGAGACAAGACCCTGGACATCGTGATAGTCGACCCCTTCTACATGCGTGCCAAGATCTTGGGCAGCGCTGGGGACCGGCAAGTTGCGAGTTCTTACCTCGAATGCGTCATTCTGGCAAACCCAGATAAGGATAACTTCCTCGTGCCTTACTTTCCCAAGTAAGTTGTCCCCTCAACTGCCCCGTAACATATGATTTCTTAGATTTCGATGGGTTTTTTAACATTCCGTGTTTTGTGCAGTGACACACATTGCACACTCATCCTCTTAAGCCCGAAATATTCCATGGCCACGTATTTTGACTCGGACTGTCAGTCGAAGAAAGACTACACAAATATCAAGAAAGTTCTTGATGATGTTCTCCCCGGCTACGCCAAATCTGGAGGCACCTTCACTAGGGCAGTTTGTAAGTATGGCAAGCACATGTTCGCCCACAATACGATGTTCTGCTATGTCAAGCAGCCGCCTGGCGGTCAGAAGGATGCCTACTACGCCCTCCATCACATGCGGGCGATCGTACGGGACCATAATCACCTTCTGCTACCAAATAATCTCAAAGATTGGCCGCGAGTTTGTCGGCTATCCAGGACGCTGACATCAAACAAGAATTCTTTCGCATCCAGTTGGAGTTTGTGGAAATCATCCATCAAGATGTCCTTCGTACCTCAGGGTAGTTCAACCTCAGAAATCAACCGTCCAATAGTGAGATAGACACAATGCTACAAATGCAGGCTCACAACGCCCGTGATTTCATGACCATCACGATAGACGGCGGCTTCATCCATGCTCCGGTCCCTTGAGTCGAGTCCAAAGTAGTGATGCTATGTGTAGTTCTGAAACATCGATTGGCTCATGTTGTAATTAAACTTTAATGAACTTGTATGTCTCTTTAGTTTGGACAGTCATTCAACTTAGATGTAATTGATGCTATTAATGTCTTGCTTTTCTCTTCCGATCCTTTTGTTGCATACTTATATATTGCTTATGTATTGTCTGTGAATTGCTACTAACGTTTTGTTTGGCTAGTGCATAGAGATGCCGTCGTATGTTGTGTACAAGGGTAAGGTTCCCGGAGTCTATGACGACTGGGAGGAGTGTCGGAGACAGGTTCACCGTTTCAGCGGTAACAGTTACAAAGGGTACACCACTAGGGCGGAGGCGGAATCTAGATACGCGCGCTATCTAGCGGGAGAGAGGAGGGAGCGTTGGAGGAACAAGATGAAGACCAGTTTCACCGCGATTATGCGCATCGTGATGACCGCAACTCTCTTCTATGTGATGGTAGTTTAGATGATCGATATCGACTTGTAATGTGAAGACAAACTCGCTACTCGCGGTCTCGAGACTTGTAATGTTCTATCTTTGTTCGGTCTTTCGAATTCGGAGACTAATATGATGAATCTCCTGTTGCTGTGTGGTTTTGTCTAAATTCTGTCCAATAATATATTTTGTAACCTGTGAAAATAACAGAAAAGAAAAAAATCCCTAATATTCATACTAGTGGCGCACCACTCAAGACACTAATGGCACACTGTAAAAATGACACTAATGGTGCATCACCCACTAGTGCGCCATTAGTATGCCAAAGCACATGGGTACATATGCCCCCCTGGGAGGCATTCTAATGGCGCACTATGGGCTATACTAATGGCGCACTGCGTGGTGCGCCATTAGTACACCAGATACTAATGGCGCACCAGTGGTGCGCCATTAGTATTTAATTCTAATGGCGTGGTGCTAGTGGTGCACAAGTAGTGCGCCATTAGTAGGCAAAACTGGTGCGCCACTAGCATGCCTTTTCCTAGTAGTGAGGGAAAGTACACCTGCTTAGTGGCCTAGTGGGTACTCTCGGTGCTCTATCCAGCCGCTCCTCTCACCTAGCTGGCCTACTCAGCCGCTCCTCTCATGCACACACGAGCAGCCTGTTTATCAGTGAAGGTTACTGCGGGGGCAGAACATTTGAGTTATTTGAAATAGAGATACTAGGCTTTTCACTTCCATTTGTGGAGGTGTAATGGATCTCGGCCCTGTTTGGATACTCTAACTCAGTTAGAGGTTAGAGTTAGATTCTAACCTAGGACTAACCCTGAACTAACTCTAACCAAAAAGGTGTTTGGATAGCAGGGTTAGGGGAGCGCAGATACGGCGAGGCGCCTTCACGGGTGGTGCGAGAGGGAGGGAGGGAGAGGACAAGAAGCTTCGAGGAAGTGAGGAGGGATCTTCCTCGGGAAGAGCGAGAGAAAAAGGTGTTTTTTAGTGGTCCTGAGAAGAACTAACCCAAATAAGCACCTCTTGGGTGGGTCATATTTTTGGATGAGTTAGATGCATCTAACCCAAACTAACCCTCATGTTTGGATATTTTTGGGTTAGTTGAGTCCAAACTAACCCAAACTAACTCTAACCCGTGGATTCAAACAGGGCCCTCGTCGAACTTTGTTAGTAGTTCCTTCTTTATGAATGAGATGAAGCAAAGCTTTTGTCTCCGTTTCAAAAAAACACATCAAGAGGAATTTCTTTTATAGTAGAGTCGATAATGGAGTGAAGTCCATGCATGCAACGCCACAAGCTACAGAGTAGTAGTAGAGCACTTTACGTACAGAGCCATATTTCATAGTTCCCAATGCCTCACCAGGCTTTTTCGGCTCCTCGGGCTTAATTAGATGGCGCTAGTTTAAATATGCTATTAGCTGATGAGGAAGCTGCAAGCGAGGTGCGGCTAGGGCGAGCACGCGAGCCACAAGATGCTGGGAAGGAAAACCCGTTCACGTGGCTAGGCTATCCAGTGCACCCTGATTGTGGTGCCACATGTCCGTTTGACTTCAAAACTCAAACTACCCGTGTAAAATATTGGCTCGCAGCAAAGTTACTATTCAAAAAAAAGACTGCCATGCGTTCGACCGGGATCGAACCCACAAAATGAGGTATACACTTCTGCGACCAGTAGTAGTACTCGTTGGAGTACAACGCAACCTGGAATCGCCTTTTGTCTCTAGTAGTACATTGTTCCTTAGGCTGGCCATAGTGGGGGTAACATAAGTGGTAACATGCACTTGGGACTAGCAAACATGCTTATGCGACACATAATTAAAGAAGAGAGAGTGTTAGAGTAACATAGGTAGATACCGTATCATGTTAAATGCTATGCTACTTTGTGTCATACATGGCAATAAAATATGATCATCTATGATACTAGTTTATGATACTATGCACTATGGAGGTAGTATCATACACTAGTATCATACGCATGTTTCTAGCATATGATACTCCCCACTATGAGTAGCCTTACAAGAAACCCCTAATAATGCAAGAAACCACTAATAATGCCAAGAAACTACTACCACTTGCATACGTGGTAGACTTAAGATAAGACTACCTTATCAACCATTGTACATGCTCTTACCAACCAGCCCTACCAAGAAACGACTACTCTACAAAGTGCCATTATAGGCACGTTCCAACCCATGGCCCTGTTTGGATACATTTGTTGTCAATCTAACCATGCCATCCAAACACCACTTTGGTTAGAGTTAGTTCAGGGTTAGAATCTAACCTCTGACTTAGAGTATCGGAACAGGGCCCATGTCTCCCATTAAGTCAACGCCTTCTATTCGACCGGGTGTTATGACTTGTGGGACCTACATGTCAGTCTGCACAAAAATCCCCGAGTGACATCCTACCTCCGGCCTGTCCACCTAGTCATCCTCGGCCACGGGACGCAGCTACCACCGCCGGCAGAAGGCGAGGTCAAAACCGCCGGCGTTACGGAGCCCATCTTGTGGCAGCCCGGATGCCAGCTCCGTCCGGCGCTCGCGGCCGCTAGCTAGCCAAGATAGCTCCGTCCAGCTGCTTGTCTCCAAGGTTAGCTAGATTGGCATGGCGGTGCGGCGGCTTGCTCGCACGCGCCGCACTAAGGCCAGCCATCTGGCTCGAGCGAAGGCCAGCGTGGCAGCTTGCTCACTCGTGAGTCATGCTCAGGCTAGCCTGCCAACCCGTGCGGAGGCCAGCGCGGCGTCCGGCCCGTCCGGCGGAGCGGCGGCCATCTCGCTCATCACCAGCGCCACCGACGAACATGCATCACTACTATTTGAAGTAATGTTCAGGAAAAATAATGATTTGAGGGGGAATAACAGGATAGAAGGTCAGATGTGGGTCCCTCGTGTCAATGGTCAAACAAAATGTGTTGGTTTAAGCTGCCTCGTCAGCAGGGACGTGTGGGCCAACCCTATCATAAATGGCTTTAAACTAACCTAATCGCTAGGTAGTAGTTTTTGGCATGGATTAAGAAATTTTGGGTATGTTTTTGCTATTTTTTGTACAATAGATTCTTCCTAGGGCTGGTTGAAAGTGGTAGTTTTTTGTTAAATACTCTACATATTGTAAGTAGGAGTGAAAGTTAAGCTTTGAAACCCAATAAGCAAGGCTAGTTACATAGTGCATATGTGTACATGATTGAAAGTAAATATCAACCATGAGTGACTAATATCTTGATGGAAATGTAACGCCCCAAGACCATTGCGTCAGGTGTCTTCCAGTTATTCGCTATTGTTTCCTTGTCATTTTCTTGCGTGTCATGCATTTCATATCATGTCATCATGTGCATCGCATTTGCATACATGTTAGTCTCATGCATCCCAACATTTTCCCCGTTGTTCGTTTCTCAATCCGGTGCTCCTATGTCATCCGGTGTCCCCTTTTGCCTCTTTTTGTTTGCGGAGGTTAAACGTTCTCGGATTGGACCGAGACTTTCCAAGCGGCCTTGGTTTACTACCGGTAGACCGCCTGTCAAGTTTCGTGCCATTTGGACTTCGTTTGATACTCCAACGGTTAACCGAGGAACCGTAAAGGCCTCGTGTGTGTTGCAGCCCAACACCCTTCCAAAGTGGCCCAAAACCCATCTAAACCGCCTCCATCATCTTGGTCGTTCGATCACGATCGCGTGTTCGAAAACCGTACCTCATTTGGACTCTCCTAGCTCCCTCTACCTATAAATATGTGCTCTCCTTCGAAATTTCCGCGCAGATGAAACCCTAGCGTCTTCCTCCTCGCGCCGCCGGACATGTCCGCCAGACACGTCACCTTGGCCAATCAGATGACGCCACATCACCCCACTGCCGCTCTCCACCAACCAGGAGGCGCCACCTCGCCCGCGCCCACGCCTCTCTTCTCCGCGCCCCACAGTCAGGCCCGCCGGGCCCAGCCACGGCCCTCTCGGCCCGATCGGCCGCCGCCGCCAGCCCGCGACCATGGCTCGCTCCAGAGCACCGCGCGCCGCTCGCTTCATCGCCACCGCCGCCGCAACGTCGCCCCGCCGCCACCGACCCTAGTCGCCGGCGCCCCGCACCAGCACCACCGCGCCGCCCATCGCCATCGTCGGCCCGCTCCTCCGCCGTCCGGCCGTCCCGTCGCTTCTCCTCGCCGCTGCATGCCTCGTCAGCCGCGCCGGCATGCTTCGCAGGAGCCCCCACCTCACATCGCCGGAGTTTGCCGGATTTCTTCGCCGGAGTCCGTCCCGCTCTAGATCCGGTCCGGTTGGACCAGATCCACCGGTTCGTCCAACCAAACAGCGCCCTCCGTCCCGGATCTCGTCATCCTGCACTGCTCCATCCTGTTGACTTCTCGGAGGGGTATAATTTCGACTAAGTCCCCAACATTTCTAGCATTTTTCATCGCATCATAACTTTGCACCCGTGGCTCCGTCTTGGGCGTGTAGCATATCAAATTGTTCGTCTCGACGAGTACTTCATTTCATTCCATTGCACCATGTTCATTTGAGTTCATCTTGATGCCCTAAATGCTGTTGCAAGAGTGCTAGTTTATATTAGTTTCAGATTCATAGAAGAGTTTGGACATTTGTCATTTTTGCCATGATTAATGTGTGCCTCCTATGAACTTGAGCCCTACATGTGTTTTGATGTATGCCATGCCATCTTTACAAGGGTGTATGACATGTATTTTTGTGATCAATGTGGTGACTAGCACAAGCATGCAAAGTAGCTCTCGTGATGTTGCTGATTTCAGGGACTTAGAATTCTTCTAAGTCCTTTTCCTGCTGTTATTTTTATGCCATGTATCCTTGTTGCTACAGAGAGATCCATGCCTCTTTTGAGCATGATCAGTAAGGATGTTTTGTAGATATTGTTGTGATCTAGCCATTCATGTCCTTGTGTGCAATTATGGAGCACCCTAGCTTGACTCAATCGAGCTCCACTTTTGCTATAAAATGTTCCTGGCAGAATGTTTACGTGTTAAGCATTTTTGCCGAGGTTGTTGTACTTGATCCATGCATGCTATGATGTTTCTCTTGCCATGTTTAGCTTCTATGCCATGTCTAGTTGCTGGGTGTATGCTTAGTTTGTCATGCAAGGCCTTGTGGTGAGTGGATCGAGCTCGTAAACATGCCTACGTGAATCTATTTTGCCATGTACCAGTTTTCTTCTAAGTCTGAATCTGTTAACGAGAGTTGCTATGTTCACATGGTTGCCATTGTATTTTCTGATCCCTTTTGGCTTATGGTCAGTAAGGGACTTTTGCTGTATGCTTTGAGTAGCTTCATGCCATGCCTTGCCTTGCCATGATATGTTCCTGCAGCATGTTGGTATCGTGCTCTAAACATTGCTTCCGTAAATTCCTGACATGTTTTTTCCACTAAGTCTGTAACCTGATATCTTTTGCACTTCTGCCATGTTTGTTTGAACCTGCTATTGGGTGAATTTGCCATAGCTCAGTGTTCATCTTTTGTCAAGCATCTTGAGCGGATCCTGGCCATGTATTTTGTTGCTAAGTTAGAGTGCAGTAGCTTGTTGTTCTTGATGCATTTAGATGGCCTCGTGTTGTTAATCACAGATCGGTGCCATATTTGATTTGCTTATCATTTGCAAACCGTGCATCCGTTTCCGGTGATCTTTATATCGATTTCGACCGAAATCAACTCGTCTTTCCAGTGGCACTCTTGGATTTCCAAGTTGAGGACAGGTTCAATCTTTCCTTTCCAAGACATGCGTATGCATTGCATGTCACATCCCGCATATCATACCATGTTTTGCATCATGTTGCTTGCGCATTGCACCGTGGTTGATGGTTGTTCCCTTTGCTTGTGTTCTTGCTTTGAGTAGATCCGGGAGACGAGTTCGTGTTTGAGGAACCTGTTGAGTACGTTCACGAGGATCAAGCTTTCGTCAACTCGGAGAACTTTGCAGGCAAGATGACCATACCCTCGAAATCACTTCTATCTTTGCTTGCTAGATTCTCGCTCTTTTGCTATGCGTATGCTGTGATACCTACCACTTGCTTATCATGCCTCCCATATTGCCATGTCAAACCTCTAACCCACCTTGTCCTAGCAAACCGTTGTTTGGCTATGTTACCGCTTTGCTCAGCCCCTCTTATAGCATTGCTAGTTGCAGGTGAAGATTGGAGTTTGTTCCTTGTTGGAACATGATTATTGTTGGGATATCACAATATATCTTATTTAATTAATGCATCTATGTACTTGGTAAAGGGTGGAAGGCTCGGCCTTATGCCTCTTGTTTTGTTGCACTCTTGCCGCCCTAGTTCCCATCATACCGGTGTTATGCTCCTTGATTTTGCGTTCCTTACGCGTTTGGGTTATAATGGGAACTCCTTGACAGTTCGCCTTGAATAAAACTCCTCCAGCAAGGCCCAACCTTGGTTTTACCTTTTGCCACCTAGCTTTTCCCTTGGGTCGGCCAGCCCAAGAGTCATCTTTATTTTAAACCCCCGGGCCAGTGCTTCTCTAAGTGTTGGTCCAACCCAGAGCACCATGCGGGGGCGTCCCTTGGCAGCTTGGGTTACGTTGGCTCCTGTACGCTTAGCTTATCCGGTGTGCCCTGAGAACGAGATATGTGCAGCTCCTATCGGGATTTGTCGGCATAGTGGGTGGTCTGGCTGGTTTAGTTTTACCATTGTCGAGATGTCTTGTAACCGGGATTCCGAGTCTGATCGGGTCGTTCTGGGAGAAGGAATATCCTTCATTGACCGTGAGAGCTTGTGATGGGCTAAGTTGGGACACCCCTGCAGGGATTTGAACTTTTGAAAGTCGTGCCCACGGTTATGGGAAGATGGGAATTTGTTAATGTCCGGTTGTAGGAAACCTGAAACTTAACTTAATTAAAATGACTCAACAGAGTGTGTGGCCGTGATGGTCTCTTTTCGGCGGAGTCCGGGAAGAGAACACGGTCTCATGGTATGCTTGGACATAGGTTGTTCTTGGATCACTTCTTGATCATAGTTTATCGACCGGGCCTTTGCCTTCTCTTCTCGCTCTCATTTGCATATGTTAGCCACCATATATGCTAGTGCTTGCTGCAGCTCCACCGCATACCTTTTACCCTTCCTATAAGCTTAAATAGTCTTGATCGCGAGGGTGTGAGATTGCTGAGTCCCCATGACTCACAGATTTCTTCAAAACCAGATGCAGGGACCAATGATACCGCTCCAGGAGATTCGAATGAGCTCAAGTGGGAGTTCGATGAGGACTTAGGACGATACTATGTTTCTTTTACAAACGATCAGTAGTGATGCCCAGTTGGGGCGATCGGGGACATTGTCGCATTTGGGGTTGTTCTTTATTTTTGTTCCGTAGTCGGACCTTGATTGTATCTGGATGAATGTAATGATATTTTATGCTATTGTGTGATGTGGTGAGTGTAAGTCAACTATGTACCTCTTTTCCTTATTCATTACATGGGTTGTGTGAAGATTACCTCACTTGCGACATTGCTTACAATGCGGTTATGCCTCTAAGTCGTGCTTCGACACATGGGAGATATAGCCGCATCGTGGGTGTTACAAGTTGGTAATCAGAGCCTTCCCCGACTTAGGAGCCCCCTGCTTGATCGAATTGCTGGCGTTGTTGAGTCTAGAAAAATGTTTTTAGTCATTTAGGATTATATATATCGGAGAGTAGGATTCTTTTTACTCCTCAGTCCCTTCGTCGCTCTGGTGAGGCATCCTGACATAGAGTTTTGACTCTTCTCTTCTCAAATTTCACTAAAAAAATTTTTAGGATCACGTAGGTATCTGGGAATCGTTTTGATGGTTTTGTGACGAGAACATTGTTCTTGGTGCCTCCTGACATTTAGGGGTTGTGGCAGTGTCCCAGGGAGTTGAGCTCCGAGGTGTTGTCGTCACAATTTTATTGTTGCAGTTCTGGAATACCTGAGTTTCGCCGACATCGAAAATCTCTTTTATGCAGTTGTTGGTGAGATAACCTCGACGCCACCCAGTACTGGGCGGGAGTTCAGGAGTATTTCCATAACTCGTATAACGGATGCTTTTCGAAGGTTGAGTTAAACAATTTCCGAAGGTTTCTTGGTTATGTGTTGAAGGATGGATATAGCTGGATGTAGGATTTGCTAGTTTTGGGTGAGATATTATGCTTCCCCTGTATCCGCAACACCTGATTGCATAACGAGAAAGTTTCGGGAGTTTATAAGTGGGAATTCAAGTAGCTCTTAGGATATCTTTCCGACAGATGTATGATATGAAATTGGGGTTCGACGTCTAGTGGTCCGCCTATCCACAGTTGGTTTTACAGTGGTCTCGTTGTGTCTTAAATAGTACTTGGCTATGCTGACTCGGGGACACGTTGTATCTCATGTGCACTGCCTTGTACATGATGGTGATGTACGATCGAGCCCGTGTAGGCCCCACCACGAAAACTTCGGACGAAATCTCTATCATATGTGTGTTCCGGCTTATTCTGCAAGCCAATCCTTGTTTTTGTTTTCAGTTGTGGTATTCGAGTTGCTTCGAAGTCAAGTGTTGATTCCATACCTTCCCTAAGCAGTGTTCTCATACTCCGATGTGAATACTAATCCTTCTGGACCATCGAGATTGTTTTGTCAATCCTTTTCAACCGGCGTGTTTTTCTTCAAGTGGGTCTGATCATTTCAGCAATTCATGGTGTTCATTCCATCTGCCCAAGTTGCCTTTGTTTTTCCCACCCCCACCCTTTTTCTTTGAGGACTCGATTTTCTTATTCAAGTATCCTTTTATTGATGGGAAGCCTCTCCATTCTTTCGTCAAGGTTCTTACCCGGTGATTCTCATGAAGATTATAACAGAGCTTCTAGTTCGTCATTCCTCATTCTTTTCTTCTCTGGTCGATCCAATTCAAGCTTTGTTGATCATATCCTTTTTCCTTGTTTCAAATACCTTCTCATGCCGGTGCTCCTCATATTCATTCATTTCTCTCTATTCAATTGTTCTGGAGTATTGAAGATATCTCGAAGATTCGTGTTTCCACTCTGCTTCCCTTCAAGCTCTTTCGAGGTTGTTATGTCATTCAAGCCATTTAATTCAACCGGTGCGATCTCTCTTCAAAATCATTCTACGGTGTTTATCTTTTGAGTGGGCCCTAACCCACAGGTCTTTTTCCAGGATCTTACCTGACCCTTCTAATTTTACCAGAGCTATTCCCAAATCTTTCAAAGTTCGACGTAAGAATGAATTATCATCAGTCAAATACTTTCTCCAAGATCTTCCAGATTCTTTTCATCATTGGTTCAACCATTCCAATTTTAATTCCGGAGTGCCTCAACAATGCTTGGTGGTGTTTGTCATCATCATTCTCAAATTTTGAAGACCGAAGAATAGTTTTTCCACCATATATTATCCGTTCTCTCAAAGATTCGTGATTCTAGCTTGTTGCCATCCTATCATAATTGTTTTCGATTGTGAGAATTCTTTTTACCCATCCGGTGCAATTCAGGAGTCTTTTCAGTTTTATTCTTCGGAGCCCATCATCTCAGAATTATTCATTCGAGCCTTCAGCTTTTGTTCTCTAATTCTTCCCGGTGGTTCTTCATCTTTTATTCGTTCATTTTCAATTCTTACGGTGGTTCATTCAAGATTATTTTTCTCTTGGTATCATATCAATTTATTCGTTCTTTCCAATCTTACCATTGGATCGCTGAAGTCTTTTCTCTAGTTTGCGCTATATCTATCTTAATAAGTAGTGTGCCACATCCATTGCCTTTCATCAATCTAAATTGGTGAAGGATATGCATAACATAATTCTTATTATTGTTTCATCCAAGTGATCTAAATTCGGCTTTTTGAAGTGGTTCATCATATCACATTCTCGGTTCGAGAGGCTTATTTTTTCTTTTCCCAGAGTTCCAAGCTTTCGCAATTATATCACCACGGAGTTACATCTAATCATTGCAAGGCTTCAACCTTATTCTTCTCATCCTTCATTTCTTTTGATCATTCTTTTAATACCGGAAATCTTCATGGAGGCTCTACATGATGGTTCATCAATGATTTAATTCCTTCTCGAAGTGTTCATTGAGATTCTTTTCAAGGGAGCTCAAACTTTCTTCATCTTGCAATCCGGAGTGCAATTCTTTCTACCGTATCATTGGAGGTGGTATTATGTCATTCTAGATAATCTGAGTTCATGTTTCATGATTCACATGTTGTTAAGAATGACGTATTTTAAATCCACCAATCTCTTCATTGGATTATATTGGGTTATATATCACCTAAAGATTTTCCCTAAGGATTGTTGCTAATTATGGTGCTTATAAATGACCCAAGTTCTTCATTTATCCTTCTGGTGAAATAAGCATCTCGTCTCCTTGTTCATATCAAACAAATCTTTTGTCTTACGTTAGTGGCGGAATTTCACCTCATAATTTTGAGATGCTTTCTATAAGCCCACAACAAGTTTACTCTTTTCGTTGTTGGTTTTCCAACAACTCTGTTCGACCCTTCTCCTTAAGATGCCTTTGCAAGCTCTCTTCAACCCATCTTCTTGTTTTGTCAAGATCATTTTCTTTCCTTTGCTTATCCACTTAACCGGAGTGTTGTTTCCTCTTCTCAAGTTTTTTTCATCTTATCAAGTCTTTCATCTCTTTTCAACCGGAGTGCTACCCAAATCAGTTCTTTCTTATTCCTCTTTCTTAACGGAGTGCTGTCCGAATTTGTTCTTCCTTGTTTCTTTTTCCTAACGGAGTGCTTTCAATTTCGTTCATCGTCGTTGCTCTTTTTGTTTCAATTTGCTCAACCTCGCAAGGTTCTTTGATTTCACTCTTTTGTCAAAGACGCAACTTAGTTTTACCTCTTATCTTCCTCTTCCTTTTTCCTCCGGTGCCATTCTAGATCTCGGGACGAGATCCTCTCATAGTGGTGGAGTGTTGTAACGCCCCGAGACCATTGCACCAGGTGTCTTCTAGTTATTCACTGTTGTTGCCTTGTCAATTGCTTGCGTTTCATGCATTTCATATCATGTCATCATGTGCATCGCATTTGCATACATGTTCGTCTCATGCATCCGAGCATTTTCCCCGTTGTCCGTTTCTCAATCCGGCGCTCCTATGTCATCCGGTGTCCCCTTTTGTCTCTTTTCGTGTGTGGAGGTTAAACGTTCTCGGATTGGACCGAGACTTTCCAAGTAGCCTTGGTTTACTACCGGTAGACCGCCTGTCAACTTTCGTGCCATTTGGACTTCGTTTGATACTCCAACGGTTAACCGAGGAACCGTAAAGGCCTCATGTGTGCTGCAGCCCAACACCCTTCCAAAGTGGCCCAAAACCCATCTAAACCCCCTCCATCATCTCGGTCGTTCGATCATGATCGCGTGGCCGAAAACCGCACCTCATTTGGACTCTCCTAGCTCCCTCTACCTATAAATATGTGCTCTCCTCCGAAATTTCTGCCCAGATGAAACCCTAGCGTCTTCCTCCTCGCGCCGCCGGACACATCCATCCCGTGCCGGACATGTCCGCCGGATGCGTCACCTAGACCAATCAGATGACGCCACGTCACCCAGCCGCTGCTCTCCACCAACCAGGAGGCGCCACCTCGCCCGCGCCTCTCTTCTCCGCGCCCCGCCGCCAGGCCCACCGGGCCCAGCCACGGCTCGCGACCGCGGCTCGCTCCAGTGCACCGTGCGCCGCCCGCTTCATCACCGCCCCCTGTGCAACGTTGCCCCGCCGCCACTGACCCTCGTCGCCGGTGCCGCCCATCGCCGCCGCCCCGCACCAGCACCACCGCGCCGCCCATCGCCATCGTCGGCCCACTCCTCCGCCGTCCGGCTGTCCCGTCGGCTCTTCTCGCCGCTGCGTGCCTCCGCAACCGCGCCGGCGTGCCTCGCCGGAGCCCCCACCTCACATCGCTGGAGTTCGCCGGATTTCTGTTTTTTGAATGTTAAGATAGTAGGAAAGGCTCCTACTACATGTATATATAAATGATCAAA
Organism: Triticum dicoccoides; assembly: GCF_002162155.2. Lineage (NCBI taxonomy): Eukaryota > Viridiplantae > Streptophyta > Magnoliopsida > Poales > Poaceae > Triticum > Triticum dicoccoides. Next base: position 656,016,775 of record NC_041388.1, on the reverse strand, counting down.
AGAACAGTTACATGGTGATATTTACAATGGAGTGTGAGGGGGGGGGGGCTAGAACCAGAACACCACCCTAACTATGCTGAGGCAGACTTTGCAAGAAGGAAGAGACAACATGTCTCTTTTCACTAGGTAGTCTATATCTTATATTGCCAAAGTCTTCCTTGAATCTACTAAACCAAGAAGAAATGGAGGGTGCCACATGTCTAAAATAATTATTATTGCGCTCCTTCCAAAGGCTCCAGGCAGTAGTGAGAAGCACTTCCATGATCATCTTGCGCGGGTGTTGTATCTTTAGGTTCTCCAGCAACTGCAACCTATCCCATTGTGCAGCCCAAGATATACGTAGCAAGGTCCAACATTCCCTACTGAAGGTGCAGTGAAAGAAGAGATGCTCCACCGTTTCTTCGATATGATGCCCGCAAAGTAAACAGTCAAAGTTGTTACCAATATTGTAGTGTCGCCGCTTGAGCATATTCCTCGTGTTGAGCCGGTCCGAAAGTAAAAACTAGCCAAAAACTTTGATTTTGGGTATGCATGTAGTCTTCCAGAGCCACTTGAAAGCCACGTGAGCAACCACGTCGCGGAAAACAAACTGATAGTAGGCTGTGGTTTTGAAGACGGTTGATCCCCAACAATAGGACCAAACGTCATCATGATCTTCCAAAGTCACTGTAGTCATATCATTTTGGAGGAGCTTAAGTTCGTCATGAGCTTGCAGCGAGAGTGGTAGATGAAAGGTTTCGTGAAGGGCGCGGGCAGTCAAAAACCCTTGCACGGACACGTCCTCATTAAGAACGTAGGAGAAAGCGCGTGGATATTGTTCTGCCAAGATGGACTGGTTCCAGTTATCTTTCCAGAATAGGATAGAAGCACCACGTTTAATTTGGACCTGAGAAATGCCACGATAGACTGGCATAAGACTTGCCAGGTCACGCCACCAAAAAGAGCCACAACTATCCGAAGCATGTGGGATGGAGTCAACATAGTAGGTTTCCCAGATGAGCTGAACCCAGGGGACATCCATTCGGTTGTAAAATTTATGCAGGAATTTGAGCAAAAGCGCGTCATTTTGAATTTTAAGATCAAGGACACCCAAGCCCCCACACTTTTTGGGTCGACACACCATGTCCCAAGCAGCGAAAGAGGTATGTTTGTCACCATCAGTCATGCGTTTGTTCCAGAGGCAATGTCTGCGGATTTTATCGAGCTGAGCAAGAATCTTTGGTGGCAATCGAAGAGTTACCATGGGATAGATAGCCATCGAGGTGATGAGCGAGTTTACCAACGCCAACTTACCCGTGTAGGACATTAAGGACATCGCAGCAGTGATTTTCCTTTCGGCTTTGTAGACGAACGGCGTCAGATCGAGGACAGAGGGTCGGGTGGTGCCAAGGGGTAGACCGAGATAAGTAAAGGGCATGCTGGCCTGGGTGCATCCAAAAAGGTCGGCCAGGTCATTGCACTTGCTTGACGACGTATTAATTGACACAAGTGTGGATTTATGGAAGTTGATCGTCAAGCCAATAGAGGTGGCGTAATCTTCGAGGATTGATTTGATTCTAGCTGCTTGGTCCATGCAGGGCGGAAGGACAATAATTGTGTCGTCGGCATACTGGAGTACAGGGTATTTAGCGTCATCAGTACGAGGGATGTGGTGTTTGATCAAGTCCTACTGGAGCACAACATTGATAGCACTTTGAAGTAGATCAGCGGCAAGGACGAATATTAGGGGAGACATCGGATCTCCTTGACGCACCCCACATTTGCATGGAAACTATCGACCTGGCACCCCATTCATTAACACAGAATATTTGCCCGACGAAATGATGCTCTCCATCCAAGCCAGCCATTTTGGCTGGAAGCCCATGCTCTTCAGAATTAGGAGCATGGCAGAGTGCTCGACCATGTCAAACGCTTTTGCAAAGTCACGTTTGAGAAGAACAATCTCTCGTTTGGAGGCCTGACACTGATGAATATATTCGAAAGCCCAGGCAAGGCAGTCATGGATCGATCTGCCACGAAGGAAACCATATTGGTTTCGGTGTACAATTTGGACTATGATTTTTTGGAGTCTGTTCGCCAGAATTTTAGTGATCAACTTCAAACAGCAGTTGAGAAGGGTGATCGGCCGGAAGTCATTAACACATTCAGGCGAATTTATCTTGGGGATCAGAGTGATAAAACCTGCATTAATGCTTTCCAAATTAAGGCCCCCTTGATGAGACTCATCACAAATAAGATAAAAATCATTTTTAATGATTGGCCAACATGCTTTTAAGAAAGCTCCATTAAAGCCATCAGGGCCAGGGGCCCGATCGGGTGGCATTGCAGACACCACATCATCAATTTCTTTGTGAGTGAATGGAGCAATGAGACCCGAGAAATCCACATCCTCCTTCAACAAGGTTTCTGAGTTGAATTTCATAGGCTGAGGATTTGCTTGGCCCATTCGTTCTTTGAATGCTTCAAACAAAATGGACTCTTTCCCTGCATGGTCAGTGATTTCCATTCCAGCAGAGGTTTTGAGCAAGCTAATGCAGTTTCTTCTGAAGCGTTCAGTGGCAATGGTTTGGAAGAACTTGGAATTTCCGTCACCAAACCGAATCCATATGATTGTACACCTCTTTTTCCAGTAGTCTTTTTGATATTGCAGAAGCCGGAGCAAGTGATTTTTGAGAATGCGTCGAAAGTTTCTTTCTGGTGTGGTCAGAGTCCGACGATCCTCAATATTGTCAAGCTCCAAAAGAGCTTTATTGGTGTTTTCAATGGCTATTTTAAGGCGAGAGATTTTCTTGCTCCATTATTTGAGAGCATGACGAACTGTCTTGAGCTTTTGCCCGATTCTTGCCACGCAGTTATGGTTCTTATTGAATCTGATAGGTTTGTTCAGGCATGTTCAACAACCTCCATAAACCCAGGATGAGCAAGCCAATATGTTTCGAACCTGAAGAGTTTGCTTTTTGGGATTGAAGTTTGGATGGCCACAGAACAAGGAGTATGGTCAGAAACAGGTTTGCCTAAAGGATTCACCAAGGTGTTGGGAAATGTGGTAGTCCAATTCAATGTGGTGAAAAACCAATCGAGTTGCTCAAGGAGAACTCGAAACTTTGGAATACTAGGGAAAATTTTTGCATGGTTGGAAATACTAGCAATGTTCATGTGCGTTGCAACGAATCATAATTAGAATAATACTTATTCACAAACTTGATACAAAACACTCTAATTTTGATATACATATATCACTAGAGATATATTATGTTTTAATTAGAATATATTCCTTGGGCTGTTTTGGTGTGGTCAGGGAGGGATGTGGTTGGTTTTAAGATACTAATTATGGGTTTTTTCTGCAAATTGGTAGACAAGTGGGATGTTTGTGAGAAAAAGCAACAACTTAACTCACAATCGTTAGATGTAGATCTAATGGTCACAAACGATGGATGGCAGACACACCATCATCACCAACTTAGTCTTCTGTAGGAGTACTAGCAAGATCTGTGCATTGCACGGAACATCAAGATGCCTTTTTTATAAAAACACTCACTGTGATTGACCCATCCGGGAGTAATCCCATGTATAAAAACTAATGATATCTCGAGAAATAGGAGATAAGGTGAAGAGGAGTGGGGCGTGGTGGTGATTGGTGGTCGAACTGAGCGGAGGCATCGGGATTGATGATGCCGGCAACGGCCACCAGGCCAGTTTGTTCCAGAGGCTTCCTTTCTTAATTGCTCAACAATGAGGTTGTTGGAGATAAGGACGAACGAGGGAAGGCCTTGTCTGCAAATGCGGGGAGGGGTGCGAGTATCTTTTAGTTTAATTTCCATCAGTCAGATATAGATCGGACGGTCTATATTGCAAGATGGCACGCGTACCATCATCACCAACTCGGTTTTTTATAAGAGAAGAAATATAAGTATGGAGATACAAACGTATTATCGATACTCGTTTCCGTAAACTAGCATCTACATTCTATTCAACGCCTCAGCATGTGAGGCCTTAGCACAATGACTTCTCGACTGTGTAAAACAAAGGTTTTCCTATCGCCGATAAGGAGGGGCGACGGTGGTGCGCTTTTTGGCTTGCTCTAGTCCTAGTAGTCATACTAGGTGGTCTAAGAATGTGTAGATTTATTCTTTTTCACGTCTCATGTCCGCCGTACTGCCACAATTGTTGATGAATAGACGATAAGTTATTCACGGGGAAACCCTTGTTGAGCGTGTTTGAGAGAGAGAGAGAGTGTGTGCGTGTGTGATATGTCTAGAGACTAAGGCAATGATAACAGATTCTTTGTGTCTATGTGTGTGGAGCATATAGAGGGACATGTACATGGGGCTTTGTGTTGTGTAACATGGAGACACATATACATAATTAGAGAGTGAGTGTGCGAGATACACATGCGGACATGGGGAGAGATGTAGATCCAGATTAATGGTTGTCTGTGCATGTCTGTGTGTGTTTGTGCACGCATTTGTGTGTGAGAGGGAGTGTGTGTACGTGGAGTAGAGAAACCACTAATGATGTAAACCTAGTATAAGGGAAGGGGGAATGGTGTGACATGTGTAGTAATGGGATAGCATGGGTGCGGGCGAGGGGAGCAGACTATTTGGAGGAGACATCGATTGTGTGTGGGAGAGGGGTGTGAGAGCAAGAGCGAGCGAGCGAGCGAGAGAGAGAGAGAGAGAGAGAGAGAGAGAGAGAGAGAGAGAGAGAGAGAGAGACAGAGAGAGAGCTAGCGACGAAGAGAGATAGAGGAAGAGAGGGGGCGTTTGTGTCCATAAATGGCGTATAGATAGGGAGACAATGTTGATGTTGTTTGAAATTGGCCTATGTACGGAAACGCAAGGAAAGCGAGTCATCGTGTGTGTGATAGGGACTTCATGAGAGATCTAGAATAGATGGTGTAGAGAACAATGTGCGAGATCGAGAACGATGATACTTTAGGGAGCTATGGAAAGAGTCACGACATATATGTATACAGGGAGGAGCTGGGGTGGGTCCGCATGTGGGAGAGATAGAAAGAGGAGAGTGGTGCACAAGGAGACAAAGTGTGCTTGTTTTGAAGTGGGGGTGGTGTGTGAGGTGAGTGTGCGAGAACCATATAACTAGGGAGTTAGACATTTGGGGGTGTTGTTTTGTGTGTATGGGAAAGATACACTCTACATAGTGCGTGTGCTTGGGAAAGAGAGATGCCGGGAGACCTAGCTAGACAGTGGGGGAAGAGATGTGTGCATGCCCAAGAGATAAAGTGATAGAGACCTATATTGGGGTCCGGACTTTAGAAGAGATAGGAATGTTAATGTGCTCGTGTGTTGGTGTTTGGGGGAGAGAACGACTTCTCTGTGTGTGGGGGGGGGCGACGAGGGGGGGGGGGTTTGCTTCAGATAAAGAGTGAGGTGTCTATATTTGAGGGACTTTAGCGTAACTGAGATATACATGGTCAATAGTGTGTGCACTCAAGGTTGATCAATTTGTTTCACAGTTTGGACTGTGAGATAACGATACTTTTGAACATGCGTGATATACTTTGATGTACGAGAATTACAAACCTAAGATTGGGATTTTGGAATTCGACTCCATCATTAGCTTTTGTAATTCATTTAAACGGAGGTACATTTTTAAGCCGGGATTTCGTGATTTCAAATTCATATATCAAACCTAGAGATATACACATACAGGCATGTTCAGACTTTATAATCATCCACATTATTCATACACATACACATTTTTGCTTTTGTCATCATATTTAGGATAAACACATTTGGAATTTCATTTGAATTGGACCATATGATGGTATTTTCTTGTAGTAGCTCAATGATCCATATTTGAATTGAATGGACAATCTAAGTTTCGAGTTGGAGACATTGATTTTCAGAACTTGCACTTTTTTGCGTGCAAAACAAACAAATTCTCGGCCATGATATCATAGTCGGCCGTACAAGAGCAGAATATAATTTTAGGCGCCAAAAGCTTTCAAAATTCCCGCTCACATCGAAATATCTCGTGCTCGAAAGTTTAGCCTTGCGTTATTCCTGTTTTACCCCTGCCACATGAATGGAAAAGGGCTGCTTTGGTAACTCCATTGTTTTCCCCTCTTTGCCCCCAACATTCTTCCCTAGAGCCCATCCCCTTCCCCTCCTTGACCCCCCAACCACGGAAAGCCGATGAATCTAGTCCTCCACCGCAGCGGTGGACCTCACACCCCGACGGATCTACCTTCCGCACCTTGGAACCCCCAACTGCCAACTCACCACTTCACCGGAGCCGCTTCAGCGATTGGCTTGTACACCGCTCCAAATCTCCTTGACCGCCATCATGGTCCACCGCACCGGATCTGCTTAATTGGCGCCCTCGTCCACCACAATGTAGGCCCTTCACTGACACCCTCGTTCGTCCCTTCGCTGGCCCTTCATACAAGCCCTTGTCCGCCACAACAGATCCGCCTCACCAAAAGCACTGTACAACGCGCCCGCCGAAGCCTTCGTCCACTGGACAGGACCCGCTCCACGGATGCCATATTCAACTCCACCGATTCTGCTTTACCGACACTGCAGCCTCATAAGGATATTTCAATATGTACTCCTTCGGTTTTTCTCTTTATCGTGCAACTGTTCACTTACCACAGATGAGCTTTCTTGTATGTCGACAGGCGCCGCAACCATAGCACCGGAGCCGCTTCAGCGATGCCGACAACCGGCCCAAACTCTACCGCAACACGAGCATCATTCAGTTTTGAATTTCTTCAGGGCATCATTCAGTTTTTCATGAGAGTGTTATTCTGCTTGCACCTGTAGGGCCATACTTCTGGCAGTGAACATGTTACATGTGCTAAATTACGTACCAGTGCACATATAGTTAATATGCTTTAGTTTTTTCCTAAGCATTACTGTACTTCCTAGATATCACTGCCTACTATTTTACTTCTTGCATGCTATATTTATGATAATGGTGTTGTTCTGATGCCACCTGTTGGTTCCATCAGACTGCTTCATGTTCTCTATGCTTAATTACACATCAGCAAACTAGCATGTGGTTCCGCTGGTTTTTGTTTGTTTTACCCTACGTTTTCTGATGCTAGCTATTACATCACTGCTACGAGCCTCTGTTCATTACTTTTTTGTGTTTTCTTGATCTTACCAAGTTGCATGACTATTTGATGCTTCTATTAATTATGGAGCTGCCAACCCCATCAAGCAAAATATTTGTTCTTTTGGGGCTTGCACCTCGAACAAGCATAAAAATAGAGGGAAGCAGATATATTGTCGTGTCTGCACACAACCTTCTTTCATTAGTTTAGATGAACCATTGATGATCAATTCGAACCAGTGCATGAGATTAAAATTAATTTTACCTAAATAGAGGGTGCAGAATAAACTACAACAAGTAGATTTGCAACCACGGGATGCTGACGATATCTTCAAAGAACATTGCAAAAGCAGCGAGGCTTCACAGCAACATATGGTAAGCCAGTGTGTTTTAGTACATGTGAAATGTAATGTGTGTGGGCTGCTTTCTTGGCTTGTGCCCTCAACCTATAATCCTAAAGAATAACAAATAGTTCAGTTGTCTGCTTTGCTGTATTGCTTGATTTGAATGCTTGTTTGTTACTTGTTACACTATACCTGAGTTGGCCAATATGTCAGCAGTGCCTATTGTACTATCATAAAGAAATGCATGCCTAGTTCATTTGAGTCCTTAATTTTTCCTCTGAACTTCATCACAAGACTGTCTTCGTAGTTTATATGAGGCCACACTGTTAAGTGCTTTCTCAGATTATTTCAACTGCTTAGATGCCTTGGCAACTTAAATATAGCGGTGGTACACTCCCTTTCAACTAGGGATGTCAACTGGGTCCCGCTTAATCCCAATTAAAGTCCACTAGTGGTATGATAGTTTAAAATAGGTTTTGTTTTTGAGGAAAATGAACCAGGGAGCTAGCAAAAACTTACTAGATTGGACTAGCGGATGTCGTTTATTTGCCACTTACATCCCTAGTTTCATCTTACCATTTTAATTTCTTTTCACCTGATGCTGCTTCGAACCATTTAAATATAGCTTTCCATGCTCGGCAATAATTCATATGTCGTTTACCATGTAAGCTTAATGCCTGGATCATGCGATAACTATCTCTTACTTATGTCCGGCGGAAACCTTTCAGGATGCCGTTCACACTAGGACACAATGTACAACCCAGAATCTATTTGTAGAAGCAATGCACCATCCATGTTACCAGATGGTAGCAGTTCAGAGGCAACACCGCTGGAGAGCAGTCTGAGCACATATATTATAGTTATTGAGGCTCTACTAGAGGCAGAAAGAGATGGTGTGGCTCACATGAATGAGGTAATCTCGATCTTGAAGCTGGAAATTATGGAATCAGCTGCACGCATTATGCAAGCAACCCAAGAATTGGAGGAAGTAAGAATGTTGCATTTGAAGACGGAGGAGGTCCTACTGCTTCTGCTATCTTAAGCCCAGGGTAATCCCAGTTCTTCTTTAGATAGCAGTTGAAATTGTCATTAGATTATTGTACTTTCATGTTTTGTCATGTGTAACACCCTCGATGCGGCTAGAGCTCCCACGTGTCGAGGCACGACTTAGAGACATAACCGCATTGAAAGAAATGTCGCAAGTTAGGCAATCTTCACAACATCCCATGTAATTTAGATAATAAAAGGGGAGATACATAGTTGGCTTACACTCGCCACGTCAATCAAAGTACATAAATAACATTAGAACATTCAAACACTCATGACCCAACTACGGCGCCAAGATAAAAGATAACCCAACATGCGACACGGTCCCGATCACCCCCAACTGGGCACCACTACTGATCATCAGGGAAAGACCCGTAGTATCATTGAGAGTCCTCGTCGAACTCCCACTTGAGCTCGAGCGCGTCACCTGGAGCAGAATCGTCAGGCCCTGCATCTGGTTTGGAAGTAATCTGTGAGCCACAAGGACTCAGCAATCTCGCACCCTCGCGATCAAGACTATTTATGCTTAATAGGTAAGGCAAGGTAATATATGTGGAGCTGCAGCAAGCGACTAGCATATATGGTGGCTATCCTGTTCGCAAAAGAGAGCGAGAAGAGGAGGCAAAGCGCGAACGAGAAACTAGAGAACAACCCGCGCAAGCATTACTCCAACACCGTGTTCACTTCCCGGACTCCGCCGAGAAGAGAACATCACAGTAACTCACACTGTTGATTCATTTTAATTAAGTTAAGGTTCAAGTTATCTACAACCGGACATTAACAAATTCCCATCTGCCCATAACCGTGGGCACAGCTTTCGAAAGTTCAAATCCCTGTAGGGGAGTCCCAACTTAGCCCATGACAAGCTCTCATGGTCAATGAAGGAATAGACCTCCTCCCGAGACATTCCGATCAGACTCGGTACCTCAGTTTTTCAAGACACTTCGACAGGTTAAAACAAATCCAGCAACACCGCCCGAATGTGCCGACAAATCCCGCTAGGAGCTGCACATATCTCGTTCTCAGGGCACACTCAGATGAGCGCTCCATACAACTAAAACCAAACCTCGAGTTTCCCCGAGGGGGCGCTGCACAGGACTCTAGTTCGGACCAACACTCAGAGGAGCACTGGCCCGGGGGGGCTTAAATAAGATAACCCTCGGGCTCCGGAAACCCAAGGGAAAAAAGGCTAGGTGGCAAATGGTAAAACCAAGGTTGGGCATTGCTGGAAAAGCTTTAATCAAGGCGAACTATCAAGGGGTTCCCATTATAACCCAACCGCGTAAGGAACGCAAAATCCGGGAACATAACACCGATATGACGGAAACTAGGGCGGCAAGAGTGGAACAAAACACTAGGCGAGAGGCCGAGCCTTCCACCCTTTACCAAGTATATAGATGCATTAAGATGACATGGCAATATAATGATATCCCAAAAGTAAATAATGTTCCAACAAGGAACGGTCTCCAATCTTCACCTGCAACTAGCAACGCTATAAGAGGGGCCGAGCAAAGCGGTAACATAGCCAATCAACGGTTTGCTAGGACATGCTGGGTTAGAGGTTTGACATGGCAATTTGGGAGGCATGATAAGAAAGTGGTAGGCATCGTAGCATAGGCATAGCAAAAGAGCGAGCATCTAGCAAAGCAAAGATAGTAGTGATTTCGAGGGTATGATCATCTTGCCTGCAAAGTTGTCAGAGTTCACTGGATCCTCGAAAGAAAACTCAACGGGCTCCTCGTTAGAGAACTCGTCTCCCGGCTCAACCCAAACAAGACAAACAAGCAACAAGGACACAATCAACCATGTGCAAGGATCAAACAATATGATGCAAACATGGTATGCTATGCGGGATGCGATATGTGATGTATATGCAAGATTTGACAAGGAATGCATGAACCTGGCCTCAACTTGGAAATCCAAGTGTTCCACTGGAAATATGAGATGAAATCACTTGAAAACGATATAAGGAACGTCGGAATCGGAGTTACGGTTTGGAAATGGCAAGCAATTCAAATATGACCACGTTCAGCGATTTACAGCAAGTAGCCATCTAAATGCGACAAGATGAACATGCTACAGCACCCAAACATGGCATCAAAATACAGGGCAGGAATCCATTCATGAAGCTTAACAAAAGTCTAGCACTGAGCTACGGCCAATTCATCCATTAACAGGTTCAAACAAGCATGGCAAAAATGCATTTGACAAACAGATTTCAGACAGTGAAATTAACACTTGTCTGGAATTTCAGATCAGATAGCACTCTTCGGAGCATGAAAACTATATGCTACAGGACCTGAACATGTCAAAGTAAAGCATGGCATGGAGCTACTCAAAGAGCTTAACAAAAGTCCCTCAGTGACCTTGAGCCAAAAGGGATCAGAAAATACAATTGCAAGCATGTGAACATGGCAAAAGCATAATCAGATCACAGACTTAGTGAAAACTTGAGCATGCTGAAACAGATATCAAGTAGGCATGTTTACGAGCTCGATGCACTCACTACAGAGCAAGTCATGACAATCTAAGCATACACCCATCAAGAATACACAAAGAAAAGCTAGACATGGCAAGAACAATAGCATAGCATGCACGGATCAACTACAACATCCTCGGCAAAATTGCTAACAAGTAGACAATCTGCCCAGATTCACGAAATGACAAAAGTAGAGCTCGATTGACTCAACCTAGGGTGCTCCATAATTGCAAACAAAGACACGGATGGATAAAGCACTACAAGATTAACAAAACATCCTTACTGATCATCCTCAAAAGAGGCACGGATCACTAGGAAACAACATGAACATATGGCCATATGAGATAAACAGCTCAAGGACTTAGTGGAAATGCTAAGTCCCTGAAATCAGCATTAACAAATGCCTCACTTTGCAAGCTTGTGCTAGTCACCACACACATCACAAAAATACATGGGTTGCACCTCTGGAAAGATGACAAAACCCTTAACAAAACATATGTAGAGCTCATGGGCATATCAAGCACACAATAATCATGGCAAAAATGACAAATATCTAATTGGAGCAGCAGATCTGACAATTATCTCAAGTAGCACTCTTCTAACCGCATTTCGGGAATCAAGATGAACTCAAATGAAAATGATGCAATGGAATGAAATGATGTGCTCTCTGAGACGAACATTTTAATATGCTATATGCCCAAAACGTAGCTACGGATGAGGAGTTATAACACGATGAACATGTGCAAAAATATTAGGGTTAGGGACGGAAAGTCAACCGAGATATAGATCTGAGATCCGGTGGCATGCTTCCCGAGGACAGCCAGAATCCTGTTCGCCGGAGAGGAAACGGCGGCGGCCGGAGCCGTCGGACTTGGAGGAAGGCGAGGCCGGGGCGGCGCCGGCGAGTCCTGGCGGCGGTGGGCGGTGAGGAAGCCGGGGCGG
>NC_041388.1:655997333-656004471 GCF_002162155.2 Triticum dicoccoides | reverse complement strand
CCCGGCGCGGGCTGAGCGGGCCGGCGGCGGTGGGAGGTGGCGGCGACACGTGGCGGTTTCTGCTTGGATGCGGGCGGGGGCGGACGCGTCCGGCCGGCGGCGGACGTGTCCGGTGGCGGCGGAGATGGATTTCTTTAGGGTTTCGAGGAGGGGATCCGTGATTTGGAATGAGGGGACTATATATAGGCATAGAGGGAGCTAGGAGAGTCCAAATGAGTTGCGGTTTTCGGCCACGCGATCGTGATCGAACGCTCTAGATGATGGAGAGGTTTTTTGTGGGTTTTGGGCCAAATTGGAGGGGTGTTGGGATGCAACACACACGAGGCCTTTTCGGTCCCTCGGTTAACCGTTGGAGTATCAAACGAAGTCCAAATGATACGAAACTTGACAGGCGGTCTACCGGTAGTAAACCAAGGCCGCTTGGTAAGTCTCGGTACAATCTGGAAATGTTTAATCCCCACACACGGAAGAAAGGTAGAAATGACCACCGGAGGAGAACGAAGCGCCGGAATGCAAAACGGACAACGGGGAAAATGCTCGAATGCATGAGATGAACACGTATGCAAATTCAATGCACATGATGACATGATATGGGATGCATGAGAACAATAACAACACACGGAGACAAAAACCCGAACCCGAGAAAATAAAATAACTTAACGCCGGAAACGGCAAGAGTTGGATTACAAATTAGGAAAATTATATCCGGGGTGTTACAACACTCCACCACTACGAAAGGATCTCATCCCGAGATCTAGAAATGAAAGAACGCCGGGTACTCAGAATGGAGGTGATCCTCGCGTTCCCAGGTAGCTTCACGATCGGAATGGTGTGACCACTTGACTTTGAGGAATTTGATTGACTTGCTGCGTGTCTTGCGTTCAGTCTCTTCAAGAATAGCGACGGGGTGCTCACGATAGGAGAGATCTTCTTGGAGCTCAATGTCCTCGAAGTTGATGGTGCGGTCAGGAGTCTTGAAGCACTTTCGGAGCTGAGAGACATGGAACACGTCATGAACATTTCCAAAGTTTGAAGGAAGCTCGAGTTGATAGGCGAGATCGCCTCTCTTGCTGACAATCTTGAAAGGTCCCACGTATCTAGGGGCAAGCTTCCCTTTGATACCGAAGCGACGAGTATCTTTCATAGGAGAGACGCGGAGGTAAACATGATCTCCGATCTCGAAAGCCAAATCACGATGCTTACTATCATAGTAGCTCTTCTGGCGGGATTGGGCTGCTTTGAGGTTATCTCGAATGACTTTGCACATTTCCTCTACCTCTGTGATTAAGTCATTTCCGAGAAGCTGACGTTCACCGGTTTCGGACCAGTTGAGAGGGGTACGGCACTTCCTGCCATATAGGATTTCAAATGGGGCCTTGCCCGAACTTGCTTGAAAACTGTTGTTGTAGGAGAATTCAGCATAAGGAAGACAATCCTCCCACTTCATGCCAAAGGAGATCACACAAGCCCTGAGCATATCTTCAAGAATCTGGTTGACACGCTCGACTTGACCGCTAGTTTTAGGATGGAAAGCTGTGCTGAAGCGGATGTTGGTGCCCATGGCCTTCTGAAAAGAATCCCAAAACTTGGAGGTAAAGATGCTGCCACGGTCTGAAGAGATCACTTGAGGAATACCGTGCAGAGAGACAATCCGAGAGGTATAGAGTTCCGCCAATTGCGCTGCAGTGATTGACTCTTTGATAGGCAGAAAGTGAGCCACTTTAGTGAGTTTGTCGATGACAACGAATATAGCATCATTGCCACGTTTGGACTTTGGAAACCCAGTCACGAAGTCCATTTCAATGTGGTCAAACTTCCATTCTGGAATGGCAAGAGGTTGGAGGAGACCAGCTGGCCTTTGGTGTTCGGCCTTCACTCTTCTGCAGACATCACATTCATTCATGAATTGAGCAATCTCGCGCTTCATTCGAGTCCACCAATAAGCCTGCTTGAGGTCCTGATACATCTTCGTGCTCCCAGGGTGGATGGAGAGGAGAGAATTGTGAGCCTCGTTCATGATCACTTTACGAAGGTCACCTTTGGGCACAACAATACGATCCTCAAAGAAGAGAGTATCCTTGTCATCAAGGCGGTAGCACTTGTACTTGGGTTGACTCGTGGCAATCCCAATCTTCACCTTTTTCACCATAGCATCAAGAAGCTGAGCTTGGCGAATCTGGTCTTCCAAGGTAGGAGAGACTTGAAGGTTGGCGAGGAAACCTTGAGGAACAACTTGCAGATTAAGTTTGCGGAAAGCTTCACAAAGCTCGGGTTGATAAGGCTTGAGAATCAGACTGTTGCAATAAGCCTTCCTGCTCAATGCCTCAGCAATCACATTGGCCTTGCCTGGAGTATAATCGATACTTGGATTATACTCTTGAATCATTTCGACCCATCGAGTTTGCCTAAGGTTGAGATTAGGCTGAGTGAAGATGTACTTGAGACTCTTGTGATCAGTGAAAATGTCCACTTTTCTTCCCAATAGGAGATGTCTCCAAGTCAAAAGAGCATGCACAACTGCCGCCAACTCGAGATCATGAGTGGGGTAGTTCTTCTCGTTGGGCTTCAGCTATCGAGAGGTATAAGCAACAACTTTCTTCTCTTGCATCAGCACTGCGCCAAGACCCTGGAGAGAGGCATCACAAAAGACCTCGTACGGCTTGGATTCATCAGGCGGAGTGAGAACTGGAGCAGCGATCAATTTCTCTTTCAAAGTGTTGAAAGCAATGTCACACTCCGGAGACCAAACGTACTTGACGTGCTTTTGGAGAAGATTTGAGAGAGGCTTCGCAATCTTAGAAAAGTTTTCAACGAATCTTCAACAATATCTTGCGAGACCGAGGAAGCTACGGAGTTGCTTCATGTTCTGAGGAGGTTCCCAATTCACAATTGCAGACACCTTCTCAGGATTCACCGCGATGCCCTTGGCAGAGATGATATGACCAAGATAAAGAACCTCATCGAGCCAAAATTCGCACTTGGATAACTTGGCGTAGAACTGGTGTTCCCTCAGCTTATCGAGTACCAAACGCAAGTGCTTGGCATGATCTTCCTTGTTCTTCAAAAAGACCAGAATGTCGTCGAGATAGACCAAAATGAAGTCATTGGTGTAGGCGTTGAAGATGAAGTTCATCATGCGAGAGAACGTCGGAGGAGCGTTGACGAGGCCAAAAGACATGACAGTGTATTCATATGAACCATAGCTTGTCCTGAAAGCCGTCTTGGGAATATCTTGCTCACGAATTTGAATCTAATGATAACCCATACGGAGATCAAGCTTGGAGAATACTTGGGCACCTTTGAGTTGTTCGAACAGCTCGTTGATGTTGGGAAGTGGGTATTTGTTCTTGATGGTCTTCTTGTTCAATGGACGGTAATCAACACAAAGTCGGTCCGTTCCATCCTTCTTCTTCACAAAAAGAACACCACAACCCCACGGAGAAGAACTAGGCCGGATGAGACCCATTCTCTCTTGAATATCGAGTTGTTTCTTCAGCTCCTTCAACTCTTTAGGTCCGAGCTTGTAAGGACGCTTGCACACAGGTTCCGTGCCAGGCTCAAGATCGATGACGAATTCAACTGGCCGGTGCGGAGGCATTCCTGGAAGCTCTTCTGGAAAGACGTCTTGATATTCACAAATGACTGGAATTTGCAAGATAGCATCCAGTTCACCCTTCTCATTGAGAGAAAACAGACGGATGGTATCATCACGAGCAGCAAAGACAATTACATCCTCAGACGAATGAGTAAATTGAATCTGCCTGGCTGCACAATCAGGATGTGCCTTGTGCTTAGAAAGCCAATCTGTTCCGAGAATAAGATCAATATCCGAGTTTCCCAGAACAATAGGAGAAGCTAGAAATTTGTAGTCGCCCAACGTGATAGTAACATCCGGGGCGCAGGTATTAGCTGTCATCTGCTTGCCCGGTGACACAATTTGCAAGGAACTTTGCAGATATTGATAATCGCACTCATACTTAGATGCAAAAGGTTTGGAAATGAAACAATGCGATGCACCAGTGTCAAAAAGAACTTTAGCAGGAATATCATTAACAGGAAGGTTACCCATGATGACATCTGACGAGTCCTCTGCCTGAGCTGCGTTCATCAAGTTGACCTTGGCATGCTTGGGGTTATGATTGACCACAGCTGTACTTGCCGATCTCACAGGAGGAGGAGGAGGGAGGCGCCTCTGATTGAGACACTTGTTGGCATAGTGACCCTTCTGTTGGCACTTGTTGCACGTGACCTCTGAAAGCAGACGGTGATACGGAGCACTCGATCTTGGAGCTTGAGACGAAGTCTTCTTCTGAAAGCCAGGGTTGCGTGGTTGGGAAGATCCACTGCCACCTTTGCTCTTCTATTGATACGGATGACGGAATGGAGGAGGAGGAAGCTAATACTTCTGCTGCTTGGCCACTTGAGTAGAGGAAGAAGGAGTAGCATCTCTGACTCGCTTCTTGGAAGCATCACACCTCAGTTGAGCGGCCTCTTGCTTCAATGCCATGTTGTAGAACTCATCGTATCTTAAGGGCTCAAAGAGAACAAGAGCTAGCTAAATTTCTTCCCTGAGACCACCCCTGAACTAGTATATCATGCTCTTCTCATTAGGGACGTCCTGCTTGGCAAAGCGGGTGAGCTTCTGGAACAACTTGTTGTAGTCATAGACAGACAAAGAGCCTTGCTTCAGGTTGCGGAATTCCTCACGCTTGCTTTCAACCACGCTCCGAGGGATATGATGAGCTTTGAAGTCTTGACGGAATTCATCCTAGGTAATAGCACGTCCACCTCTGGAATCCTTGTACTGCTGGAACCATACTGCAGCTTGATCTTTGAGTTGGAAGGAAGCGAACTTGATGAAGTCCTCAGGCCTGACGTTACTGCACTCGAAATGCTTGCATAGATCCACGAGCCAATCGTCAGCATCAGTTGCCTCAACACAATTGCTGAAAGTCTTTGGCCCGTTAGCAAGGAACTGGTTGAGTGTAGCAAAGTGATTCTGATTGTTGCCTTGGTTCCCTTGGTTGCCTTGATTGCGCTCTTGAAGAATTTGCATGATCAACTATGTGTTTGCATTGGTTGCGGCGATCACAGCTTGCCATGCCTCCGGAGGAGGTGGAGGTGGTGGCGGATCTTGATTTTGATTCTGGTTGGTGCTCTTAGCGGGAGCCATCCTGAAGAGGTTGACCACCGTTAGCACATTGACGGATAAAATGAAGCTGAATCCAACGGAATGAAAATTGCAACATAAAGTCTTCACATCCGAACAAATTGAACGAAGGCATTCCTCTTGAAATGGTCACATATCCATAAATTTAGAAGCCACTTAGAATTCAGGTAGAGAAATAAATCAACAAGGTACGGATCAAGAACGAATACTCGGTAAGAAATCCCAATCTCAAACCAAATATTCGTGGAAGAAGAACTAGAACTACAAGAATTCCCACCTATGAAACTCCCAAACCTTTCCGGTTATGCAATCAGGTGTTGGGGATACAGGGGAAGCATAATATCTCACCCAAATCTAGCAAATCCTACATCCAGCTGTATCCATCCTTCAACACATAACCGAGAAAAACTTCGGAAACCATCTACCTCAACCTTCGAAAAGCATCCGTTATACAAGTTATGGCGATACTCCCGAACTCCCGCCCCAATACTGGGTGGCGTCGAGATTATCTCACCAACGAACTCCATAAAAGAGATTTTTGATGTCGGCATACTAAACTCAGGTATTCCAGAATTGCAACGATAAAATTATGACGACAACACCTCAGAGCTCAACTCCCCGGGACACTTCCACAAAACCCCTGACAGGAGGCACCAAGACAATGTTCTCGTCATAAAACCATCGGAACGATTCCAAGATACCCGCGTGATCCTAAATTTTTTTAGTGAAATTTGAGAAGAGAAAAGTCAAAACTCTACGTCAGGATGCCTTACCAGAGCAATGAGGAGACTGGGAAGTAAAAAGAATTCCTAAACTCTTCGATATATAATTCCTAGATGACTCAAAACATTTTTTCTAGACACAACTCGACTGCTAAAACGATCAATCAATGGGGCTCCTAAGGTCGGGGAAGGCTATGATACCAACTTTAACACCCTCGATGCGGTTATAGCTCCCACGTGTCGAGGCACGACTTAGAAACATAACCGCATTGAAAGCAATGTCACAAGTTAGGCAATCTTCACAACATCCCATGTAATTTAGATAATAAAAGGGGAGATACATAGTTGGCTTACACTCGCCACGTCAATCAAAGTACATAAATAGCATTACAACATTCAAACACTCATGGCCCGACTACGGCGCCAAAATAAAAGATAACCCAACATGCGACACGGTCCCGATCACCCCCAATTGGGCACCACTACTGATCATCAGGGAAAGACACGTAGTATCATTGAGAGTCCTCGTCGAACTCCCACTTGAGCTCGAGCGCGTCACCTGGAGCGGAATCGTCAGGCCCTAGATCTGGTTTGGAAGTAATCTGTGAGCCACAGGGACTCAGCAATCTCGCACCCTCGTGATCAAGACTATTTAAGCTTAATAGGTAAGGCAAGGTAATATATGTGGAGCTGCAGCAAGCGATTAGCATATATGGTGGCTATCCTGTTCGCAAAAGAGAGCGAGAAGAGGAGGCAAAGCACGAACGAGAAACTAGAGAACAACCTGCGCAAGCATTACTCCAACACCGTGTTCACTTCCCGGACTCCGCCGAGAAGAGACCATCACAGTAACTCACACTGTTGATTCATTTTAATTAAGTTAAGGTTCAAGTTATCTACAACCGGACATTAACAAATTCCCATCTGCCCATAACCGCAGGCACGACTTTCGAAAGTTCAAATCCCTGCAGGGGAGTCCCAACTTAGCCCATGACAAGCTCTCATGGTCAACAAAGGAATAGACCTCCTCCCGAGACGTTCTGATCAGACTCGATACCCCGGTTCTTCAAGACACTTCGGCAGGTTAAAATAAATCCATCAACACCGCCCGAATGTGCTGACAAATCCCGATAGGAGCTACACATATCTCATTCTCAGGGCACACTCAGATGAGCGCTCCATACAACTAAAACCAAACCTTGAGTTTCCCCGAGGGGGCGCTGCACATGACTCTAGTTCGGACCAA
>NC_041388.1:655862101-655997076 GCF_002162155.2 Triticum dicoccoides | reverse complement strand
GGGGGGGCTTAAATAAGATGACCCTCGAGCTCCGGAAACCCAAGGGAAAAAAAGGCTAGGTGGCAAATGGTAAAACCAAGGTTGGGCATTGCTGAAAAAGCTTTAATCAAGGCAAACTATCAAGGGGTTCCCATTATAACCCAACCGCATAAGGAACGCAAAATCCGGGAACATAACACCGATATGACGGAAACTAGGGCGACAAGAGTGGAACAAAACACTAGGCGAGAGGCCGAGCCTTCTACCCTTTACCAAGTATATAGATGCATTAAGATGACATGGCAATATAATGATATCCCAACAAGTAAATAATGTTCCAACAAGGAACGGTCTCCAATCTTCACCTGCAACTAGCAACGCTATAAGAGGGGCTGAGCAAAGCGGTAACATAGCCAATCAACGGTTTGCTAGGACATGGTGGGTTAGAGGTTTGACAGGGCAATTTGGGAGGCATGATAAGAAAGTGGTAGGCATCGTAGCATAGGCATAGAAAAAGAGCGAGCATCTAGCAAAGCAAACATAGTAGTGATTTCGAGGGTATGATCATCTTGCCTGCAAAGTTGTCAGAGTTGACTGGATCGTCGAAAGAAAACTCAATGGGCTCCTCGTTAGGGAACTCGTCTCCCGGCTCTACCCAAACAAGACAAACAAGCAACAAGGACACGATCAACCACGTGCAAGGATCAAACAATATGATGCAAACATGGTATGCTATGCGGGATGCGATATGTGATGCATATGCAAGATTTGACAAGGAATGCATGAACCTGGCCTCAACTTGGAAATCCAAGTGTGCCACTGGAAAGATGAGATGAAATCGCTTGAAAAGGATATAAAGAACGTCGGAATCGGAGTTACGGTTTGGAAATGGCAAGCAATTCAAATATGACCACGTTCAGCGATTTACAGCAAGTAGCCATCTAAATGCGACAAGATGAACATGCTACAGCACCCAAACATGGCATCAAAATACAGGGCAGGAATCCATTCATGAAGCTTAACAAAAGTCTAGCACTGAGCTACGGCCAATTCATCCATTAACAGGTTCAAACAAGCATGGCAAAAATGCATTTGACAAACAGATTTCAGACTTAGTGAAATTAACACTTGTCTGGAATTTCAGATCAGATAGCACTCTTCGGAGCATGAAAACTATATGCTACAGGACCTGAACATGTCAAAGTAAAGCATGGCATGGAGCTACTCAAAGAGCTTAACAAAAGTCCCTTAGTGACCTTGAGCCAAAAGGGATCAGAAAATACAATTGCAAGCATGTGAACATGGCAAAAACATAATCAGATCACAGACTTAGTGAAAACTGGAGCATGCTGAAACAGATATCAAGTAGGCATATTTACGAGCTCGATGCACTCACTACAGAGCAAGTCATGACAATCTAAGCATACACCCATCAAGAATACACAAAATGCAAGCTAGACATGGCAAGAACAATAGCATAGCATGCACGGATCAACTACAACATCCTCGGCAAAATTGCTAACAAGTAGACAATCTGCCCAGATTCACGAAATGACAAAAGTAGAGCTCGATTAACTCAAGCTAGGGTGCTCCATAATTGCAAACAAAGACACGGATGGATAAAGCACTACAAGATTAACAAAACATCCTTACTGATCATCCTCAAAAGAGGCACGGATCACTAGGAAACAACATGAACATATGGCCATATGAGATAAACAACACAAGGACTTAGTGGAAATGCTAAGTCCCTGAAATCAGCATTAACAAATGCCTCACTTTGCAAGCTTGTGCTAGTCACCACACACATCACAAAAATACATGGGTTGCACCTCTGGAAAGATGACAAAACCCTTAACAAAACATATGTAGAGCTCATGGGCATATCAAGCACACAATAATCATGGCAAAAATGACAAATATCTAATTGGAGCAGCAGATCTGACAATTATCTCAAGTAGCACTCTTCTAACCGCATTTCGGGAATCAAGATGAACTCAAATGAAAATGATGCAATGGAATGAAATTATGTGCTCTCTGAGGCGAATATTTTGATATGCTATATGCCCAAAACGGAGCTACAGATGAGGAGTTATAGCACGATGAACAGGAGCAAAAATATTAGGGTTAGGGATGGAAAGTCAACCGAGATCTAGAACTGAGATCCGGCGGCACGGTTCCCGAGGATGGCCGGAATCCTGTTCGCCGGAGATGAAACGGCGGCGGCTGGAGCCGTCGGACTTGGAGTAAGGCGAGGCCGGGGGGAGGAGAGGCCGGGGTGGCACCGGCGAGTCCTGGCGGCGGCGGGCAGTCAGGAAGCCGGGGCGGCGCAGGCGAGGAGATCCGGCCGGCGGAGCTCGCTCCGGCCGGCAATGGCGCGGTGGCGGTTCGGGCTCCCGGGCGGCGCGTGGTGAGAGGAGGCGGTGGCCCGGGCGCGGGCTGAGCGGGCCGGCGGCGGTGGGAGGTGGCGGCGACACGTGGCAGTTTCTGATTGGATGCGGGCGGGGGCGGACGCGTCCGGCCGGCGGCGGATGTGTCTGGTGGTGGCGGAGACGGATTTTTTTAGGGTTTCGAGGAGGGGATCCGTGATTTGGAATGAGGGGACTATATATAGGCATAGAGGGAGCTGGGAGAGTCCAAATGAGTTGCGGTTTTTAGCCACGCGATCGTGATCGAACGCTCTAGATGATGGAGAATTTTTTGGTGGGTTTTGGGCCAAATTGGAGGGGTGTTGGGCTGCAACACACACGAGGCCTTTTCGGTCTCTCGGTTAACCGTTGGAGTATCAAACGAAGTCCAAATGATACAGAACTTGACAGGCTGTCTACCGGTAGTAAACCAAGGCCGCTTGGCAAGTCTCGGTCCAATCCGGAAATGTTTAATCCCCACACACAGAAGAAAGGTAGAAATGACCACCGGAGGAGAACGAAGCGCCGGAATGCACAACGGACAACGGGGAAAATGTTCGGATGCATGAGATGAACACATATGCAAATGCAATGCACATGATGACATGATATGGGATGCATGACAACAATAACAACACACGGAGACAAAAACCCGAACCCGAGAAAATAAAATAACTTAACGCCGGAAACAGCAAGAGTTGGATTACAAATTAGGAAAATTATATCCGGGGTGTTACATCATGTCTCTGGATGGATTATGTTGCAAGACCCCCTATGTTGTCCATGTGTTGTAATGATCCAAATTTTTTTAGGCGAGGTAATCCTCAGTACTTGTATGATTAACATAAGGTGAACTGTTTTTCATTTCAGCATATTGTATTGGATGAAATAATTGTTTGACTCAAAGTGTATCCAACCTACTGAATTCGAAGATCACGGCATTTCTAAATCATAATCATATATAAAGGTGGAATAAATCTTTGTTGTGGTTTTGAAAAAATAAATAACAAAACGTAGAATTATCTGTGGATATTCGTAATTGAATAAAAATTGGATTCGGATTTAGTTGCCAGGGCCAAGGGCAAATGTGAATGCTAATTCTCCCAAGTTTTGAACGAAGCGGCTAAACACCCACTATCATTTGTGGGCTGCCCGAAGCAAGTGTTTGCCAGATGGAAATTACTGTCTACCCCTCACACTTGACATCCTTATCGACCAGATTTACACTGTTGTCGATAGGGGTAGACTAGTAACTTCAATCAGACGTGACACGACGGCCTCTGAGCCCATTCAGACACGGTAGGCGCCAAACGTGGGCGGCAAAACACATTTGATTCAAGATTGTCCGAAAAGACATGTGTCTCTCCCTCCATTTCCCCATCCATCCACGGTGGGCAGTAAAACAAACTCTCCTCGTCCGAAATTGATGTAGGCTAATATTTTAAATAGGGGCAGTTGTGTAACATCCCTCAGACATGACACAACCGCCCTACCTGTCAGCCCCGTTCATACACTGTGGGCGGCAAAACACCCTGTCCTCGGCCAAAATCGTTACCGGCAAATATTTGGGAGATGCGAGATTACCGTCCTAGCCCCAACCGATGTGATGTAGGAAATTTTAAATGGGGCATAAGTTCATAACTTTCCCACATTTCAGACAAGCGTGTCCCAAAGTTTGAGATACCCCTCCCCCTCCATTTCCCCATTCATAAACCGTCGGTGCCACGAAAACCTCCCCACTGCGGCCAGCCTCCTCCGTACGCCACCCCATCCTCCACCTTGCCAGAGCCGCTACCCCTACCCCATCGTCCACTGCAAGAGATGGACGTCTCTCATCCATGGTGTCGGACCATGATCCTTTCATCGCGTCGTCTCGCTTCATCAGCGTCGTCGTCCACTTTGCCGTTGCCGCTCCTACGATCGCCTCGTCCACGACAACAGGATTTATCCCCTAACCCGGTCGTCTGCCATCTAAAGTCTTCTTCCCCGTCGCTGACAGCCATCGCACCCACAACACCCTCAACGTATCAGCAAGGGCCTACACGGCGTCGCAAGAGAGGTGGTACTCTTCCATATGTGCTTAAGTTATTGATCTCACCCGGAAAATAGATCTTAAATTGTTTACTGTACTTTTCTTGTCCGTACCAAATCGTAGTGGCTAGTTAAATGCAAACATTGGTTGCGAAGTAGCTTTGTCTGGTTTGCACCTTCAGATCCGCCATGTCACGGCCACTATACTCATAAGGCTTATGGTTCCCCCCTTTATATTCACTACCATCATCCTAGGTGCTTCCCTGCTTCGTGTCGTGCTAGCACTACTCCTCAAGACCTCAACACATCAACTGAAACAACATTCCACTCATAATTCCAAAGCTTATGTGTTGAAATACGAATCTGATATGATGCTCATATTACTAAAAAAAGAACGTTTAATTGGTCACCTAATGTTCCTATATTCGTTTCGAAAAGCATGTGCGCCACCCACTGGTCCAGCTGGTTCCACTTTCCTGATTTTACTCTTGATGCTTAGGGTTTTCCCCTTTTATCTACTCTACTATGATCTGTGTAGGTGCTTCCTGTCATACTAGCATTACTCCACCCTTCAAGCTAAACAACACAACACTCAAAATTCCAAAGCTTAGTTGTTCAAATATGATACTGATATTAGTTAATAGACACATTTAATTGGTTAGCTAAAGGTACCTGTCGGGGATATACCCCGCGGCGTAAACCGGTCGGAAGTATAAACCGGCCGGACTAGGCGTTTCATTGGTAAACCGCCAGAGGATTGGCGGTTTACGTGATTGGCGGTTTACATGTTTGGCGGTTTACGTGTCTGGCGGTTCACTGGTATGACGATTCACGAGCCTGAAGACTCATTGGTGATCCGGCGCGTATTCCAGATGGATGACAAGGCCCAAGGCCCAGCAGGCCGGTTTAGGTTAATGGTGGGCCGGTTTAAGAGGGAAGGCATGAGGAACATTTATATTACAAGGAGTTAAGACCTGGACTTGTATCCGGTTTGTATTAGAGATAGACTAGTCCTAATCCTAATAGGACTCAACATGTAAACCGCCCCTTCAACATATATAAGGAGGGGCAGGGCTCCCCAAAAGGGACAAGATTCACAAGTTGGACAAGATAGGTTTAGACAATAGCTCTCGAGATAGAGCACTCTTGTAACCGTGATCACCATCATCAATATCAATGAAGCAGGATGTAGGCTTTTAACTCCACCGTGAGGGGCCGAACCTGGGTAAACATCGCGTCTCTCGTCCCGCTCAACCCCTCTCAAGCTACCACATAGATGTGTTGGCCTCGCGACTAAGTCCTGACACTAAGGACATCTGTCGTGACAATTCCACGACAGTACCACTTGAGTTTCCAAATGCATGTCGCGACATATAGAGAGACAGCAGAATTGCATTTCTTTGTCACTTGTTGACTGTACTTTCTTGTTCATACCAAATCTTAGTTGTTATTTCAAAGCAAATACCGGTTGCTAACTACCCATTGCGTGGTTTGCAACTTCAGATCTGCCATCCCACTGCCACGGTCAGCACTATACTCATCATGCTTACGGTTTCCCCATTTTATGATGACCACGATCAGCCTACGCGGTTCATGTTGTAATAGCACTCCTCCACCCATCGAGCTAAACAAGCTTAGTTGAACAAATTCAAATCTGATATTATGCTGATATTAGTAAAACTGAGAGATGTTTAATTGGTCAGCTAAATGTTCCTACTTTAGTTTCGAATTGCATGTGAGCCACATATGGAGAGACCGGAAGGAATAGTATTTCTCTGTGCGCTATGGTTCATCATGGGTGGCCAACCGACATTGTACAGAAAGACTTGTAATATCCTCAATCTTCTTGCTCTTTTGCTCTTCTTTAAGATGATCCTCTTCTCTTGCGGTCGACTGGTCAGGTCGAGTTATTCTCCCTTAGTATATTTTGAATCTGTCAGGTCAGGTCGACTTGTTCTTCTTTACTATATGTTGAAGCTGTCATCTACGAAGTATCATCACTTTTGGAGCTCTCATATTTTGAGTAGTAGGCCACATTATATTAATGCACACACCAAATTACAGCATGCATGGCACCTCTTAGAAGAATTGCAGAGATAGCACAAAGGGGTTTACAGGGAGGAAGTATTGGATTAGAATCACTTCTGCATTGCAAAGATAATCTCACTTGTTTTTATGTTTTCATGCATGTCAGGTATTGAACATTATCAAAATGAATATGAGAATGGGCGCACGAGAGGAATATTGCGGAACGATCCACTGGCTAACAAACTTGGCGTCATGGAGGATGGCCTATCTTATTCACCCATCAAGATGCATGCTCTAACTTGGCAAGGTTGTATTGGTTGCACATATTTTGCATCTGACCTCTTGTATCACTTCTACTTTGTTACACCATCTAATTAGTTTAAGCATCATATATGAGTATATGCCATACCTATCCATTGTCTGTACCTATTCCATGTGTCGTCATACTATGTTTTTCCAGTCAAATGTTGTTCTTTCGTAATAGATGTCCAAAAGGAAGAGAGTGATTGCAGATCCTCAAGGAGTACTGTCGGTGCCAAAACCGGCGGATCTCGGGTAGGGGGTCCCGAACTGTGCGTCTAAGGAAGATGGTAATAGGAATCAGGGGACACGATGTTTACCCAGGTTCGGGCCCTCTTGATGGAGGTAATACCCTACGTCCTGCTTGATTGTTCTTGATGATATGAGTATTACAAGAGTTGATCTACCACAAGATCGTAGAGGCTAAACCCGAGAAGCTAGCCTATGGTATGATTGTATGTTGTCCTACGGACTAACCCGTTCAGTTTATATAGACACCGGAGGGGGCTAGGGTTACACAACGTTAGTTACAAGGGAGGAGATATACACATCTGTATTGCCTAGCTTGCCTTCCACACCAAGGAGAGTCCCATCCGCACATGGGATGAAGTCTTTAATCTTTTATCTTCATAGTCCAACAGTCCGGCCAAAGGATATAGTCCGGCTGTCCAGAGACCCCCTAATGCAGGACTCCCTCAGTAGCCCCTGAACCAGGCTTCAATGACGATGAGTCTGGCGCGCAGTATTGTCTTCGGCATTGCAAGGCGGGTTCTTCTCCAAATACTCCCTGGAAGATTTTTGAACACAAGGATAGTGTCCGGCTCTACAAAACAAGTTCCACACTCCACTGTAGAGAGAATAATATTTCCACAAATCTACTCTGCTGACACATTTAGCAACATCACATCATGTCGTGGCCCGGTCATTATTCGAACCGTTTTTCTCAACCAGCACCGCACATATCGCGAGGCGGTTTTCTTGACACGTCTTGTCAAAGTAGAGATAGTGTTCCCCTAATTATGGGATTCTCATCAATACGAACGTGGGTAACCCAACTATGCCATCAATTACGGCGCTCGGGGAATAAGAGATTTTGCCAGGCAAGTGGGGAGGTGCATTGCCTCTTCCGCCCTTATAAAGGGATTAGGATTCACTCTTTTTACCCACGCCTTCTTCCTCCTTGCTTACCCATCCTCGCACACTCGAGCTCCATCGCCCAAGTTCGCGTCTTTCTTCTCAAACCACTCCAAGCATGTCCGGAGCGGGAGGCAAGTGGATGGTTTCCTCCGTCACGGAGGAGAACATCACAAAGTTACGGGAAGCCGGATATCGCGCACCGGCTTCCAGATGCAGGGCAGATCATCCCCACGCCCGAACCCCATGAGACGGTAGTTTTTCTTACCCACTTCGTCCGTGGGCTGGGATTTCCCCTCCACCCGTTCGTCCGCGGGCTCATGTTCTACTACGGGCTGGATTTTCATGATCTAGCCCCCAATTTCATCCTCAACATCTCGGTGTTTATCGTCGTGTGCAAGGCCTTCCTCCGCATCAAGACCCATTTCGGCCTGTGGCTGAAGACCTTCAATGTCAAACCGAAGGTGGTGGTCGGCTGGCTCGAAAGCAAGATGCCTAATGTCACCTGGCTCGAAGGCTCCTATGTGGAGACCATAAAGGGGTGGCAATCGGGGTGGTTCTACATCACCGAGCCGCGCGACACCAACTGGGCGGCAGCCCCCAAATTTCGATCCGGAATCCCCACGTGGCTCACTTCCTGAAAAGAGAAGGGCCTGTCCTGGGGTTCTTCGGTAGAGCTGACTGGACTCCAGACCTGCATCAGGAACATGATGAGCAAGAAAATCAATCTTGTCAACATGGTCTAGGTCATGCTCTTCCGCCAGATTCTCCCGTGTCAATGACGGGCATTCAATTTGTGGGAGTTTGACCCGGCCAAGCACCAGACGCTGCGAGAGCTCTACGACACGACGCACAAGGACGTCTAGAGGGTGCTGTTCAAGGGCGCCGAGGTACCTCCTTCCCTCACCGAGGACCGCAGACTCAGCGCAAAGTGCCATGCCAATCCGGTAAGTTTTGATATCTCATAGGGTATTTATTTGCCCCAGTTAAATCATGTGCAGGATCTAAGCTTCCATGTCATCAACAGGACTGGATAAAGACAGCGGAGGAGCTCGATTGCCCAGCCCCCCTGCCTAAAGATCCGGCAGATGCTCTCCTAACGGAGATGCTGGCTCCGGCACCATACGAGGTGCCGGCAAAGAAGGCCAAGAAGAAGGCCACGGGGACCCAAAAGGGTCTCCGGCGCAAGGTTGTATCGGACTTATCGTCTGATGGCTCCGACGCGCACTCCTCCCACGAAAACAAGGAGGAGGAGGAGAAAAGTTATCCCCCCCCCCAGCCGGGGGAGACAAGAAAAGGAAGGCCGACCCAACCGGGGAGGCCGAAGGGTCCAAGAATGGCAAGACCCTCCCACTGGACTGCTCCACGACGGCCGTCTACAGCGGCGATGATTGGCTACCCAGGGTCAAGCCCCTGGCGAAGTCGTAAGTATACGGACACTATAGTAGTTCGTGGTATGTTGTAATGCACTGCTTCTTCTCATGCCGAACATGATTATGCAGTCTGTCCCGAGCTCATCTCGACGTAACTTCGTCGAGTGGTTCATTGGACTCATTGGATATGAACAATGGTTCTCTCCCGACCGCCTCCACTCCTTGCCCTGCGGACAATGTCGAGGTGTTGTCTCAATAGGCACCGGGCTGATGACCCATAAGTATAGGGGATCTATCATAGTCCTTTCGATAAGTAAGAGTGTCGAACCCAACGAGGAGCAGAAGGAAATGATAAGCGGTTTCCAGCAAGGTATTCTCTGCAAGTACTGAAATAAGTGGTAACAGATAATTTATAACGACCAACAAGTAACAAAAGTAAATAAGGTGCAGCAAAGTGGCCCAATCCTTTTTGTAGCAAAGGACAAGCCTGGACAAACTCTTATATGATGTAAAACGCTCCCGAGGACACATGGGAGTATCGTCAAGCTAGTTTTCATCACGTTCATATGATTAACCTCTATTGCAAGCATGTGGTATGTTGGTGGACCGGTGCTTGGGTGCTGCACTTACTTAGACAAGCATCCCACTTATACGTGGGTGGACCGGTGCTTGGGTGCTGCCCTTACTTAGACAAGCATCCCACTTATGATTAACCTCTATTGCAAGCATCCACAACTACAACAAAAGTATTAAGGTAAACCTAACCATAGCATGAAACATATGGATCCAATTCAGCCCCTACAAAGCAACGCATAAACTAGGGTTTAAGCTTCCGTCACTCTAGCAACCCATCATCTACTTATTACTTCCCAATGCCTTCCTCTAGGCCTAAATAATGGTGAAGTGTCATGTAGTCGACGTTCACATAACACCACTAGAGGAGAGACAACATACATCTCATCAAAATATCAAACGAATACAAAATTCACATGACTACTAATAGCAAGACTTCTCCCATGTCCTCAGGAACAAAAGTAACTACTCACAAAGCATAAACATGTTCATAATCAGAGGGGTATTAATATGCATATAGGATCTGAACATATGATCTTCCACCAATTAAACCAGCTAGCATCAACTACAAGGAGTAATTAACACTACTAGCAACCTACTAGCACCAATCCCGGACTTGGAGGCAAGAATTGGATACAAGAGATGAACTAGGGTTTTGAGATGAGATGGTGCTGATGAAGATGTTGATGGAGATTGCCCTCTCCCGATGAGAGGAGCGTTGGTGATGAAGATGGCGATGATTTCCCCCTCCGAGAGGGAAGTTTCCCCGGCAGAACAGCTCCGCCAGAGCCCTAGATTGGTTCCGCCAAGGTTCTGCCTCGTGGCGGCGGAGTTTCGTCCAAGAAGATGGCTTATGATTTTTTCCATCGAAAGACTCCATATAGCAGAAGATGGCCACCGGATGGCCACCAGGGGGCCCACGAGGCCACCCTCGGTGAAGTTCTTGCTCTCAGTATCTTTTATATATTTGGAAAACATCTTCCGTGAAGTTTCAGGACTTTTGGAGAAGTGCAGAATAGGTCTCTAATATTTGCTCCTTTTCCAGCCCAGAATCCTAGCTGCCAACATTCTCCTTCTTTATGTAAACCATGTAAAATAAGAGAGAATAGGCATAAGTATTGTGACATAATGTGTAATAGTAGCCCATAATGCAATAAATATCGATATAAAATCATGATGCAAAATGGACGTATCAACTCTCCAAGCTTAGACCTTGCTTGTCCTCAAGCGAAAACCCAAAATCGAAAAATATGTCGACATGTTTAGAGATAGAGGTGTCGATAAAAATAAAATACGGACATGAGGGCTTCATGATCATTATTAGAACAACAACTCATATAATTCTTGTCATATAATATCTAATGCTAGAGTAATAATTCAATCACAATATCAAGTATGAATCATACTTCATTGAAAACTAACAAACTATAATCTCAGTCATTGAAGCAATTGCAATTTATCATAACATAGGAAAGAGTCAATGTATAAGAGCTTTTCAGCAAGTCCACATACTCAACTATCATATATATAGTCTTTCACAATTACTGGCACTCACACAATACTTATGGGTATGGAGTTTTAATCGGACACAGAGAAAGATAGGGGCTTATAGTTTTGCCTCCAAATGTTTTACCTCAAAGGTAATGTCAACAGTAATAGTTCATGAAAACTCACATCCAATTAGCCATATATACCAGGATCTTTCCCACATATTGTGCTTGCCAAAGGATAAAATTTAAAAAGGAAGGGTGAAGATCACCATGACTCTTATGCTATGTAGGAGATAAAAGTAAAAGATAGGCCCTTCACAGAGGGAAGCAAAGGTTGGCATGCACTTTTATGGTTGGATGCACAAAATCTTAATGCGAAAGAACGTCACTTTATATTGCCACTTGTGATATGGACCTTTATTATGCAGTATGTTGCTTTTATTTCTTCCATATCACACGATCGTATAAAGCTTAGTATATTTATATGTGTCCAACAAACCGATGACAACTTACTTGGAGGATCTTACTCAATCCATAGGTAGGTATGGTGGACTCTCATGGCAAAACTGGTTTAAGGGTATTTGGAAGCACAAGTAGTATCTCCACTTGGTGCAATGAATTTGGCTAGCATGAGGGGGAAAGGAAAGCTCAACATGTTGGAGGATCCAAGACAATATAATTTATCTCAGATGTTGGAAAACATAACCCATTACATTGTCTTCCTTGTCCAACGTCAACTCTTTAGTATGTCATATTTTAATGAGTGCTCAGAATCATTAAAGATGTCCAAGATAGTATATTTATATGTGAAGACCTCTCTTTCTTTATTACTTCCTATTAATTGCAACGATGACCAAAACTATGTTTTTCAACCTTTTATTCATCATACTTTTTCTATGTGAGCTCATTACTCTCCATAAGACTCACATGATCTCTTTGTTTCTTTTTATTTCTTTCTCTTTTCTTTTATTCCCTTAGGATCATGGAAAAATAATCAAGCCCTTGACTCAACACTAATCTTTATTATATAGCTCACTGACTCGATTACATAGAAGGACAATAAAGTAAAACTCACAACTAGATCATACTAAGAATTTTTATTCTACTAGATCAAGATATTATCAAAAGGATCGAACTAAGAAAAATGGTAAAGATAAAGTGATTGTGATACGATACCAGGGCATTCCCCCAAGCTTGGCAATTGCCAAGTGGAGTGCCCATACCCATGTGATTATGTCTCCTTTGCTGGTGAAGAAGGTGGGGTTGTTGATGATGGATAGTCTCACATCGAGCGTAGGAGGTCTTCTAACTTGCGGATAATGCCCTTGAGTGCGATGATATGCTCCTTCAACAAAATATTTTCATGTGTGAGATACTTATTTTGTATACGAGCTAACTCAAACATCTTGAAAGCTTTGATTTCTGTTGGGGTAAGAAGATTGTGATCCAGTTGAAGGGTGCCTTCTGTTGCCGGAACTTGGTCCTCAATGGCCTTCTTGATCCGTTCATCCTTGTTGATCTCCATGGGTTCTTCTCTCTTCAGCTCTGTCTTCATTAGACAAGCATCGTTGCCCTCATGGTTGGAGGAGGAGGGAGATGACATAGTGCCTGGCCTTGACAACCCTGACAGAAAACAACTCGAAACAAAGACAGGAGATTTTTGCGTGATACGGGAGTCAAAACCCCCGGGAGGTTATATAATGAATTTTTACCGACCAAAATACGTGTCGTCTAAGAAAACGGAGTCCGGAAAGCGCTCGAGGTGCCCACGAGGTAGGGGGGCGCGTCCAGTAGGGTAGGGCGCGCCCTCCACCCTCGTGGAGGCCTCGTGTCCTTCCCGGACTGCTTCTTGTTTTTCTATTTTTCTAAATATTCCAAAACGGAGAAATATTGCCTTAAAAACTGTTTTGGAGTCGATTCACTTACCGTACCACATACCTATTCCTTTTCGGAGTCTGAGACGTTCCAGAAAGTGTCCCTTATGTATTCCTTCGGGGTTACGGTTTCAATAACATTGGTTTCAACATTTATGGGATTACGTGAGATATAGTGTTTGATTCTTTCACCGTTTACCACCTTCGGATTTGTGCCTTTGAAGTTGTTGTTTTTTATGGCACCAGAACGATAGACATCCTCAATAACGTAAGGACATTCCCATTTAGAGAGAAGTTTTCCCGCAAAAAATCTTAAACGAGAGTTGTATAGCAATACATAATCACCTACATTAAACTCACGCTTTTGTATCCTTTTGTCATGCCATCTTTTAACTTTTTCTTTAAACAACTTGGCATTCTCGTAGGCTTGGGTTCTCCATGCATCAAGTGAGCTAATATCAAATAACCTCTTTTCATCGGCAAGTTTAAAATCATAATTAAGTTCTTTAATAGCCCAATAGGCCTTGTGTTCTAGTTCGACAGGTAAGTGACATGCTTTTCCATAAACCATTTTATACAGAGACATACCCATAGGATTTTTATATGCAGTTCTATAGGCTCATAATGCATCATCTAGTTTCTTGGACCAATTCTTTCTAAACCTATTAACAGTCTTTTGCAAAATTAATTTGAGTTTTGTATTACTCAATTCTACTTGACCACTAGACTGAGGGTGATAAGGAGATGCAATTCTATGATTAACATCATATTTACCAAGCATTTTACGGAAAACACCATGAATAAAATGTGAACCACCATCAGACATTAAATATCTAGGTACTCCAAACCTTGGAAAAATAACTTCTTTAAGCATTTTAATAGAAGTGTTATGATCAGCACTACTAGTTGGAATAGCTTCTACCCACTTAGTAACGTAATCAACAGCAACTAAAATATGTGTATATCCATTAGAGGAAGGAAAGGGTCCCATATAGTCAAAGCCCCAAACATCAAATGGTTCAATAACAAGTTAATAGTTCATAGGCATTTCTTGACGTCTACTAATATTACCAGTTCTTTGACATTCATCAGAAGATAAGACAAACTTACGGGCATCCTTGAAGAGAGTAGGCCAATAAAAGCCAGATTGCAATACCTTATGTGTTGTCCTATCTCCAGCATGGTGTCCTCCATAAGCTTCGGAGTGACACTTGCGTAGGATCTGTTCCTATTCATGCTCAAGTACACAACGTCTAATAACACCATCTACTACTTTATAAAGATGTGGGTCATCCCAAAAGTAATGCCTCAAATCATAGAAGAACTTTTTCTTTTGCTGGTATGTGAAACTAGGTGGTATAAATTTTGCAACAATGTAATTAGCATAATCAGCATACCATGGAGCAGTATGAGAAGCATTTATGACATTTAATTGCTCATCAGGAAAGCTATCATCAATACGTAGTGGGTCATCAAGCACAATTTCTAACCTAGACAAGTTGTCTGCAACGGGATTCTCAACACCTTTTCTATCAACAATATGCAAATCAAATTCTTGTAGCAAGAGAGCCCATCTAATAAGTCTAGGTTTAGCATCTTTCTTTTCCATAAGATATTTAATAGCAGCATGATTAATGTGAATAGTTACTTTAGAATCAACAATATAAGGTCTAAACTTATCACAAGCAAATACAACTGCTAAGAATTCTTTTTCAGTAGTAGCATAATTTCTTTAGGTATTGTCTAGAGTTTTACTAGCATACTGAATAACATTTAGTTTCTTATCAACTCTTTGTCCTAGAACAGCACCTACAGCATAATCACTAGCATCACACATAATTTCAAAGGGTAAATTCCAATCAGGTGGTTGAACAATAGGTGCAGAGATCAATGCTTTCTTAAGTATTTCAAATGCTTCTACACAATCATCATCAAAGGCAAATGGTATATCTTTTTGTAATAAATTAGTCAGAGGCTGAGATATTTTTGAGAAGTCCTTAATGAGCCTCCTATAAAAACCGGCATGAGCAAGGAGACTTCTTATACCTTTGATGTCCTTGGGACATGGCATCTTTTCAATAGCATCAACCTTGGCTTTATCAACTTCAAACCTCTTTCAGAAACTTTATGCCCCAAGACAATACCTTCATTAACCATAAAGTGGCACTTTTCCCAATTCAGGACAAGATTAGTTTCTTCACATCTTCAAAACTCGATCAAGGTTGCTCAAGCAATCATCAAAAGAAGACCCATAGACGGAAAAGTCCTCCATGAAAACCTCACAAATCTTTTCACAAAAGTCAGAGAATATAGCCATCATGCATCTTTGAAAGGTAGCAGGTGCATTACATAAACCAAAAGGCATACGTCTATAAGCAAAAGTACCAAAAGGGCATGTAAACGTAGTCTTTGCTTGATCATTGGCTGACACAGGTATTTGAGAGAAACCAGAATAACCATCTAGAAAGCAAAAATGTGTATGTTTGGACAATCTTTCTAGAATTTGATCGATAAAAGGTAAGGGGTACTGATCCTTTTTAGTAGCCTTATTTAATTTGCGGAAATCAATTACCATCCTATAACCTGTAATAATTCTTTGAGGAATCAATTCATGTTTATCATTATGAACAACAGTAATACCTCCCTTATTAGGGACACAATGGACAGGGGCTTACCCACTGACTATCAGCAACGGGATAAATTATACCTGCCTCAAGGAGCTTTAGTATCTCCTTTCTTACTACTTCTTTCATTTTAGGATTCAGTCGGCGGTTATGATCACGAACTGGTTTAGCATCTTCTTCCAAATTAATTTTATGTTGACATAGAGTGGGACTAATGCCCTTAAGATCATCAAGAGTATACCCAATAGCAGCACGGTGCTTCTTCAGAGTTTTCAATAATCTCTCTTCTTCATGTTCTCAAAGGTTAGCACTAATAATAATAGGATATATCTTTTTCTCATCAAGATAAGCATATTTAAGAGTATCAGGTAACGGTTTAAGCTCAAACATGGGATCACCCTTGGGTGGAGGAGGATCCCCTAGGATTTCAACAGGTAATTTTTTTCAGAATAGGTTCCTGTTTAAAGAATACTTCATATAATTCCCTTCTTTTATTCATAAACATGTCATTTTCATGGTCTAGCGAGTATTGTTCTAAAGGATCACTAGGAGGTACGGCGATAGAAGCAAGACCAATAATTTCATCCTTACTAGGTAATTCTTCTTCATTGTGTTGTCTACTAAATTTAGAAAAATTAAATTCATGAGTCATATCATCTAAACCGATAGTAACAACATCCCTTTTGCAATCTATGGTAGCATTAACAGTATTTAAAGGGTCTGCCAAATATAATGGGACAAAAGCTATCTTGTGGGGAACCAAGAACAAGAAAATCAGCAGTATATTTAGTTTTCCCACACAATACTTCAACATCTCTAACAATTCCCATCGGTGAAATAGTATCTCTATTGGCAAGTTTAATTGTAACATCAATACCTTCTAACTCAACAGGTGCAATATCATGCATAATTTCTCTATAAAGGCTAAAAGGTATTGCACTAGCACTGGCACCCATATCACATAAGCCATAATAACAATGATCTCCTATTTTAACAAAAATAACATGCATGCCTACCACAGGTTTAGGTTTATCTTTATCACGGGGTTTAGCAATTCTAGCAGTTTCATCATAGAAATAAATAACATGCCCATCAATATTATCAGACAAGAGATCTTCAACAATAGCAATATTAGGTTCAACTTTAACTTGCTCAAGATGTGTATATGTTTTAATATTGCTTTTACGAACCACAGTTGAAGCTTTAGCATGATCCTTTTGTTGGGGAACATTGCAGAAAACAAAAAAATTCTATGTTTTCACCAAGATCCATCTATGAGTTCATCTAGCAACGAGTGATCGGATGCATCTACGTACCTTTGTAGATTGCGAGTGGAAGCGTTCAAGAGAACGGGGATGAGGGAGTCGTACTCGACGTGATCCAAATCACCGGAGATCCTAGCGCCGAACGGACGGCACCTCCGCATTCAACACACGTACGGTCAGCGTGATGTCTCCTCCTTCTTGATCCAGCAAGGGGGGGAGGAGAGGTTGATGAAGATCCGGTAGCACGACGGCGTGGTGGTGGATGCAGCAGTCACCGCAGCAGGGCTTTGCCGTTCTTTTGCGAGAGGGAGAGGTGTAGCAGGGGAGAGGGAGGCGCCAAGAGTCAAGGGTGCGGCTGCCCCTCCCCCCCTTTATATAGGCTCCCCTAGGGGGGTGCCGGCCCTAGGAGATGGGATCTCCTAGGGAGGCGGCGGCCAAGGGGTGGAGAGCCCCCAAGCCAGGTGGGGAGCCCCCCAAGCCAGGTGGGGCGCCCCCCACCCTAGGGTTCCCAACCCTAGGTGCATGGGGTGGGCCAAAGGGGGTGCACCAGCCCACTATGGGCTGGTTCCCCTCCCCACTTCAGCCCATGGGGCCCTCCGGGATGGGTGGCCCCACCCGGTGGACCCCCGGGACCCTTCCGGTGGTCCCGGTACAATGCGGGTGACCCCCGAAACTCTCCCGATGGCCGAAAATGCACTTCCTATATATAATTCTTCACCTCCGGACCATTCTGGAACTCCTCATGACGTCTGGGATCTCATCCTGGACTCTGAACAACTTTCGGGTTACTGCATATTCATATCTCTACAACCCTAGCATCACCGAACCTTAAGTGTGTAGACCCTACGGGTTCGAGAGACATGTAGACATGATCGAGACGGCTCTCCGGTCAATAACCAACAGCGGGATCTGGATACCCATGTTGGCTCCCACATACTCCTCAATGATCTCATCGGATGAACCACGATGTCGAGGATTCAAGCAACCCCGTATACAATTCCCTTTGTCAATCGGTACGTTACTTGCCCGAGATTCGATCGTCGGTATCCCAATACCTCGTTCAATCTCGTTACCGGCAAGTCACTTTACTCGTACCATAATGCATGATCACGTGACCAGACACTTGGTCACTTTGAGCTCATTATGATGATGCATTACCGAGTGGGCCTAGAGATACCTCTCCGTCATACGGAGTGACAAATCCCAGTCTTGATCCGTGTCAACCCAACAGATACTTTCGGAGATACCCGTAGTATACCTTTATAGTCACCCAGTTACGTTGTGACGTTTGGTACACCCAAAGCATTCCTACGGTATTCGGGAATTACACGATCTCATGGTCTAAGGAAAAGATACTTGACATTGGAAAAACTCTAGCAAACGAACTATACGATATTGTGCTATGTTTAGGATTGGGTCTTGTCCATCACATCATTCTCCTAATGATGTGATCTCGTTACCAATGACATCCAATGTCCATAGTCAGGAAACCATGACTATTTGTTGATCAACGAGCTAGTCAACTAGAGGCTTACTAGGGACATGTTGGTGTCTATGTATTCACACATGTATTACGATTTCCGGATAACACAATTATAGCATGAATAAAAGACAATTATCATGAACAAGGAAATATAATAATAATCCTTTTATTATTGCCTCTAGGGCATATTTCCAACAGTCTCCCACTTGCACTAGAGTCAATAATCTAGTTACATTGTGATGAATCGAACACCCATGGAATTCTGGTGTTGATCATGTTTTGCTCTAGGAAGAGGTTTAGTCAACGGATCTGCTACATTCAGGTCCTTATGTACTTTACAACTATCTATGTCTCCATCTTGAACATTTTCACGAATGGAGTTCAAGCGACGCTTGATGTGCCTGGTCTTCTTGTGAAACTTGGGCTCCTTGGTAAGTGCAATAGCTCTAGTGTTGTCACAGAAGAGTTTGATCGGCCCCAACGCATTGGGTATGACTCCTAGGTCGGTGATGAACTCCTTCACCCAAATTGCTTCATGCGTTGCCTCCGAGGCCGCCATGTACTCCGCTTCACATGTAGATCCCGCCACGACGCTCTGCTTGCAACTGCACCAGCTTACTGCCCCACCATTCAAAATATACACGTATCCGGTTTGTGACTTAGAGTCATCCAGATCTGTGTCGAAGCTAGCATCGACGTAACCCTTTACGATGAGCTCTTCGTCACCTCCATAAACGAGAAACATTTCCTTAGTCCTTTTGAGGTACTTCAGGATATTCTTGACCGCTATCCGGTGTTCCTTGCCGGGATTACTTTGGTACCTACCTACCAAGCTTACGGTAAGGTTTACATCAGGTCTGGTACATAGCATGGCATACATAATAGACCCTATGGCTGAGGCATAGGGGATGACACTCATCTCTTTTATATCTTCTGCCGTGGTCGGACATTGAGCTGAGCTCAATTTCACACCTTGCAACACAGACAAGAACCCCTTCTTAGACTAATCCATATTGAACTTCTTCAATATCTTATCAAGGTATGTGCTTTGTGAAAGACCTATGAGGCGTCTTGATCTATCTCTATAGATCTTGATGCCTAATATATAAGCAGCTTCTCCAAGGTCCTTCATTGAAAAACTCTTATTCAAGTAGGCCTTAATGCTGTCCAAAAGCTCTATATCATTTCCCATCAAAAGTATGTCATCTACATATAATATGAGAAATGCTACAGAGCTCCCACTCACTTTCTTGTAAACACAGGCTTCTCCATAAGTCTGCATAAACCCAAACGCTTTGATCATCTTATCAAAGCGAATGTTCCAACTCCGAGATGCTTGCACCAGCCCATAAATCGAGCGTTGGAGCTTGCACACCTTGTTAGCATTCTTAGGATCGACAAAACCTTCCAGATGCATCATATACAATTCTTCCTTAAGGAAACCATTAAGGAATGCCGTTTCGACGTCCATTTGCCATATCTCATAATCATAGAATGCGGCAATTGCTAACATGATTCGGACGGACTTCAGCTTCGCTACTGGTGAGAAAGTCTCATCGTAGTCAACCCCTTGAACTTGTCGATAACCCTTAGCGACAAGCCGAGCTTTATAGATGGTCACATTTCCATCCGCGTCTGTCTTCTTCTTAATGATCCATTTATTTTCTATGGCTCGCCGCTCAACGGGCAAGTCAGTCAAAGTCCATACTTCGTTTTCATACATGGATCCTATCTCGGATTTCATGGCTTCCAGCCATTTGTCGGAATCCGGGCCCGCCATCGCTTCTTCATAGTTCGAAGGTTCACCGTTGTCTAACAACATGATTTCCAAGACAGGGTTGCCGTACCACTCTGGTGTGGAACGTGTCCTTGTGGACCTACGAAGTTCAGTAGCAACTTGATCTGAAGTTTCATGATCATCATCATTAACTTCCTCTCTAGTCGGTGCAGGCACCTCAGGAACATTTTCTTGAGTTGCGCCATTTTCCGGTTCAAGAGGTAATACTTCATCAAGTTCTACTTTCCTCCCACTTACTTCTTTAGAGAGAAACTCCTTCTCTAGAAAGGATCCATTTTTGGCAAAGATCTTGCCTTCGGATCTGAGGTAGAAGGTATACCCAATAGTTTCTTTAGGGTATCCTATGAAGACGCATTTTTCCGACTTGGGTTCGAGCTTTTCAGGTTGAAGTTTCTTGACATAAGCATCGCATCCCCAAACTTTTAGAAACGACAGCTTAGGTTTCTTCCCAAACCATAATTGATACAGTGTCGTCTCAACGGATTTCGACAGAGCCCTATTTAAAGTGAATGCGGTAGTCTCTAAAGCATAGCCCCAAAATGATAGCGGTAAATCGGTAAGAGACATCATAGATCACACCATATCTAATAGAGTGCGATTACGACGTTCGGACACACCATTACGCTGAGATGTTCCAGGCGGCGTCAATTGTGAAACTATTCCACATTTTCTTAAGTGTGTGCCAAACTCGTGACTCAAGTATTATCCTCCATGATCTGATCACAAGAACTTGATTTTCGTGTCATGTTGATTCTCAACCTCAATCTGAAATTCCTTGAACTTTTCAAAGGTCTCAGACTTGTGTTTCATTAAATAGACATGCCCATATCTACTGAAGTCATCAGTGAGGGTGAGAACATAATGATAGCCACCACGAGCCTCAATACTCATTGGACCGCACACATCAGTATGTATGATTTCCAATAAGTTGGTTGCTCGCTCCATTGTTCCTGAGAATGGAGTCTTGGTCATTTTACCCATGAGGCATGGTTCGCACGTGTCAAATGATTCGTAATCAAGAGACTCTAAAAGTCCATCTGCATGGAGCTTCTTCATGCGTTTGACACCTATGTGACCAAGGCGGCAGTGCCACAAGTATGTGGGACTATCATTATCAACCTTACATCTTTTGGTATTCACACTATGAATATGTGTAGCATTACGCTCGAGATTCATTAAGAATAAACCATTCACCATTGGAGCATGACCATAAAACATATCTCTCATATAAATAGAACAACCATTATTCTCGGATTTAAATGAGTAGCCATCTCGGATTAAACGAGATCTTGATACAATGTTCATGCTCAAAGCTGGCACTAAATAACAATTATTGAGGTTTAAAACTAATCCAGTAGGTAAATGTAGAGGTAGCGTGCCGACGGCGATCACATCGACCTTGGAACCATTCCCGACGCGCATCGTCACCTCGTCCTTCGCCAGTCTCCGCTTATTCCGCAGCTCCTGTTTTGAGTTACAAATATGAGCAACCGCACCGGTATCAAATACCTAGGAGCTACTACGAGTACTGGTACGGTACACATCAATAACATGTATATCACATATACCTTTGGTGCTGCCGGCCTTCTTGTCCGCTAAGTACTTGAGGCAGTTCCGCTTCCAGTGACCACTTCCCTTGAAATAAAAACACTCAGTCTCGGGCTCCTTTGATCTCCATCTTGGGGCTCCATGATCATCTTGTCACCGGCATGACACCATGATCTCCATCATCGTGTCTCCATGAAGTTGCTCGCCAACTATTACTTCTACTACTATGGCTAACACGTTTAGCAATAAAGTAAAGTAATTTACATGGCGTTTCTCAATGACACGCAGGTCATACAAAAAATAAAGAGAACTCCTATGACTCCCGCCGGTTGTCATACTCATCGACATGCAAGTCGTGATTCCTATTACAATAACATGAACATCTCATACATCACATATATATCATTCATCATTCATCACAACTTTGGCCATATCACATCACATAACACTTGCTGCAAAAACAAGTTAGACGTCCTCTAATTGTTGTTGCAAGTTTTACGTGGCTGCAATAGGGTTCTAGCAAGAACGTTTTCTTACCTACGTGAAAGCCACAACGTGATTTGTCAACTTCTATTTACCCTTCATAAGGACCCTTTTCATCGAATCCGCTCCAACTGAAGTGGGAGAGACAGACACCCGCCAGCCACCTTATGCAACTAGTGCAGGTCAGTCGGTGGAACCGGTCTCACGTAAGCGTACGTGTAAGGTTGGTCCGGGCCGCTTCATCTCACAATACCGCTGAAGCAAAATAAGACTAGTAGCGGCAAGAAAGTTGACAACATCTACGCCCACAACAAATTGTGTTCTACTCGTGCAAAAGGAACTACGCATAGACCTAGCTCATGATGCCACTGTTGGGGAACGTTGTAGAAAACAAAAAAAATTCTACATTTTCACCAAGATCCATCTATGAGTTCATCTAGCAACGAGTGATTGGATGCATCTACATACCTTTGTAGATCGCGAGCGGAAGCGTTCAAGAGAACGGGGATGAGGGAGTCGTACTCGACGTGATCCAAATCACCAGAGATCCTAGCGCCGAACGGACGACACCTCCGCGTTCAACACACGTACGGTCAGCATGATGTCTCCTCCTTCTTGATCCAGCAAGGGGGGAGGAGAGGTTGATGAAGATCCAGCAACACGACGGCGTGGTGGTGGATGCAGCAGTCACCGCAGCAAGGCTTCACCGTTCTTCTATGAGAGGGAGAGGTGTAGCAGGGGAGAGGGAGGCGCCAAGAGTCAAGGGTGCGGCTACCCCTCCCTCCCCCTTTATATAGGCTCCCCTAGGGGGGGGGGGCGGCCCTAGGAGATGGGATCTCCTAGGGGGGCGGCGGCCAAGGGGTGGAGAGCCCCCCAAGCCAGGTGGGGCGCCCCCCCACCCTAGGGTTCCCAACCCTAGGAGCATGGGGTGGGCCAAAGGGGACGCACCAGCCCACTATGGGCTGGTTCCCCTCCCCACTTCAGCCCATGGGGCCCTTCGGGATGGGTGGCCCCACCAGGTGGACCCCCGGGACCTTTCCGGTGGTCCCGGTACAATGCCGGTGACCCCTGAAGCTCTCCCGATGGCCGAAACTGCACTTCCTATATATAATTCTTCACCTCCGGACCATTCTGGAACTCCTCGTGACGTCCGGGATCTCATCCGGGACAAGTGTGTAGACCCTACGGGTTCGGGAGACATGTAGACATGATTGAGACGGCTCTCTGGTCCATAACCAACAGCGGGATCTGGATACCCATGTTGGCTCCCACATGCTCCTCGATGATCTCATCGGATGAACCACGATGTCGAGGATTAAAGCAACCCCGTATACAATTCCCTTTGTCAATCAGTACGTTACTTGCCCGAGATTCGATCGTCGGTGTCCCAATACCTCATTCAATCTCGTTACCGGCAAGTCACTTTACTCGTACCGTAATGCATGATCCCGTGACCAGACACTTGGTCACTTTGATCTCATTATGATGATGCATCACCGATTGGGCCCAGAGATACCTCTCCATCATACGGAGTGACAAATCCCAGTCTTGATCCGTGTCAACCCAACAGATACTTTCAGAGATACCCGTAGTATACCTTTATAGTCACCCAGTTACGTTGTGACGTTTGGTACACCCAAAGCATTCCTACGGTATCCGGGAGTTACACGATCTCATCGTCTAAGGAAAATATACTTGACATTGGAAAAACTCTAGCAAACGAACTATACGATCTTGTGCTATGTTTAGGATTGGGTCTTGTCCGTCACATCATTCTCCTAATGATGTGATCTCATTATCAATGACATCCAATGTCCATAGTCAGGAAACCATGACTATATGTTGATCAATGAGCTAGTCAACTAGAGGCTTACTAGGGACATGTTGGTGTCTATGTATTCACACATGTATTATGATTTCCGGATAACACAATTATAGCATGAATAAAAGACAATTATCATGAACAAGGAAATATAATAATAATCCTTTTATTATTGCCTCTAGGGCATATTTCCAACACCTTTATCCTAACAGGGAAAGGTGGTTTATCAACATAAGAAGTAGGAACAATAGGATCATTATAAGTGATAGTCTTTTCTTCAACTTTAATAGGTGCATGTACTTTTATTTCTATGGGAGGATGATATTTAAACCACTTCTCCTTGGGGAGATCAACATAAGCAGCAAAAGATTCACAGAAAGAAGCTACTATCTCAGAGTCAAGTCCATATTTAGTGCTAAATTTAAGAAAAATATCGGTATCCATAAAAGATTTAACACAATCAAAACTAGGTGTCATACCTGACTCCTTACCATTGTCGAGGTCCCAATCTTCAGAGTTGCGTTTAATTCTTTCCA
Organism: Triticum dicoccoides; assembly: GCF_002162155.2. Lineage (NCBI taxonomy): Eukaryota > Viridiplantae > Streptophyta > Magnoliopsida > Poales > Poaceae > Triticum > Triticum dicoccoides. The sequence continues at coordinate 655,972,327 of NC_041388.1, read as the reverse complement.
ATAAATCCCATTTGAATTCAATAGTCTTCATCGTAAAAGAGCCAGCATAGGAAGTATCAAGCATGGTGCGATTGTTACCAGAAAGCCGAGCATAAAAATTTTGAATAATCATTTCTCTTGAGAGATCATGATTGGCACATGAATATAACATTGATTTAAGCCTCCCCTAAGCTTGAGTGATGCTTTCTCCTTCGCGAGGCTAAAAATTATATATATAATTGCGATCACGATGAACAAGATGCATAGGAGAAAACTTTTAATGAAATTCCAATTTCAATCATTTGTAATTCCAAGACCCCATATCATCACATAGCCTATACCATGTCGATGCATCTCCCCTCAAAGACAAAGGGAAGACCTTCTTCTTAACAACATCTCCGTGTACACCTGCAAGCTTAAATAATCCACATACATCATCCACATATATCAGATGTTCATTAGGATGTTTTGTTCCATCTCCTAAAAAGGATTAGCTAGTAGTTTTTCTATCATACTCGAAGGAACTTCAAAGCAAGTATTTTCATTTTCATATTCATTTTCAGTAGGTTGAGTAGGTTGAGGAGCAAATCTTTGCTCTACTGGTCGGGGTGAAGATACACCAAACATAGAGGATTACTTTCCATAGTAACAAGTGACAGTAAATTTCAGCATGCTATATAAAATTTTCCTTACCAAATTCCACCTACCAAAGGCATTTCACTCCCCGGCAACAACGCTAGAAAAGAGTCCTGATGACCCACAAGTATAGGGGATATATCGTAGTCCTTTCGATAAGTAAGAGTGTCGAACCCAACGAGGAGCATAAGGAAATGATAAGCGGTTTCCAGCAAGGTATTCTCTGCAAGTACTGAAATAAGTGGTAACAAATAATTTTGTGATAAGATAATTTGTAACGAGCAACAAGTAACAAAAGTAAATAAGGTGCAGCAAAGTGGCCCAATCCTTTTTGTAGCAAAGGACAAGTCTGGACAAACTCTTATATGATGTAAAGCGCTCCCGAGGACACATGGGAATATCGTCAAGCTATTTTTAATCACGTTCATATGATTTGCGTTCGGTACTTTGATAATTTGGTATGTGGGTGGACCGGTGCTTGGGTGCTGCCCTTACTCAGAGAAGCATCTCACTTATGATTAACCTCTATTGCAAGCATCCGCAACTACAACAAAAGTATTAAGGTAAACCTAACCATAGCAGGAAACATATGGATCCAATTCAGCCCCTTATGAAGCAACACATAAACTAGGGTTTAAGCTTCTGTCGCTCTAGCAACCCATCATCTACTTATTACTTCCCATTGCCTTCCTATAGGCCCAAATAATGGTGAAGTGTCATGTAGTCGACGTTCACATAACACCACTAGAGGAGAGACACCATACATCTCATCAAAATATCGAACGAATACCAAATTCACATGAATACTAATAGCAAGACTTCTCCCATGTCCTCAGGTACAAAAGTAACTACTCACAAAGCATAAACATGTTCATAATCACAGGGGTATTAATATGCATATAGGATCTAAACATATGATCTTCCACCAATTAAACCAACTAGCATCAACTACAAGGAGTAATTAACACTACTAGCAACCTACTAGGACCAATCCTGGACTTGGAGACAAGAATTGGATACAAGAGATGAACTAGGGTTTTGAGATGAGATGGTGCTGATGAATATGTTGATGGAGATTGCCCTCTCCCGATGAGAGGAGCGTTGGTGACGACTATGGCAATGATTTCCCCCTCCGGGAGGGAAGTTTCCCCGGCAGAACAGCTCCGCCAGAGCCCTAGATTGGTTCCGCCAAGGTTCCGCCTCGTGGCGGTGGAGTTTCGTCCGAGAAGATGGCTTATGATTTTTTTCCATCGAAAGAATCCATATAGCAGAAGATGGCCATCAGAGGGCCACCGGGGGCCCACGAGGTAGGGGGCGCGCCCTGAGGGGTAGGGCGCGCCCCCCACCCTCGTGCGTAGGGTGTGGCCCCCCTGGTGAAGTTCTTGCTCTCAGTATTTTTTATATATTTGGAGAACATCTTCCGTGAAGTTTTAGGACTTTTGGAGAAGTGCAGAATAGGTCTCTAATATTTTCTCCTTTTCCAGACCAGAATCCCAGCTGCCGGCATTCTCCCTCTTTATGTAAACCTTGTAAAATAAGAGAGAATAGGCATAAGTATTGTGACATAATGTGTAATAACAGCCCATAATGCAATAAATATCGATATAAAAGCATGATGCAAAATGGACATATCACGGGCCAAGGGGGGGGGGCAGTCCTAGGGGCGCCTCGAGGCGACCTTCCAGACCTTGGGCGCAAAGGGAGCCGGACTCCCATGGGCTCCAGGTTCGGCCCCCAGCCGAACACTGCACCGGAATATTCAGTGGTTCCAGACTCCTGCGGGCAACCCCCCATTAAGGGGGGCAAGCCGCCCGTGCCGGTGTCCTCTATCTATCTAGAGGCACCAGACAACTTGCTGGAAGCACTTTGCGGCGCTTCCATCGATGAAGAGCACCACACTATCATGAGTGCGGTGATCGAGAAAGTTCAGTCCGCCAAGAACGGACTGACCGAACCTTGCGCCAGCCTCCTAACAGGCTTTGACATAAGCAATGAAGATATAGGAAAATATGCCCGTATGGATACTAGCCCCTGATGCTCTGTTCAGCGTTTGAAAAGAAAGGCCGGATAGAGGATCAAATGATAACTCAGGAGTCTAATCAGAAAAATGTCTATGTGTATGTGCAGGCTTTACTGCTGGCCGTTGCCGCACATACTGTGGAGGTCTCTGTGCTAAAGCAGGACCTGGAGCGGTCCGAGGATGAGCTCGGCCTTACCAAGAGGCAACTCGAGGAGAGCAAAGGTAAGCAATACCCTTGTCTATATATTTAAAAGGAAATTCGGGTGTAAAGTAATAGGATCATCATGGATTTGCCAAGGGCCACGACCGAAGTGGCAACCCCGAGGAAGGCGCTATCCGAGGCCGAAGACAAAGCGGCCAAGGAGCGCATTGAACGGGAGAAGCAAGAAGCCCGAGTAGGCGAGGTGCAGCAAGAGCTCGAGGCTCTCGCCAAAAAGCACGAGTCCTTGGAGCTTGACTCTAAGACGCGAGAGTCCGAGCTCGCGCAGGCGCTTGAAAGTGTCCCGACCGCCAAGGCCGAAGCACATGAGGCCCTCCAGGAGATTGATGCGGTGAAGAAGATAGCAGCGGGTAAGGCATTCCTTATGCAAAGCAAGCACGTGAAGGAGACTTTCCTTTTTCTTACCCGAGTTCGGAGCTCTCCAGGAGCGTTTGCAGATCTTCCCCGCTGTGTGCTGGATGCCGCGGAGTTTTACCGACCTGAGGAGGGGAGCTCGACGGAGAAGTTGTTTTGGTCTCAGTATACTGGGACCGAAAAACCCCGTGCCCTTGAACGACCAGCTGAAGCAGTTGGTCGAGCTTCACAAGGCGCCCGAACAGGCCATGAGGGGCATTATAGTCCGGATGTGGCCTGGCGAGCCCCTGTCCGGCAGCTACTTCGGTCTGGTGAGGCGGCTTGTGGAAGCCTTCCCATGGCTTGAAGTCATAAAGCGGTCTGTCTGCATCAAGGGTGCGCGCAGGGCTTTTGCCCAGGGGAAGTTGCACTGGGTGAAGCTGGACGCCGTGAAGCTGGTGAAGGAGGGGCCGCCGGAGGGCAAGGAGCATCGCTGCCCCGAGATGTACTATGAGAGTGTCCTGAAGGGTTCCCGCCTTGTGGCGGACAAGTGTGCCAAGGATGTAATTTTTGAATGAACATGCTGATGTGATCCTGTAATATGAAACAAGTTCATTTGCGCCATGCGACGCTTTTTTAATTTAAAATATTACCTGTAGTGTGGTCGTTTATAAAATCTGAGAGTTGGCCAGTCGTCGGCTTCTGCCCCCATGTAACTAGTACTGGGGTGTTCGGGATAAACCTGAGCACTCTTTACCCCAATTTTGGGTCCTTCAAGGGAGGTGTTCAACGCAACGAACTAGGCAATCGAACTATAATGCTTTATCACTCTCACTTAGCCATAGAAGTCTATAATTTTAAATTTTGGCGAAGCCCTTGGTATTCGGAAGACCGAATTTGGGGCGCTATACACGCCTAAGCCGGACAAGGCCGACTCCTTGCCCGAAGCGGGAAAAGTCTTTAAGGACTAGAGACCCCTCGAACAGCGACCAGTCTCTTGCCTTATCATGACAGTCAGTTTTCGGCTTTCTCTACTGAGGTGCTCGTCTGGAAGAACCGGGACACAATCACAGTAGTTCTCCCACCGCTACCTTAGCCGATATAGCGGAACGTAAGGTACCAAAGCATGGGAGCCGGGCAAACCTAACATTTGACCAAAGACATGATTCAGAGCTGATGCATATAATGCTATAAGTTCGGGGTGCCGCACTGTCGAAAGTGTTTGGACATCTTGCGCCGTATTATGGGGTAAATGAAAGCCCCTAGCATACTGACCGTACCCGAACGTGCGGGTGCGGATTATCGTAAATGGACATATAAGAGAAAGAGAAAAAAAGCTTAAATAATGCAATGATATACTAATGATATGCATTGTTATTTAAATAATACGTCGAAGCGTATTGGTACAAGTAGTGCAATAAGCAGAAAGTAGGACACTTCGAAATGTCCTATCCCAGGGCAAGCTGCGCATAGATAGTGAAAAACGGGTATATCAATTATTATTAGAGACCACCTGGGGGTTCCCGTGTTCATCTTAGCTTCTTGCTGCCTTGGTGGTTACTTCCAAAATGTGTCCGACAATCGTACTGCCGGAAAGGGCTTCCAGAGAGTTAGGCCCTGAAAGAGAAAAGAAATGATAAAGGTACACAGCCCCTAGGGCGGTTAAGCCGCATTGCGGGACGTGCCCTGATCGTGCCCCCGCCTATGTCCATGGTATTTCCAGTGCGTAGTTATGTACGCGCGGCACGTATTTCATTGCTTGACTGGGACTGGGACGGGGGCCAAATTGCTAGGCGAGCTCTGAACGTGCCACGCGATCCTATTGCAGCTTGTTCCAGACTCGCTTGAAGGTGTCCGGCGGCTGTGATGCCGAATTAGTGGTCTATCTTAAAAGGCTGCTTTGTGCTACTGCTGCAAGGGCCGTAGTGTGCTCTTCTGTCCGGAGCGAGTGTTCTGTGTATCCATTTACCGTTATGACCCCCTAGGTCCTGGCATCTTGAGCTTGAGGCATGCGTAATGTAACATCCCAAAATTCTAAATTTTGGAATGTTATTATAAACAGATAGATTGATTGATTGTTTGATTGTTGTGTGATTGATTGAGTGAAATTCAAAACTTTTTGAAAGTTAAATGAGATGGAATAAAAGGACTTTCCCAAACTTTCACCTTCTTGCATTTTGATCTCCGTGAATTCAAATTCTTTTCAAATACAAAACCCTCGAGAGAAGATGACATGACTTCTTCCATTTAAATAAATGAAAAGGGTTTTGAAAAGATTTTAATTTCATTTGGAAATATATTTTTAATTTAGAAACTTCAAGAAATTCAATGATTTTCATGAGAGAAGATAAAATGACTTCTTCAAATTATATGGAATATGAGTTGGGAGTTTAAGAGGATTAAATTCAAAGTCCTTTTGAAATTATTTTCAATTTGGAGTTATTTGGATTTTATTCACATTATTTTTCTCCAAAATAAAAATATATGGAAAATAGGATAACATGATTCCCTACATCAAAAAATTGGAAAGGAATAAATTTGAATTAATTTTGGTATTTTAAAATGATGTTTATTGGATTATAGTAGGGCAGTAGCACTCTTTGAATTATCTGAATTTGTGTGATTTTTATTTAATGCTAGGAAATTGTTCACGTTGTAGATAACCTTTTTCTAAAAAATTTGATATATTATATGCCTATATAATATTTCTAATTATTTCGTTTTTATTATTTTAATTGTCTAAAAAATGTTTTTTTACAAAAAACTTTTGGACCGACCGGACCGGGTAGGCCCAGCCAGCAAGGCCACGGCCCAGCCGGCCCGACGCGCCGTCCGCCTCGCCACCGAGCTCGGGACAGAGTCCCGAGCGCTGCCGCAACCGCCGTCGACTCAACGTTAGTGCGCCGCCCGGAGTCCTCCGCCGCCTTGCCCCCTCCTCCATGCAATGCCCCCCCGAGGCTATATATAGTCGGGCTCCGCGGCCTCGCGCCGCCGCCCACTGCTGCCTCCCGCGCTGTCGTGGTTTTGTCACGGCAGATGTCCTAGAGAAAGTACTTAGTCATGGAGCCATTGCGACGGGTTAGCTTGAAGGGGTTAAAGCGGACACAGGGACGCAAGAGAGTTTATACTAGTTCGGGCCCTTCGATGAAGGTAAAAGCCTACGTCTAGTTGTGATGGGATTGATGGGGTTTCGATGACTAGGGAGCAAACAAGCTTCACCTATGTCTCGAGTTGTTGTCTCTTGTCTGAACTGCCGCCGGGTCATCCCCTTATATACACAGGTGACGCCCGTCGGTTCACAGATTCCCAATACCGGCTCATAGATGTGTCCGGTTTGGTCTCTACTTATTCCTAACTTACAATACAAGTTACATACCAACGCCAGTTTACGGCTACAGGCCTTGAACCGACTATGGGCCTTGAGCCCTCATCTGCCTTCTTGGGTTTTAACATAGTTAACTACTGAAGAAGTTAACCCGGCCCAGATAGGCCGGTTTACGCCCAGTAGTGATATACTCAACATTAGGCCCCAGATTGATTTGAACAGGTTCATGTCAATCCTTAGCAAAAATCTTCATCTTCAACACCTTCTTGTAGTTTGTTGAATCGCCGTGATGTCATCTTCTCTGGTCATTGTAAACCGGCGTGACGTCACCTGTTATAAAGAAACTTATCCATGATACCTTTTTTGTTTAATAGGTCTGCGACAATCGAGGCGGCAGCTCCGTTTCCAGACCCACGGTTCCTTGATTTTTGCACCTGACACATGCCCCTTGCCTTATAAATAAGACCGAAGGGTCATTTCTTTTTCCCCTTCGTGCCCTTCTGCTTCGTCTTCCCCGCGTCGTCCAGCTTCGGAGCTCCGCCGCCGTCGATGACTTCTGCTCCAACCTTGGCCGCTGCATCACCCTGATTGTACCAGAGCATCGCGGCGACCTTCTATTTCTTCCTCGGCTCCGATGAGTTCTTCACCTTTTCCTCCATAGATCCGTTCTAGGGTTTCCAAGTTCCTCAGTGTTCATCATTTGCTTCGTACGCATATGATAGATCCTAGATGAACCTGTGAACCTTTGCTCTGTGTAGCGGTAGTTCTTAGCATCCGCCTTTACTTATATGCCTCAAGACCATTGATCTACTTGTATCTCTGCCCATTGATTCAGTACTGTTCTTTTTTGAACCTTGAATATTTTCCTTCTTTTCTGAACTTGCTTTAGATCCGTCGCTGTAGAGAAATCTTGTGAAATCTGTTTCTGTACACTTATCTATCCGCAATCTCAACTGTTTCAATGCTTAGATCCGGCGGTTTAACTTTGTAGAAAAATTGCCAAACCGGTATATACCATTAGTCCCCTTGTTGAACCGCCTGATGTTGTTGCTTCATAAAACTCCGGTTTAGATAGAGCTGTCTCCGGTTTAATATTGTACATACCAGTGCACTTTAATAAATGCATTCTTGAACCGGAATTACCTATCTTGTAGATTTCATCATGGCCAAGCAAGTATATGAGTGCAACTGGGTTCCTTCTCGCGTCACAGAGACTCAACTGAATAATTTAGTCCTGATCGGCGCTTTAGGTAGCAAAAACACTATCCATTGAAGAGCTCCTGGCAAAGAATTCCCTCCCACACCTCAAGAAGGAGAGGTCGTCGTTTTTGTAGATCACTTAACCCAGGGCTTTAAGCCGCCCGGTTCTAAATTTTACCGGGACGTTTTAGCCGATTTTCAACTCCACCCACAAGACACTGGTCCCAACTCTGTTACAAACATGTGTCACTTCCAAGTGCTCTGTGAGGTGTTCTTTCAAGAGGAGCCCACAGTAGAGTTGTTCAGAGATTGTTTCCATCTAAACCGTCGTACTTAGTTTTTTGATGGTTCCAGTACGGAATTGGGCGGTGTGGCGATTCAGAAAAGGAAAGAGGTCACATACCCTCACGCCAAGCTGCACAGCCACCCCAAAGAGTGGAAACAAACATGGTTCTATTGAAAACACACCTCCCCTGCTGGTGAAAATCCTTTGCCTGGTTTTCGTCCGGAGCGGCTTAGCAATACACACCCCTTTCCGCAAAGGTTGATTGCCAAGGGTAGAAGCAAATACGCTCCTCAACTGTCCAAGCTCAGAGCCTTCATGGCCAATGGTTTAACATGAGTTGATCTCGCTCGCTGTTGGATATCATGGAGCATACTGCCCCTTAGTCAGCGCTCCGTTTTGATGTGCGAGTATACTGGCAGTGTTGATGACCCACTGCGACATGCTAACATCTAGCTTACCGATGAAGAAATCACAGAGGCTGTGAATAAAATGCTGAATGAACCGGAACACGTCTGTGCTCGAACCGGCCTGCATCCCTTCTGTGCCACCAACAAACCGCCAGCTGTAAGAGTTTGATTGTTCTTTTTTATGAACCTGTTATTGATATATCTGGTCATTGTTTAATATCAATGCCTGTTTAAACAGGGCAATGATCCGTTTTGGAGCAAGAAACTGCCGCAGGAGAAACCAGAAAAACCAGACAAACCGGAAAGATCAATCGGGCAAAAGACTAAAGCTGTGAAGAAGACTACCCACAGGAAAAGAACCACTGCATCCTCTGATCCGACCGCTGATGACGATGTGGGTAACCTGGACCTTGAGGTAGAACTCGATTCACTTGGCTTATTTTTCACGCGCCTTATTGATGATGATATTTGTCAGGATGATGCCGAAGCCAGTCATGTTGATGTTGCAGAGGTAATTATTCTTTCCTCCGATTCAGATCCTTTTCCTTCACTAAAAATCCGTCAGGCAAACCGGAAGGTTAAATTTTCTCATCCTCTTGCTTACTTGGATCCCAAATTTCTTATGAAGACCCAACATCACGAAGCTCGCCGCACAACCCGGCATAGTGGCCAGGTAGTTACCTCTGCCGGTTTACCGAATAGTCCGGTTTGGAAATGCCATTCAGAGGTCTCTAATTAGCCTGTCAGTGCTTGTCCTAAAATGGGCTGTTTTCGCCAACCTCTTAATCCGTCTGACTCCGATTATCAGGTCACTTCCCATTCATCATCTGGTGAGTCATCAGCTACCCAGCTGCCGCCGCTCAAAACGGTGCTTGGGTAAGCCATACTTATCATAACGCTTCTGGTGTATTACTTTGTAGCATATACTGTACTGACCTTTGTTACTCCTTTCAGGGCCAAGCCTAAGCCAAGCAAGAAGGCTCGCCTAGATAAAGCGGCTGAAGAAGATGCTATTCCTAAACCGGACAGAGTACTCAACCCTGAAGCGGCCATCCGTGAGGATGTGCCAAACGGCCCACCACCACAAGATGATGATTTTATTACTGAAGAGAGACATGTTGATACCTCCGGTCCTGTTGACCAGCCCAGAAGCCCCATCTGGATTGAGAAATCCACCATTCCATCCAAGTCTACTGATAAACTGACGGCCCCAATGCAAACCGGTGACGCCAAGGATGATGAAGTTGTTATTACTGGCATTGGCCATATAGAGCCAAGGAATCCTGTCTCTTTGTCTAAACATACTGCCAAGGAAGAATTTGCTGCCTTTGGCAAGGGCAAGTGGAATGTTGATCTGGCGACTTACGCTGCTCTGAACGCCCAAGACATCCATTCCGGCTATCTGAACCGGCTGTATACCAGTTGTGACTATGAAGCCGGTCTGGTTAACATGATGAAAGATAAATATGAGGTAACTTCCATATGCTCTTTCCTGCTTGTATGCTTCAATTCTTGCTGACTTGCCTAGCCCCCAAGGACCGGTTTGTAATCTTCTTTGAAACCGGGACTTACTAATATAAATCTTAAAGCCTCAAAATTCGCTGATGTAGCCCCCAAGGGCCGGTTCAACTTAGTGTAGTTAAACCGGGACTTAAGTAATTAATATCACCGCATCAGAACTTATTTGAACAAATAGCCATTAGCCCCCAAGTGCCAAGTTGAATACTTGTATTGAGCTTGGGACTTTATAATCAAGTGAAATATGAAGATCAAATAGGCATTAGCCCCCAAGCGCCAAGTGCATAACTTGTTATGTGGTTGGTGCTTCAATTCTTGCACTGCTTGTTGAATCATATAACTGTCTATACGCAGGCTGAGCTGAAGACAAAAGAGACCCAAATTGCCGATCTCCAAGAAAATCTGAAGTCCCAATAGACTGAAACCTCAAAGCAAAAGAGGAGTTGACCAGCGCCTTAAGCGTCATGGAACAGCTTAAGAAGGATTTCAAGAAGGAGCAGGCGGATTGGGCTACTGAAAAATCCGCCTTAACCAAATGAGTAGAAGACGCCGAGGCTGCACTAAAACCGGTGATGGATGAACTGACCAGCATAAAGCGGCACGTGCATGCCATGACCGCTGCTATCTTTGGTAAGCCGGTTTGATTTCTGAATTGATTCTACCGTCTTACAGAGCTGCCGGTTTGTTAACCCTTTGTGATATTTCAGGGACACGCATTGGTCATTTGGGGTCAGATGTGCGGAAGAAATTGAAAGCTGCCTATACGTTGATCGAACAACTGTACACTGGTGCATAGCGGATCATCTGTACTGCATCCCACAACAAGCCGGCGCCCACTTTGATTCAGGACACTCTGCAGAAACTGTCGGTGCTTCCTGTCCGGGTTGAAGAGCTGAAGAATTCTGCTGCTCGAACCGGTGCGATCAATGCCTTAATCCGGGCAAAAGCTTGGGTGCCAGATTTTGATCCTATTGAAGCGGCTCAGGGCTATCCCAGCTTGAAGGAATACGGGTCATAGTTTAGTGAAGTGGATCTACGAGCAATAAACCGGGATGTGCGTCCGCTAGCTTGTCAACTGGCTGAAGAAGCAGACATGTCTCATTATCAAGCCCAATATGACAATCAAAACAAGCGAGTAGCTGCACCAATTTATGAAGCGAAAAATCTTATCCCTCCAATCCGTAAGCATACTTACGCTCCCGATATTGAACCGTTGCTGATCCATGATGAAGCTGTCTTTCGAGCATTAATGGGAATCGACTGGACAACTGTTGATTTCCAGCCGCTGGGTAGAGAAACTGAAGTTGAAGCGGCGCGGGATGACCCACAACCATCAGGCTAGGCTGGTGACCAAGCTTGAACCGGCAGCCGGTTTAAACTGCTTCTCCTTTGAAAAACAATGATCTTGTTTTGGGCACCGTGTTGCCTTGTAATAGGCTAGCTGATACTCTTGATCTTAATATGCCTTCGTGCATAACCACTACAACTTGTGCTTTCTTTGGGTGATGAACTTTCCAAAGTATTTTCTGCAACATAAAAAATCTTAAAGTGCCACCGCGGTTGTACCGTCAGGCGGAGTATGATGTCTGCATATATAAAATCAAAATATCTGAAATTTAAGCATATGATCAAATCTTTGAGATACATGATACCTGCCATCGTTGGGCATGAAGTTGGCTTAGCCAATCTTGAAGCGGAGGTTTCATAAACCCACACTGTTGGAGGAGATAGCAGCTCATGTATATATATAATGCTGGTTTACCATATAAACCGTGCCGGGTTATAAAACACCGTGTTACTCCGTAATAGGATGTTAACAAAAAATCAAACCGAGCAAATAGTCTCCGGATTAAAAATGGACCGTGTTCCATCAATTGACAGTGTGAACCGGTTTAAAATTTTGTCGGTTCAAAAAAGCAACAAAAAGAAAGAAATATCTATCAAAGAAAATTGTGAAGAAAAGGCAATGATAAAACCATTTGCAAAAAGAGGCTTATTTGAGCCGATCAGATGGCGTTACCATGGTCGGACATGACCAAGCTCCCGATAGGTGTAGCTATGGTTCAAGTCAGCCAGGTCCCCAAATGAAACCGTGGCATTTATGCTGATCAAGAGGCGTGGCAATGGTTCGGGTTCGACCAAGCCCCCAAGTGATTCTATGGCCTTAGGCCGATCAAGAGGCGTGACTGGTTCAGACGTGACCAAGTCCCCAAGTGATCTGGTGGCTCTCGCCTATCAAGAGGTGTTGCATTGGTTCGGACACGACCAAGCCCCCAAGTGATATAACATGATGCTTTTGAAAAGCTAACTCAAGGGGTAAACCGAACGCCGCTTTAGAACAACTCCGTGTAACCACACATGATGTAAAAGGACAGATACCCCGCTTTAGCTGAGGTTCCGGTTTATTATATTTAATCATAATATATACATCGTCGTAATATGTATATAAGTAGAGCCAATGGCTCAGGTATAGTAAGGCCGAAGATGAGCTATGTTCCACGGCCTGTCGGTCTCTTCCTCTGATGTACGTGAGTCTTTATGCTCTCGAATATCGATCAGATAGTATGACCTGTTGTGCAGATTCTTGCTGACCACGAAAGGTCCCTCCCAAGGTGGGGATAGCTTATGCATATCAGTCTGGTCTTGAATGAGCCGAAGCACCAAATCTCCTTCCTGAAAGGATCTGGTTCTGACTCGGCGACTGTGATAACGACGAAGATCCTGTTGGTAAATCGCCGAGCGGGCGGCTGCTATGTCAAGCCGGATGTGCTCCCGTTCGCAGAACTCCTTCATGGCACCCTTGGACAAATTGGTACCATTATCTGTGATGATACTGCGTGGAAAGCCAAACCGGAAAATCACTTTTTTGATGAACTGAACCGCCGTGGCCGCATCACACTTGGTAACAGGTTCTGCTTCCACCCACTTTGTAAACTTGTCAACCGCCACCAGGAGGTGGGTCTTCTTATCTTTGGACCTTTTGAAAGGCCCAACCATATCCAGCCCCCAAGTCACAAACGGCCAAGTAATTGGAATCATTCTCAATTCTTGAGCCGGCACATGAGCACGTCTTGAAAACTTTTGGCAACCGTCACATCGTCTGACCAGATCCTCCACATCAGCATGAGCAGTTAACCAATAGAAGCCATGGTGAAACGCTTTAGCTACCAAAGATTTTGAACCGGCGTGGTGACCACAATCTCCTTCGTGGATCTCACGCAAAATTTCACAGCCTTCTTCAGGAGACACACAACGTTGAAACGCCCCTGATACACTGTAATGATGCAACTCGCCATTGACAATAGTCATGGACTTGGACCACCGGATTATCTGTCGGGCCAGAGTCTCATCCTCTGGTAACTCGCCCTGGTTCATGTATGCCAGGTAAGGAAGCGTCCAATCCAGAATGACATGAAGAGCTGCCACCAATTGAGCCTCCGGATCAGGAATAGCCAAATCTGCTTCACCAGGGAACTTGACCGACGGGTTGTGTAGTACATCCACAAAAACATTGGGCGGGACCGGTTTGCGCTAAGAGCCCAGCCGGCTTAAAGCGTCCGCCGCTTCATTCTCTCGTCGATCCATGTGGTCCACCTGATAGCCTTTAAAGTGACCTGCAAAAATATCCACCTCACGACGATACGCTGCCATGAGTGGGTCCTTGGAATCCCAAGTGCCAGATACTTGTTGAGCCACGAGGTCCGAGTCACCGAAGCACTTAACTCGACTTAGATTCATCTCCTTAGCCATCCGGAGACCATGGAGCAAGGCTTCATACTCAGCTGCATTGTTAGTACAAGGGAACATTAAACGGAGAACGTAACAAAACTTATCACCTCGCGGGGAAGTTAATACGACTCCAGCCCCCGAGCCTTCCAATTGCCTAGATCCGTCAAAATGGATGGTCCAATATGTGTGATCCGGCTTTTCTTCAGGTGCTTGCAGTTCCGTCCAATCATTGATGAAATCAATAAGTGCTTGAGACTTAACTACCGTCCGAGGCACATACTTCAATCCGTGCGGCCCAAGCTCTATAGCCCACTTGGCAATCCGGCCAGTCGCTTCCCGGTTCTGGATGATATCCCCCAAAGGAGCAGAACTGACCACCGTAATTGGGTGCCCTTGGAAGTATTGCTTAAGCTTCCGGCTTGCCATAAAAACTCCATACACCAGCTTCTGCCAATGCGGATACCTTTGCTTGGACTCAGTGAGTACCTCGCTAATATAATAGACCGGACGTTGAACTGGATGCTCCTTACCTGCCTCCTTTCGCTCCACCACAATAGCCACGTTGACTGCACGAGCATTAGCAGCAACATATAGCAGTAACGGCTCCTTGTCAATGGGAGCGGCGAGCACAGGCGGATTGATCAATTGCCGCTTTAAGTCCTCAAATGCTTCATCAGTAGCGGAACTCCAAACGAATGGATCCGTCTTCTTCAAGTCCTTAACTGCCATTTTGATCTGATGATAGCCAGAATATGCATCCAAAAAACTTAAATGCTCGCAACCCGCCGTAGCATCAATAATTTGATCAATACGGGGGAGGGCAAAGGGATCTGTTGGACAAGCCTTATTAAGATCTGTATGATCCACACACATGCGCCAGGTGCCATTTTTCTTAAGGACCAGCACCGGATTGGCAAGCCACTCAGGGTGAAAAACTTCAACAATAAAGCCAGCTGCTAAGAGCCTGGCTACCTCTTCTCCAATCTCCTTGCATCTTTCTTCGTTAAACCAGCGGAGGAACTGTTTCACCGGTTTGTATTTAGGATCCACATTAAGGGTGTGCTCAGCGAGTTGCCTCGGTACACCTGGCATGTCAGAGGGTTTCCATGCAAAAATGTCCTGATTCTCACGGATGAACTCGATGAGCGCGCTTTCCTATTTCGGATCCAAGTTGGCACTGATGCTAAACTGCTTGGACAAATCGCCAGGTACGAAGTCAACAAGCTTAGTTTCTGCTGTCGATTTGAACTTCAGGGCCGGATCATGCTCCGTAGTTGGCTTCTTTAATGGACTCATGTCCGCGGGATCAACATTGTCCCTATAATACATTAGCTCCTCGGTGGCACAAACCGACTCTGCGTAGGCCGCATCTCCTTCCTCGCACTCCAAAGCGATTTTACGGCTTCCGTGAACCATTATTGTCCCCTTGTGACCCGGCATCTTGAGCTGCAAATACACATAACAGGGTCGTGCCATAAACTTGGCGTAGGCCGGTCGCCCAAACAGGGCGTGATATGACTTTGGATTTTCACCACTTCAAATGTCAATGTCTCCGACCTGGAATCATGATCATCTCCAAAGGCCACTTCCAGAGCTATCTTACCAACAGGATATGCTGACTTGCCAGGTACCACACCGTGGAACACCATATTAGACGGTTTGAGATTTTTATCTGTTAGTCCCATACGACGGAAGGTATCATAGTACAAGATATTAATGCTGCTCCCTCCATCCATGAGCACCTTGGTGAACTTGTAACCTCCCACCTGAGGCACCACCACCAGAGCCAAATGACCCGGATTATCAACTTGGGGAGGGTGATCGTCTCTGCTCCATATGATTGGTTGTTCAGACCAGCGTAGATAATGGGGCACGACCGGTTCAACAGAGTTGACTGCCCGCCTCTGAACCTTCCGGTCTCGCTTGTCCAAGCTAGTGGTGAAGACATGGTACTGCCCACTATTCAACTGCTTTGGGTTGCTCTAGTAACCTGACTGTTGCTGCTGTTGGTTGTAACCACCCTGGTTGTTCTGATTATTTTGATTATTATGTCCGCCCGGATTACCATTAAATCCTGAACCGTAATTTCCTCCACCGTAACCCGGCCTGGATGCTGAGCCACCGCCAGAGCCGTGATCATACTGGAAAGCATTAGAATTCTTGAACTCCTGCATAATGAAGCAATCCTTCCAAAGGTGGTTTGCTGACGCCTCCTTCGTTTCATGTCTTGGACAGGGCTGGCTCAGTAGATAATTTAGGCGGTCCGGGTTAGGGTTGGGTGCTCCATTGCGATTTGGCGGTTTACCCCTGCGTCACTGGCCCTTGTCCTGCACGTTGGTGTTAGACACAAAGTCCATGTTACCATCCGCTTTACGCTTGCCTCCACCACCATTGCCTGCCAAGTGATGCTGTTGACCTTTGGAATTGCTGTTCCTCTTTCCCTTCCCTGCCTTGTCGTCATTAGATTCGGGATCCTTGGTACTATCAGAATCAGCATACTTTACCAAAGAAGCCATGAGGGTCCCCATGTCAGTGCAATGGTGCTTCATCCGTCCCAATTTCAGCTTTAGGGGCCCAAACTAGCAGTTGCCTTCTAGGGTTAAGACGGCGGTGTCAGCGTTGATGCGGTCTGATGAATGCAACACTTGTGGGACCCAGCGCACCCAATGAGTCGTCGATTCTCCTTCCTCCCGGACACAGGCATCTAAGTCTACTATCAACATGGGTTGCTTACATGTATCCTTGAAATTACTGATAAACCAGGCTCATAATTGGGCCCATGAACAGATAGAATTGGCCGGTAAGCTTTTTAACCAAGTGCGGGCCATTCCTTCAAGCATCATGGTGAAGTACTTCGCACATGCCCCATCATCCACATCAAGCATCTCCATGGCCATCTCATAGCTCTCCACCCATGTCTCTGGGGGTTGATCCGGCGTGTAATTTGGTACCTTGCGGGGGCCCTTGCAATCCTTGGGCAGGCGCACATTGCGTAAAGCGGGGACAAGGCAAGGCACCCCCAAAGAGCTAGAAGTAACACCGGGTTCGACCGAAATAGTTGGATGAACCGGCGTAAGCTGCCGAGCCTGATATTGTATGGCTAACTCGGCCTCCCTGCGCGCTCGGGCCCGGTCCACCACTTCCTGAGCGTTATCAGCACCACCCACCGGGTTGTTGCCGCGGGGTGCTCCACGTCGTTCATTACTTGACACTGCTGGTTCATCCATACGCCTGCTATAGCTCCGGCTTGGACGAAGGGTTGAGTGGATCCAGTCGCGGCTGTAGGAGTACGCTTCCTGTTGGACCAAAGCTGTCCTAAGAAGCTCCTTGACCCGTCGTGTCTCTACCGCCTACGGCGAGTCACCTTCAATTGGAATGGCCTCCAGCCGTGCAGCAGCGGCAACGAGATTGTCCATTGGGTTGGAGTAGTGACCTGGAGCTGTTGAAACAGCCTAAGGTATAACCGTGTTTTGACGAGGCGGATTCATCGGACGGGGCTGAACCGGCGCACCGGTCCCCGGAGCTTCCGGCTGGTTTCCCTCCAGCGGATTGCTGGTTCCTGCTCCTGGGGTGTTGAAAAGGTCTCTGGCCTCGAAAACCGAAGGCAAATGGGATCGGTACTTCCTCCTCATGACTTCATGCGACGCGTTCTGGTCCAACATGAGCTTGTAGGCTTGTGCGTCTAAAGCGGCCCGCTCTGTGGTCATCCTGGCATTCTCAGCTGCCAGGTCCGCCTTGGCCTGGGTGATTTGTTCCTTCACCTTTGCAATCTCCGTGTTGTGGACTTCCTGATCCGCCGGATTAGATTTTGCCATAAGCGCAGCCAATGCATCAAATAGATCTGATAGAACTTGAGCCAGCGGGCATGCAGAGCTTCCTGCCCTGGCAGCTGTCGCCGCTACTGAACGGGAGGTTATTGGCGTAGCGGTCGAAGAATGAAGCGCTGCTTGTGTGCCGGCCATGAATAGTCCAACTCGGCTGGGTTGATCTGAGGTGGGAATACTGTCGCCATCGGAACAGCTCCCAATCCGACCATCTTGTAGCTGATATAGAGATACGGTTTCTCCGGTTGATGACTCGTCGCCGGAATAACCGATGGTCTCGCCGTGAGATTCCGATCCATCCTTATAACTTCCTCCATGGATGACTCCCACGAAGGCATGCTTCACGGCCGGTTTAACCCGGGCGGATCGCGCACGCTGAGCTGTTTCGACGAGGTCGGTGCAAATGTCTGGCTCAGGGCCCGGTTCTCCGATCTTGCCGATGAAAACGTGTATGCCACTAAAGGGGACCCGGTACCCGTACTCAACTGAGCCGGCCTCGGGGCCCCAGCCTGCATCATCGATGTAGAGCTTCCGCGACGACTCTTAGTCCTCCGGCCCACAGCGTAGCCCTTGAGTCCTTCAAAGCGGCCCTCCAAGAACTTGAAACCATCATGCGATAGCCCCACGGTGGGTGCCAACTGTCGTGGTTTTGTCACGGCAGATGTCCAAGAGAAAGGACTTAGTCGTGGAGCCATCGCGACGGGTTAGCTTGAAGGGGTTAAAGCGGACACAGGGACGCAAGAGAGTTTATACTAGTTCGGCCCCTTCGATGAAGGTAAAAGCCTACGTCTAGTTGTGATGGGATTGCTGGGGTTTCGATGACTAGGGAGCAAACAAGCTTCGCCTATGTCTCGAGTTGTTATCTCTTGTCTGAACCGCCGCCGGGTCGTCCCCTTATATACACAGGTGACGCCGATCGGTTCACAGATTCCCAATACCGGCTCATAGATGTGTTCAGTTTGGTCTCTACTTATTCCTAACTTACAATACAAGTTACATACCAACGCCGGTTTACGGCTACAGGCCTTGAACCGACTATCGGCCTTGAGCCCTCATCTGCCTTCTTGGGTTTCAACATAGTTAACTACTGAAGAAGTTAACACGGCCCAGATAGGCCGGTTTACACCCAGTAGTGATATCCTCAACACGCGCCAACTGTGCAGCGCCGCCGCCACAAAAGTCGCCGCCACCAACCTGCTCAAGCCGCCGCTGCTTCGGCCGCCGATGTCCCGTGCCTCGCCCGCCGGACCCCCGCACCCGCGCCACCACCGCCCGCCGCTGCTCTGCCGTTGCCGCTCGATCCCCTCGCGTCGCCGCTCCCCGCGCCTCGCCCTGCCTCGCTGGAGAGCCGCCGTCACCAATTTTCCGGTCCGATCCGCTGCTGCGGGTTTTTTTTGTGAACCGGTAAAAACCCGCAAAACCCGGTCCGGGTTTCTACGGTTTTCCCTTTTAGATCGATTTTTTGGTTAGTCTTATTCAGAGAACGTTCGCTGCTATCCCTTCACAGCGAACGAATTCATTCGTTAGCGTTCAGTAACAAACGTTCGTTATTTAGTGTTTTCCTTTTTCTTTTTAACTTCAGCAGGGACCTATGCGTGAATTCTTTTCTTATAGTTAAGTCCCTAGTCTTCAAACTATCACAACTTTTTGCTCGTTAATCCAAATTCAATGAAATCAACGCTCACTTCTTCGTTATGATCTCCTCTATCCATGAATCCTGGTCAAACATGTTTTTGAAAGTCTAAAATTTGAATTAGACCAGATTTGAATTCAAACCTCGTTTGATCGTAATTTGAGTTTCGTAACTCCGTTTGAGTTGATTATTTTTGCAAATCGAAGCTCTTGACCTAAACTTTCTGATAAGGCCAAATACACATAATTTTGGTACTGTTAGAAATTGTTTTATTTTGCAAGAGTTATTTGCTTGGTTTTGATGTTTTTCGAATCGTCTTCTTCGTTCTTTCTGATCCTTTGAGTGATTGCTTATGTGTGGTTACTATTGCTTGCTTACGATAGATTGACCGGAGTGTGACGAGTAGATCTATCAAGAGTGTTGAGTGCGAATCATCTTCATCAACATTGTAGGCAAGTTCGCACTTTGATCATATCCCTTTCATACCCAATTTTTATGCATTAGTTTCACCCTCAAACATTGCATGGTTAGGAATTGATAACATGTGGGTATTGGGAAGTAGTTGATGATGTAGGAACCTATTGCCCTGTTACTATCAAACCCTTGGGAGTTATTTCTATGTTATGCTTACTACTATGCTATGCTCGTAGACGTGGTTTGGGTGAGTGAAATCCATGACAGATGTGAGATTGTTAGTTAATGGTTCAACTTATGGTGGCAACTTAGATACACATCTGGGTGGATTGAGGCACCTAGAGAATCCAATGTTGCCTGTATTTTTGGAAATCCCGTGGTTCCATGTTATTTTCCTATGGACCGCCACCCAGGCTTGAAGGGATCATAAGATTATTCATGCTAGAAACTTTCGTGTGCAGCCACAAGCTATTATGGGTTATAGCATAGTTGAGTAGGTTATATGAAGCTCTTGAAGAGGTGGATCAGCAGGTAGAGGGATGTAGGTTTGGTATGGTCTGCCCGGAGTAAAGAGTTAATGTTTCTGAAAGACTGTGTCTTGGTCATCCGTTTCTCAAACACCATGTAGTGCGGGAAATCCAACGGAGGCGATCGATTCTTGTGGGGAAAAGTGTGCAAACCTCTGCAGAGTGTACAAACTAATCATGGTTAGCCGTGTCCCCGGTTATGGACATTTTTAAGTCTCTAGTCTTTGGATATTCATGTTGATCTCAACACCTTAATTATTAATTTGATTTGGGTTAATGATTATTATTTTGGGATTGAGTTGGAGGAACCTTCTCAATATTTTATCAAACAACTTTGTAGTTAAATAAAATATATTCCTTTGTAGTAGGGAAAAATTGGCTTTTCGCAAAAACTTTATAACCATAGAGCCTTTCCACCAGCCATATATGCATGTAGTGATAATTATTATTTATCATTATCCTAAGGTGTGAATTTGCTAGTACATTCAATGTACTGACCCTTTGTGGCTGGAACGTCTCATGTTGCAGGAATCTTATGACGAGTAAGTGAAACATTAGGGTTACAATTTCTACACTCAACTTTGCCATTGGTGTTGATGGGAATCAACAACCTTGTTGTTACTTCCGCTATTTGGATTGAGGTAATAGTATTTATGTTACTTTATACATGTGATTTACCTCTGTTATAAATCCTCGAGTACTGTGTGTGTCAGCATACCGATCCAGGGATGGCACTTAAGCACAGAGACTTGACCGTCTGAGGTCGGGTCGCTACAAGATGGTATCAGAGCAGATGTTGACTGTAGGACGTGACCCTTGAAATTGGCAAGCCCATAGGAAAGATTTTCTCTACAACTTATTTTCAAAAGATATTTTACCTCTCTTCTCTTCTGAGCTTATTCAAATATTACCTTTTAGTGAGACCATACCCTTTTTTCCCTTTTTGACCACACGAAGATTCAACTAATGAGACCACTCCGAGAAATACAAGATATCGGATAACTAAAGACCACTTCGGAAAGAAGAATATTTTACCGTGCATTATAATAATGGAAACCGCAACAGTTGAAGACTACGAAGACTAGGAGAATTTGGAGGCTATGAAGAATTTTCCAGATTTGTATGACCTAGGAAGGCACCCTTATGGAACTTGGCAGACTAAGGAAGCTGTCAATACCGAGATCAAGGTGTATTGGAGAAAGACTAGAACATGGAGCATGAGAACTCAAAGTTTTGTCAAGAAAACCCTAAGGCAGGAGATACCAACTATGGAAGATAGCTCATGGAAATTACAAGAGCAGAAACACGGTTATCCGTGATCTCATCGCCCGCTGATGCTATTGTCACTGTGCTGAGTTAAGGATGCATTTCTTCAGAATGGATTGGATGGAAGAAGGCTGATGGAGCACCAATCAGTAAGCTGAAGTTTTAACCTTAGCTGGTGTATCGCCAGAATCTGGAGTAATACATCAAGAAGTTTAAGATGGACGTGTAGGAAGTCATATTTGACAAGGAGGCAATTCGTGAAGAACTCAGGAACCAAAAGCTGAAAGTAGCCAAGCTGGAGAAGCTACAACCTCCAGATACCGAAGATTTGTCAGGAACTGAAGGACAGTAGGACCATGGTTCATGTCGATGTTGATGGAACCCAGAAGTTTGGAACGCAACTCCAGAAAAATTAAAGGACGCCACGATAGACTTTGCGACAACAGAAATGATCTGGCAAAAGGATTTGAGAAAGACAAGCATGATCGGAAGAAGCCATTGGAGGCATGAACAAGACTTGAAGAGTTAGATGACCTTGAAGATTTATTGACCTTTAGAAGACCCAACCCCTGTTATATACCTACGTTAGATGCGACGTTTGTGAGCTGTCATTCATTTGATGTTTTTCCGACAGCCACAAATAAAATCCGTCTTTTCAAAACTATTTGTTTGCATTGTGTGTATCCCTCTCTATCTCTCTTATCTCACCCCAAACCCATGGACCCAATAGAGGATGAATGAAGATGAGCTTGTATTTTCTGGACCGATGAGTCAATTGGAGACAGACCGATGGATTCAGAACATGGAGAATCACATGAAGAATAACCCTGTAGTCGGAAAGGATATGACCCAGCATGCTCTTCAGTGCTTTGAAAGAGGTGCTGCTACTTGGTAGAGGATGTACACAAACCATCAATGGATGGCAAGGAGTAAACATTTGGAAGGAATTTAAGTTGACTTTGTTAAAGTCTCGGTTTGTGTCCCAGAAATTGAAGCCTTCTAGAAAGGATATGATGAAACCCTGTGCATGCAAGCTTTGTGGGGAAATAGGACACAACCATAAAGAAAACAAGGATGAATACCCTCATAAGTGGGGAATTACCAAACGAGTTAACCAAGGATCTCAGGGAACTTCGCTTGGAGATTGTTCCCAAAGGTTTTGTTGTAGCAATGGAAGTTCAGTCCACATTGTTGGGAAAGATCCGTGAAGCTCAGAAGGATGACAAAGAGATTGCTGAGATAAAAGAGAGGATGAGCAAAGGAAAGGCCAAAGGTTTTCATAAGGATGAGCATGACACCTTAAGGTTCGAGGACCATGTATATGTGCCCAATAATGCAAAGATCAGGAAGAAAATACTTCAGGAGGCTCATGACTCACCATACTCGAATCGCCCTGGAAAAACCAAGGTGTATTTGGATTTGAAGGAGCATTTTTGGTGGACTGGTATGAAGAAGGATATTGCGAAGTATGTAGTCGTAGGTGATGTATGCCAGAGAGAGTAAAAGTAGAGCATCAGAAGCCAGCAGGATTACTACAGCCTATGCCGATACCTGAATGGAAGTGGGATAAGCTTTGCATGGATTTCATCACCGGATTTCCCAGAACCCGATCGGGATATGATTCTATCTGGGTAGTAGTTGATTCGCTTGACCAAAGTGGCTCACTTTATCCCAGTGAAAACCACCTATACAGGCGCGAAGTTGGCCAAGATATATTTGACCAGGATCGTATGTCTGCATAGAATTCCGAGGACCATCGTATCAGATAAAGGAACATAGTTTACCTCGAAGTTTTGGAATCAGCTGCACTAGACTTTGGGTACTAGGCTAGAGTTCAGTACAACCTTTCATCCGCAGACAGATGGATAGACCGAGCGAGTCAATCAGATTCTGGAGGACATGTTGAGAGCGTGTGCACTAGATTATGGATATAGTAGGGATGGTAATCTACCTTACGCGGAGTTCTCATACAACAACAGCTACCAAGCCAGTTTGAAGATGGCACCTTTTGAATTTTTGTATGGGAGAAGGAGCCAGACACGTTGATGTGGGCTGAAGTTGGAGACCGTCAGTTGTTTGGACCAAATGTGATCAAGGAGTCAGAAGAGAATGTTAAGTTGATTCGAGATAGACTGAAGGTAGCTAAGTCCAGGCAGAAGAGTTATGCAGACTCAAAAACGCAAGGAGTTAGTCTATGAAATTGGAGATAGAGCACGTCTTCGTGTGTCCCCTCTGCGAGGAGTTAAATGATTTGGAGTTAAGGGAAAGTTAGCCCTAAGATTTGTAGGACCTTACCTAGTTTTGGAGCGTATGGGAGAAGTGGCCAACAAGTTGGAGTCACCCGAAGGACTGTCAGGAGTTCACAATGTGTTTCACGTTTCCTAGTTGAAAAAGTGCCATGCAGAGATGGACAATATTCCCCTGTAAGGATGCTTGACCCTGTAAAGGATAATGATGTTCCACGAAGTGGAGTATGGACTTCATAAGTATAAGTTTTTTATCTCAGTATGTGGGATAACCCACGATGATGAAGAGATGAATTACTATTGGATATAAAGGAGGTATGATGTTGGTATTATGGAACGATTATAACTCCATGATGAGTCTGAGTAATCACGTCTTAGTTTGGAACCAATAGAAAGAAGAAGGACCGTACACTTGGATGCATTTAAGTATGTTAGAAAGCTGGATGTTGGAACAATGACTAATTGCCCCGAGGATGAGTTCTAGGATTTCAAGTGATGAGATGGGCCATAACCCACAGGCCCCAGGACCTGCCAAGAGGCAAGCACACTCTTACTGAAGGAAAAACCCTGGAAGGAGGTACAACTTTATCAACCGACGATTTTATAGGAGTTTACGCAAAACCTGAGAGTTGTGACAGAACGATAGATGTTTGTTTGGCTTGCAGAATCAATGGATTTATCCGAACTTGGTTCATCGACTAGAGAAATTCTGCAATGCTTGAGAGGATGACCGAGTGTTAGAATGCGAGATTCGCTAAACCATGTACAAGGTAATGATTTGGGTGCGGGATGGATTGATCCCCATACCGATTTACTCTTATTATTCGCCTTGCTATATGGGATGGTAAATCTGAGTGACTTACCAATAGTAGAGAGACGACGATCTTAAGCCTTGTTTAAACCTTAGAATGGTATAATCATTTTCCCTTGTACAAGGCAGCTGTTGCCAATCTTAGGACATACGGTGAGAATGAAGCCTAGACCCATTTCCTACAGGAGAAGCCATAAATGGTTGAACACCATGAGATATCGATAGTTGTTTAGTATTGGCACCAGACCCGTCAGCTAAGAAGACCCAGTCACAGAAGAACCTTACCAAGATGAAAGACAGAAGAATTGAGGAAAACATTATGACACTACCGAAAGAGCCCAGATAAGGAATTATCCTTAAGATCTGAGAAGACCGACACTGTTAACAATATGGATGAAGTATATGAGTTTTGATGGAACCGTACCATGCTTCTAAGGGTGGTAGCACCCCAGACCCCCTCCTGCGACAATTGATGGATTTTGAGGATGTTGGGGAATGTAGTAATTCCAAAAAAATTCCTACGCACACGCAAGATCATGGTGATGCATAGCAACGAGGAGGGAGAGTGTTGTCTAAGTAACCTCGTAGACCGAAAGTGGAAGCGTTAGCACACCGCGGTTGATGTAGTCGTACGTCTTCACGATCCGACAGATCAAGTACCGAACGTACAACACCTCCGAGTTCAGCACACGTTCAGCCCGATGGCGTCCCTCGAACTCCGATCCAGCCGAGTGTTGAGGGAGAGTTTCGTCAGCATGCCGGTGTGGTGATGATGTTGATGTTCTACCGACGTAGGGCTTCGCCTAAGAACCGCTACAGTATTATCGAGGTGGACTATGGTGGAGGGGGGCACCGCACACGGCTAAGAGATCAAGAGATCAACTGTTGTGTCTATGGGGTGCCCTCCTGCCCCCGTATATAAAGGAGCAAGGGGGTGCGGCCGACCAGGGAGAGGGCGCACCAGGAGGAGTCCTACTCCCACCGGAATAGGATTCGGGAGAATGAAAGAAAAAGGGGAAGAAGGAAAGAAAAAGGGGAAGAAGGAAAGAGGGGGCCGGCCCCCCTTGCCCTAAACCATTTTGGTTTGGGCCTTGGGGGGCGCGCCCCACACTTCCCTTGCTTCCCTCTATTTCCACTAAGGCCCATGTAGGCCTATTAAGCCCCCGGGGGGTTCCGGTAACCTCCCGGTACTCCGGTAAAATCCCGATTTCACCCGGGACACTTCCGACATGCAAATATAGGCTTCCAATATATCAATCTTTATTTCTCGACCATTTCGAGACTCCTCTTCATGTCCTTGATCACATCCGGGACTCCGAACAACCTTCGGTACATCAAAACATATAAACTCATAATATAACTGTCATCGTAACGTTAAGCGTGCGGACCTTACGAGTTCGAGAACTATGTATACATGACCGAGACACGTCTCCAGTCAATAACCAATAGCGGAACCTGGATTCTCATATTGGCTCCTACATAGTCTATGAAGATCTTTATCGGTCAAACCGCATAACAACATACGTTGTTCCCTTTGTCATCGGTATGTTACTTGCCCGAGATTCGATCATCGGTATCTCAATACCTAGTTCGATCTCGTTACCGGCAAGTCTCTTTACTCATTCTGTAATACATCATCCCGCAACTAACTCATTAGTTGCAATGCTTGCAAGGCTTAAGTGATGTGCATTACCGAGAGGGACCAGAGATACCTCTCCGACAATTGGAGTGACAAATCCTAATCTTGAAATACGCCAACCCAACAAGTACCTTTGGAGACTCCTGTAGAGCACCTTTATAATCACCCACTTATGTTGTCATGTTTGGTAGCACACAAAGTGTTCCTCCGATAAACGGGAGTTGCATAATCTCATAGTCATAGGAACATGTATAAGTCATGAAGAAAGCAATAGCAACAAACTAAACGATCAAGTGCTAAGCTAACAAAATGGGTCAGGTCAATCACATCATTCTCCTAATGATGTGATCCCATTAATCAAATGACAACCCATGTCAATGGTTAGGAAACATAACCATCTTTGATCAACGAGCTAGTCAGGTAGAGGCATACTAGTGACACTCTGTTTGTCTATGTATGCACACATGTATTATGTTTCCGGTTATTACTATTCTAGCATGAATAATAAACATTTATCATGATATAAGGAAATAAATAATAACTTTATTATTGCCTCTAGGGCATATTTCCTATAGTCTCCCACTTGGACTAGAGTCAATAATCTAGATTACACAGTAATGATTCTAACACCCATGGAGCCTTGGTGCTGATCATGTTTTGCTCGTGGAAGAGGCTTAGTCAACGGGTCTGCAACATTCAGATCCGTATGTATCTTGCAAATTTCTATGTCTCCCACCTGGACTAAATCCCGTATGGAATTGAAGTGTCTCTTGATGTGCTTCGTTCTCTTGTGAAATCTGGATTCCTTTGCCAAAAGATTTTCATTGGACCCGATGCACTAGGTATGACACCTAGATCGGATATGAACTCCTTCATCCAGACTCCTTCATTTGCTACTTCCGAAGCAGCTATGTACTCCGCTTCACATGTAGATCCCGCCACTTTGTCACCTCCATAACCGAGAAACACATCCTTAGTCCTTTTCAGGTATTTCAGGATGTTCTTGACTGCTGTCCAGTGATCCACTCCTGGATTACTTTGGTACCTCCCTGCTAGACTTATAGCAAGGCACGCATCAGGTCTGGTACATAGCATTGCATACATGATAGAGCCTATAGCTGAAGCATAGGGAACATCTTTCATTTTCTCTCTAACTTCTGCAGTGGTCGGGCATTGAGTCTTACTCAAATTAAAACCTTGTAACACAGGCAAGAACCCTTTCTTTGCTTGATACATTTTGAACTTCTTCAAAACTTTGTCAAGGTATGTGCTTTGTGAAAGTCCAATTAAGCGTCTTGATCTATCTCTATAGATCCTAATGCCCAATATGTAAGCAGCTTCACCGAGGTCTTTCATTGAAAAACTCTTATTCAAGTATCCCTTTATGCTATCCAGAAATTCTATATCATTTCCAATCAGCAATATGTCATCCACATATAATATCAGAAATGCTATAGAGCTCCCACTCACTTTCTTGTAAATAGAGGCTTCTCCAAAAGTCTGTATAAAATCAAATGCTTTGATCATATTATCAAAGCGTTTATTCCAACTCCGAGAGGCTTGCACCAGTCCATAAATGGATCGTTGGAGCTTGCACACTTTGTTAGCTCCCTTTGTATTGACAAAACCTTCCGGTTGCATCATATACAACTCTTCTTCCAGAAATCCATTTAGGAATGCAGTTTTGACATCCATTTGCCAAATTTCATAATCATAAAATGCGGCAATTGCTAACACGATTCGGATAGACTTAAGCATCGCTACGGGTGAGAAAGTCTCATCGTAGTCAACCCCTTGAACTTGTTGAAAACCTTTCGCAACAAGTCGAGCTTTTTGTAAACAGTAACATTACCGTCAGCGCTAGTCTTGTTCTTGAAGATCCATTTATTCTCAATTGCTTGCCGATCATCGGGCAAGTCAACCAAAGTCCATACTTTGTTCTCATACATGGATCCCATCTCAGATTTCATGGCCTCAAGCCATTTTGCGAAATCAGGGCTCACCATCGATTCTTCATAGTTCGTAGGTTCATCATGATCTAGTAGCATGACTTCCAGAACAGGATTACTGTACCACTCTGGTGTGGATCTTACTCTGGTTGATCTACGAGGTTTAGTAACAACTTGATCTGAAGTTTCATGATCATCATCATTATCTTCCTCACTAATTGGTGCAGGTGTCGTAGAAACCGTTTTCTGCGATGAACTACTTTCCAATATGGGAGCAGGTACGGTTACCTCATCAAGTTCTACTTTCCTCCCACTCACTTCTTTTGAGAGAAACTCCTTCTCCAGAAATGTTCTGAATTTAGCAACAAAAGTCTTGCCTTCGGATATGTGATAGAAGGTGTACCCAATAGTCTCCTTTGGGTAACCTATGACGACACATTTCTTCGATTTGGGTTCGAGCTTATCAGGTTGAAGCTTTTTTCACATAAGAATCGCAGCCCCAAACTTTAAGAAATGACAACTTTGGTTTCTTGCCAAACCACAGTTCATAAGGCGTCATCTCAACGGATTTTGATGGTGCCCTATTTAACGTGAATGCGGCCGTCTCTAAAGCATAATCCCAAAACCATATCTAGTAAAGTACGATTACGACATTCGGACACACCATTACGCTGTGGTGTTCCGGGTGGCGTGAGTTGCAAAACTATTCCGCATTGTTTCAAATGAAGACCAAACTCATAACTCAAATACTCTCCTCCACAATATGATCGTAGAAACTTTATTTTGTTGTTACGATGATTTTCCACTTCACTCTGAAATTCTTTGAACTTTTCAAATGTTTCATACTTATGTTTCATTAAGTAGATATACCCATATCTGCTTAAATCATCTGTGAAGGTGAGAAAATAACGATATCCGCCACGAGCCTCAATATTCATCGGACCACATACATCTGTATGTATGATTTCCAACAAATCTATTGCTCTCTCCATAGTTCCAGAGAACGACATTTTAGTCATCTTGCCTATGAGGCACGGTTCGCAAGTACCAAGTGATTCATAATCAAGTGGTTCCAAAAGTCCATCAGTATGGAGTTTCTTCATGCGCTTTACACTGATATGACCTAAACGGTAGTGCCACAAATAAGTTGCACTATCATTATCAACTCTACATCTTTTGGTTTCAATATTATGAATATCTGTATCACTACTATCGAGATTCAACAAAAATAGACCATTCTTCAAGGGTGCATGACCATAAAAGATATTACTCATATAAATAGAACAACCATTATTCTCTGATTTAAATGAATAACCGTCTTGCATCAAACAAGATCCAGATATCATGCTCAACGCTGGCACCAAATAACAATTATTTCGTTCTAATACTAATCCCGAAGGTAGATGTATAGGTAGGGTGCCGACTGCGATCACATCGACTTTGGAACCATTTCCCACGCGCATCGTCACCTCGTCCTTAGCCAACATTCACTTAATCAGTAGCCCCCATTTCGAGTTGCAAATGTTAGCAACAGAACCAGTATCAAATACCCAGGTGCTACTACGAGCATTAGTAAGGTAAACATCAATAACATGTATATCACATATACCTTTGTTCACTTTTCCATCCTTCTTATGCGCCAAATACTTCGGGCAGTTCCGCTTCCGGTGACTAGTCTGCTTGCAATAGAAGCACTCAGTCTCAGGCTTAGGTCCAGACTTGGGTTTCTTCTCCTGAGTAGCAACTTGTTTGTTGTTCTTCTTGAAGTTCCCCTTCTTCTTCCCTTTGCCCTTTTTCTTGAAACTGCTGGTCTTATTGACCATCAACACTTGATGCTCCTTCTTGATTTCAACCTCCGCGGCCTTTAGCATCGCGAAGAGCTCGGGAATAGTCTTATTCATCCCTTGCATGTTATAGTTCATAATGAAACTTTTGTAGCTCGGTGGCAGTGATTGAAGAACTCTGTCAATGACACTATCAACGGGAAGATCAACTCCCAGTTGAGTGAAGTGATTATGATACCCAGACATTTTGAGTATATGTTCACTGACAGAACTATTCTCCTCCATCTTGCAGCTATAGAACTTATTGGAGACTTTATATCACTCAATCTGGGAATTTGCTTGAAATATTAACTTCAACTCCTGGAACATCTCATATGCTCCATGACGTTCAAAACATCGTTGAAGACCCGGTTCTAAGCCGTAAAGCATGGCACACTGAACTATCGAGTAGTCATCAGCTTTGCTCTGCCAGACGTTCATAACATCTGGTGTTGCTCCTGCAGCAGGCTTGGCACTTAGCGGTGCTTCCAGGACGTAATTCTTTTGTGCAGCAATAAGGATAATCCTCAAGTTACGGACCCAGTCCGTGTAATTGCTACGATCATCTTTCAACTTTGCTTTCTCAAGGAACGCATTAAAATTCAATGGAACAATAGCATGGGACATCTATCTACAATCAACATAGACAAGCAAGATACTATCAGGTACTAAGTTCATGATAAATTTCAGTTCAATTAATCATATTACCTAAGAACTCCCACTTAGATAGACGTCCCTCTAATCCTCTTAGTGATCATGTGATCCAAATCAACTAAACCATGTCTGATCATCACGTGAGATGGAGTAGTTTCAATGGTGAACATCACTATGTTGATCGTATCTACTATATGATTCACGCTCGACCTTTCAGTCTCCGTGTTCCGAGGCCATACTAGTATATGCTAGGCTCGTCATGTTTAACCTGAGTATTCCGCGTGTGCAACTATTTTCCACCAGTTGTATTTGAACGTATAGCCTATCTCACCCGATCATCACGTGGTGTCTCAGCACAAAGAACTTTCGCAACGGTGCATACTCAGGGAGAACACTTGTACCTTGATAATTTAGTGAGAGATCATCTTATAATGCTACCGTCAATCAAAGCAAGACAAGATGCATAAAAGATAAACATCACATGCAATCAATATAAGTGATATGATATGGCCATCATCATCTTGTGCTTGTGATCTCCATCTTCGAAGCACCGTCATGATCACCATCATCACTGGCGTGACACCTTAATATCCATCATAGAAACGTTGTCGTCTCCCCAATCTTATGCTTCCAAGACTATCGCTGCCGCTTACTGATAAAGTAAAGCATTACAGAGCGATTGCATTGCATACAATAAAGCGACAACCATATGGCTCCTGCCAGTTGCCGATAACTCGGTTACAAAACATGATCATCTCATACAATAAAATTTAGCATCATGTCTTGACCATTTCACATCACAACATGCCCTGCAAAAACAAGTTAGACGTCCTCTACTTTGTTGTTGCAAGTTTTACGTGGCTGCTACAGGCTTAGCAAGAACTGTTCTTACCTACGCATCAAAACCACAATGATAGTTTGTCAAGTTGGTGCTGTTTTAACTTTCGCAAGGACCAGGCGTAGCCACACTTGGTTAAACTAAAGTTGGAGAAACTGACACCCGCTAGCCACCTATGTGCAAAGCACGTCGGTAGAACCAGTCTCGCATAAGCGTACGCGTAATGTCGGTCTGGGCCGCTTCATCCAACAATACCGCCGAACCAAAGTATGACATGCTGGTAAGCAGTATGACTTATATTGCCCACAACTCACTTGTGTTCTACTCGTGCATCTGAGATCTACGCATAAAACCTGGCTCTGATACCACTGTTGGGGAACGTAGTAATTTTCAAAAAAATTCCTACACACAGGCAAGATCATGGTGATGCATAGCAACGAGAAGGGAGAGTGTTGTCTACGTACCCTTGTAGACCGAAAGCGGAAGCGTTAGCACAACGCGGTTGATGTAGTCGTACGTCTTCACGATCTGACTGATCAAGTACCGAAGGTACAACACCTCCGAGTTCAGCACACGTTCAGCTTGATGACGCCCTCGAACTCTGATCCAGCCAAGTGTTGAGGGAGAGTTTTGTCAGCACACGGCGTGGTGATGATGTTGATATTCTAGCGACGCAGGGCTTCGCCTAAGCACTGCTACAGTATTATTGAGGTGGACTATGGTGGAGGGGGGCACCGCACACGTCTAAGAGATCGAGAGATCAACTGTTGTGTCTATGGGGTTCCCCCTGCCCCCGTATATAAAGGAGCAAGGAAGGGTGCGGCCGGCCAGGGAGAGGGCGCGCCAGGAGGAGTCCTACTCCCACCGGGAGTAGGACTCCCCCCCTTTCCTAGTTCGAATAGGATTCGGGAGAAGGAAAGAAAAAAGAGAAGAAGGAAAGAGGGGGGGCACGCCCCAAACTTCCCTTGCTGCCCTCTATTTCCACTATGGCCCATGTAGGCCCATTAAGCCCCTGGGGGGTTCCGGTAACCTCCCGGTACTCCGGTAAAATCCCGATTTCACCCGGAACACTTCTGACATCCAAATATAGGCTTCCAATATATCAATCTTTATGTCTCGACCATTTCAAGACTCCTCGTCATGTCCTTGATCACATCTGGGACTCCGAACAAACTTCGGTACATCAAAACATATAAACTCGTAATATAACGGTCATCGTAACGTTAAGCGTGCAGACCCTACGGGTTCGAGAACTATGTAGACATGACCGAGACACGTCTCAGGTCAATAACCAATAGCGGAACCTGGATGACCATCTTGGCTCCTACATATTCTACGAAGATCTTTATCGGTCAAACCGCATAACAACATACGTTGTTCCCTTTGTCATCGGTATGTTACTTGCCCGAGATTCGATCATCGGTATATCAATACCTAGTTCAATCTCGTTACCGGCAAGTATCTTTACTCGTTCCGTAATACATCATCCCGCAACTAACTCATTAGTTGCAATGCTTGCGAGGCTTAAGTGATGTGCATTACCGAGAGGGCCCAGAGATACCTCTCCGACAATCAGAGTGACAAATCCTAATCTCGAAATACGCCAACCCAACAAGTACCTTTGGAGACACCTGTAGAGCACCTTTATAATCACCCAGTTACATTGTGACGTTTGGTAGCACAAAAGTGTTCCTTCGGTAAACGGGAGATGCATAATCTCATAGTCATAGGAACATGTATAAGTTATGAAGAAAGTAATAGCAACAAACTAAATGATCAAGTGCTAAGCTAACGGAATGGGTCAAGTCAATCACATCATTCTCCTAATGATGTGATCCCGTTAATCAAATGACAACCCATGTCAATGGTTAGGAAACTTAACTATCTTTGATCAACGAGCTAGTCAGGTAGAGGCATACTAGTGACTCTCTGTTTGTCTATGTATTCACACATGTATTATGTTTCTGGTTAATACAATTCTAGCATGAATAATAAACATTTATCATGATATAAGGAAATAAATAATAACTTTATTATTGCCACTAGGGCATATTTCCTTCAGAGGAGACCCCCAAACCCTAACCTTTTTCTTGCTAGCCGCTCTGAATCTCGAGGACGAGATTCATTTTAAGGGTGGTAGGTTTGTAACATCCCAAAATTCTAAATTTTGGAATGTTATAATAAACAGATAGATTGATTGATTGTTTGATTGATGTGTGATTGATTGAGTGAAATTCGAAACTGTTTGAAAGTTAAATGAGAGGGAATAAAAGGACTTTCGCAAACCTTCACCTTTTTGCATTTTGATCTCTATGAATTAAAATTGTTTTCAAATAGAAAACCCTTGAGAGAAGATGACATGACTTCTTCCATTTAAATAAATGAAAAGGGTTTTGAACAGATTTGAATTTCATTTGGAAATATATTTTTTAATTCAGAAACTTCAAGCAACTCAATCATTTTCATGAGAGAAGATAAAATGACTTCTTCAAATTATATGGAATATGAGTTGGGAGTTTAAAAGGATCAAATTCAAAGTCCTTTTGAAATTGTTTTCAATTTGGAGTTATTTTGATTTTATTCACATTATTTTTCTCCAAAATAAAAATATATAAAAAATAGGGTAACATGATTCCCTACATTAGAAAATTGGAGAGGAATAAATTTGAATAAATTTTGGTATTTTAAAATGATGTTTATTGGATTATAGTAGGGCAGTAGCACTCTTTGAATTATCTTAATTTGTGTGATTTTTATTTATTGCTAGCAAAATGTTCATGTTGTAGACAACCTTTTTCTATAAATTTTGATATATTATATGCCTATATAATATTTCTAATTATTTTAGTTTTATTATTTTAATTGTCTGAAAAATGTTTTTTAAAAAACTTCTAGACCGACCGGACCGGGCCAGCCTAGCCAGCTAGGCCAT
Organism: Triticum dicoccoides; assembly: GCF_002162155.2. Lineage (NCBI taxonomy): Eukaryota > Viridiplantae > Streptophyta > Magnoliopsida > Poales > Poaceae > Triticum > Triticum dicoccoides. Next base: position 655,938,118 of record NC_041388.1, on the reverse strand, counting down.
GGCCCAGCCGGCCCGACGCGCCGTCCGCCTCGCCACCGAGCTTGGGACAGAGTCCCGAGCGCTGCCGCAACCACCGCCGCCTCGACGTCCGTGCGCCGCCCGAAGGCCTCCGACGCCTTGCCCCCTCCTCCACGCAACGCCCCCCCAAGTCTATATATAGCCGGGCTCCGCGCCCTCGCGCCACCGCCCGCTGCTGCCTCCCGCGCCAACTACGCAACGCCCCCGCCGCAAAAGCCGCCACCGCTGCCCTGCTCAAGCCGCCGCTTCTTCGGCCGCCGCCGTCCCGTGCCTCGCCCGTCGGACACCCGCACCCGCGCCACCATCGCCCGCCGCTGCTCCGCCGTTGTCGCTTGATCCCCTCGCGTCGTCGCTCCCCGCGCCTCGCCCTGCCTCGCCGGAGAGCCGCCGTCGTCGATCCGCTGGTCCGATCCGCCGCTGCGGGTTTTTTTCGCAAACAGGTAAAAAAACCCGCAAAACCTGATCTGGTTTTTTACGAATTTTCCTTTTTGATCTATTTTTTTGGTTAGTCTTATTCAGAGAACGTTCGCTATTTATCCCTTCACAGTGAACAAATTCATTCGTTAGCGTTCGGTAACGAACGTTCGTTATTTAGTGTTTTCCTTTTTCTTTTTAACTTCAGCCAGGGACCTATCCATGAATTCTTTTCTTACAATTGAGTCCTTGATCTTCAAATTATCACAACTTTTTGCTCGTTAGTCCAAATCAACGAAACCAATGCTCACTTCTTCTTTATGATCTCCTCTATCCAGTAATCCAACTCAAACATGTTTTTGAAAGTCTAAAATTTGAATTAGACCAGATTTGAATTCAAACCTTGTTTGATCGTAATTTGAGTTTCGTAACTCCGTTTGAGTTGATTCTTTTTGCAAATCGAAGCTCTTGACCTAAACTTTCTGATAAGGCCAAATACACATAATTTTGGTACTGTTAGAAATTGTTTTATGTTGCAAGAGTTATTTTCTTGGTTTTGATGTTTTCCGAATCGTCTTATTCGTTCTTTCTGATCCTTTGAGTGATTGCTTATGTTTGGTTACTATTTCTTGCTTACGATAGATTGACCAGAGTGTGACGAGTGGATCTATCAAGAGTGTTGAGTGCGAATCATCTTCATCAACACTGCAAGCAAGTTCACACTTTGATCATATCCCTTTCATACCCCTGTTTTTATACATTAGTTTCACCCTCAAACATTGCATGGTTAGGAATTGATAACATGTGGGTATTGGGAAGTAGTTGATGATGTAGGAACCTATTGCCCTGTTACTATCAAACCCTTGGGAGTTACTTCTACGTTATGCTTACTGCTATGCTATGCTCGTTGACGTGGTTTGGGTGAGTGAAATCCATGACAGATGTGAGATTGTTAATTAATGGTTCAACTTAAGGTGGCAACTTAAATACACATCTGGGTGGATTAAGGCACCTGGAGAATCCAATGTTGCCTGTATTTGGAAATCTCGGGGTTCCGTGTGATTTTCCTATGGACCGCCACCCAGGCTCAAAGGGATCATAAGATTACTCATGCTAGAAACTTCCGTGTGCATGCACAAGCTATTATGGGCTCTAGCATAGTTGGGTAGGTTACATGAAGCTCTTGAAGAGGTGGATCAGCAGGTAGAGGATGTAGGTTTGCTATGGTCTGCCCAGAGTAAAGAGTTAATGTTTCTGAAGGACTATCTCTCGGTCATCCGTTTCTCAAACACCATGTAGTGCGAGAAATCCAACGGAGGCGATTGAGTCTTGTGGGGAGAAGTGCGCAAACCTTTGAAGAGTGTACAAACTAATCATGGTTAGCCGTGTCCCCGGTTATGGACATTTTTTAGTCTCTAGTCTTTGGATATTCATGTTGATCTCAACACTTTAATTATTAATTTGATTTGGGTTAATGATTATTATTTTGGGATTGAGTTGGAGGAACCTTCTCAATATTTTATCAACCAACTTTGTAGTTAAATAAAATATATTACTTTGTAGTAGGGAAAAATTGGCTTTTCGCAAAAACTTTATAACCATAGAGCCTTTCCACCAGCCATATATGCATGTAGTGATAGTTATTATTCATCATTATCCTATGGTGTGAATTTGCCAGTACATTAATTGTACTGACCCTTTGTGGCTGCAACGTCTCATGTTGCAGGAATCTTATGATGAGTAAATGAAACGTTCGGGTTATGATTTCTACACTCAACTTTGTCGTTGGTGTTGATGGAAATCCACAACATTGGTGTTACTTCCGCTATTTGGATTGAGGTAATAGTATTTACGTTACTTTATACATGTGATTTACCTCTGTTATAAATCCTCGAGTATTGTGTGTGTCAGCATACCAATCCAGGGATGCCACTTAAGCATAGAGACTTGACCGTCTGAGGTCGGGGCGCTACACGTAATGCGTCACTGCATTAAATTTTGCGAATGATGTTCGTCCGAGTAGTGCGTGATAGCCACTGCGAAACGGGACAATATCGAAGATTAACTCCTCGCTTCGGAAGTTGTCCGGTGATCCGAAGACCACTTCCAGTGTGATTGAGCCTGTGCAATGGGCCTATATACCTAGGATGACGCCTTTAAAGGTGGTTTTGCTGGGTTTGATCCTCGAGGGATCGACACCCATTTTTCACACTGTATCCTGATAGAGCAGGTTCAGACTGCTGCTGCCGTCCATAAGGACTCGAGTGAGGTGAAATCCGTCGATGATGGGGTCTAGGACCAGTGCGGCGGATCCGCCATGACGGATGCTAGTGGGGTGGTCCCTGCGATCAAAGGTGATCGGGCAAGCAGACCATGGGTTGAACTTTGGGGCGACGGGCTCCATCGCATAGACGTCCCTTAGTGCGCGCTTCCGCTCCCTCTTGGGAATGCGGGTTGCGTATATCATGTTCACCGTCTTCACTTGTGGGAGGAACCCCTTCTGTCTCCTGTGTTCGGCGGCCGGGGCTCCTCCTCGTCATCACTATGCAGCCCCTTGTCCTTGTTTTTGGCGTTTAACTTGCCGGCCTGCTTGAACACCCAACATTCTCAGTTGGTGTGATTGGATGGCTTATCGGGGGTGTCGTGGATTTGACCCGAGTGATCCAGTATGCGATCCAAACTGGACGGAGTTGGAGTACTTCTTTTAAATGGCTTTTTCCGCTGACCAGATCTAAAGCCTCTGAAACTGGCATTGACTACCGTATCTTCTGTGTTATCTCCATTATTACGGTGCTTTGGTATGTTACGATGTTGCCTACCTTTGGCATCTTTGTTATCTGGAGTGCCCGGATTCCTCGATGTGTTGTTGCTGCGAGCCAGCCAGCTATCTTCGCCTGCGCAAAAGCGGGTCATGAGTGTTGTGAGGGCTGCCATAGATTTCGGCTTCTCCTAGCCAAGGTGGCGAGCCAGCCATTCATCACAGATGTTATGCTTGAATGAAGCCAGGGCCTGTGCGTCCGGACAGTCGACAATTTGGTTTTTCTTAGTCAGGAACCGTGTCCAGAATGGTCTGGCTGATTCCCCTGGCTACTGGGTTATATGGCTCAAGTCGTTAGCATCCGGTGACCGCACGTAAGTGCCCTGGAAGTTTTCCAGGAATGCGTCTTCCAGATCTTCCCAACTACCTACGGAGTGTGCTGGCAAGCTGTTCAGCCAATGCCGAGCTGGTCCTTTGAGTTTTAGTGGGAGGTACTTGATGGCATGTAGATCATCACCGCGAGCCATGTGGATGTGAAGGAGGAAATCCTCAATCCATACAGTGGGATCTGTTGTGCCATCGTATGTTTCGATATTTACGGGTTTGAAACCCTCCGGGAATTCATGATTCATAACTTCATTAGTGAAGCATAGGGGGTGTGTGGCGCCACTGTGTCGGGCTGTATCCCGACGTAGTTCGTATGAGTCTTGTCTATTGTATTTGGCCCGGCCGGATTTACTCTTGGTGTATCCGACGCGACGATCATCGTCCCGTGTTGGCGCACGTGCCCGTGACCCGTATATTGACCTTGTGATTTTTGCCTTACTGTCCAATACATCTCGCAGGTCCCCTGTGTTGTCCCGGGCCTTAGTATTTTTGATTAAGTGGCAGCGGGGTGCAGGCTGAACTCCAGGCTGAAACGCCTCTCTGGCCCGGCCACGTAGTGGCCGGTCAGCCGCATCGTACACTAGTGAATGAGGTTTCAATGCTTCCTCCTCGAGGTGAGGTAGCAACCTGCGTTTCGAGTAAATCTTGGAGGAGCGCTCCAGTTCGTATTCCTCGGCCGCAAGGACTTCGGTCCACCTGCGTTTTGGGTAACTCTTGAAGCTGTTGCTGCTTTTTCTTCAGGCTATTTGCCGTGGCCATAAGCTGGCGCTTGAAGCGCTCTTGCTCGATGGGGGTCCTCTGGCACGATAAATTCTTCGTCACCGAGGCTCGCCTCATCTTCAGAGAGAGGCATGTAATTTTCCTCCTCCGGTTCTCCATTTGCTGCCTGCTCTGGAGGGCTAGCTTGTTCGTCCTTCGGCTCTACATTGTGCTGGAGGGGATTGTCGTTGTCTTCGGCATTAACCGGAGTGTTATTATCTCCTGTGCCGGTATCACTACTTTTGCTGTGGCGGGACTTAGAGCGGCACCGATGACGTCGGCGCTTGGGTTGCTTCTTGGAGGGGTCATCCCCTGCTGTCTCGTCGCCATTGCCTTCTTTGGGTGTGTCCACCATGTATATATCATATGCTGAGGTGGCGGTCCAGTGCCCTGTGGGCGTTGGTTCTTGTTCGTCTCCTGCATCGTCGTCCATACCGTCAAAGTCTTCGGAGTCAAAGTTGAGCATGTCAGTTAAGTCGTCGACAGTGGCTACAGTGGGTGGTGGGTGGGCAGCGAATTTCTTCGTCGTCCGCATCCCATTCTAGCCAGACATAGTTCGGCTAAGGTTTTCTTGACAGGGAGAGAGACCTTAATGAATTTAGCACATCGCCAAAAGGTGAATGCTGAAAGATATCCGCAGAGGTGAACTCCATGATCGGCACCTGAGGGAGTCCTGGATTAGGGGGTCTCCGGACAGCCAGACTATCTCCATTGGCCGGACTGTTAGACTATGAAGATACAAGATTGAAGACTTCGTCTCGTGTTCGGATGGGACTCTACTTGGCGTGGAAGGCAAGCTAGGAAATACGGATATGGATATATCCTCCTTTGTAACCGACCTTGTGTAACCCTAACCCTCTCCAGTGTCTATATAAACCGAAGGGTTCTAGTCCGTAGGATAACAACCATAACATACAATTATACCATAGGCTAGCTTCCAGGGTTTAGCGTCTCTGATCTCGTGGTAGATCTACTCTTGTACTACCCATATCATCAATATTAATCAAGCAGGATGTAGGGTTTTACCTCCATCAAGAGGGCCCGATCCTAGGTAAAACTTTGTGTCCCCTGCCTCCTGTTACCATCTGGCCTAGACGCATAGTTCGGGACCCCCTACCTGAGATCCGCCGGTTTTGACACCGACATTGGTGCTTTCATTGAGAGTTCCTCTGTGTCGTCGCCGTTAGGCTTGATGGCTCCTACTATCATCGATGGCGATGCGGTCCAGGGTGAGACTTTTCCCCCCGGATAGATCTTCGTATTCGGCGGCTTTGCACTGCAGGCTAATTCGCTTGGCCATCTAGAGGAGACTGAAAGCTACGCCCCTAGCCATCAGGTCAGATTTGGAAGTTTGAACTACACGACCGACATCCGTGGAGACTTGATCTTCGACGGATTCAAGCCACTGCCGGGCGCGCCGCACTATCGCAATGGGTATGACCTAGCTCTGCCGCCGAACAGTACCCCAGAGGCCGCGCCCGCATCAGCTTCGACCCTTAGTTCGGAGCCAACTGCGCCAATCGAGGACGGGTGGTTAGACACCGCCTTAGGGGCTACAGTCTCAACGGCGATCGAGCCGAACACCTGCCTAACCCTCTGCGCAGTCCGTGACTCCAAGGTGTCGAACTCTTTCCAGGACTCTGAACCATCCGCGCCCCTGCCAATCGAATCCGATTGGGCGCCAATCATGGAATTCACCTCCGCGGATATCTTTCAGCACTCGCCCTTCAGTGACATTCTGAATTCACTAAGGTCTCTCTCTTTGTCAGGAGAGCCCTGGCTGGGTTATGGCCAACAGGATTGGGATGCGGATGACAAAGAAATTCGATGCCCACCCACCACCCACTTTGTAGCCACTGTCGATGATTTAACCGACATGCTCGACTTCGACTCCAAAGACATCGACGGTATGGACAACGATGTAGGAGACGAACATGAACCAGTGCCTATAGGGCACTAGAAAGCCACCTTGTCATATGACATATACATGGTGGATGCACCCAACGAAGGCAACGGCGACGAGATAGCGGACGATGAGCCCTCCGATAAGCAACCCAAGCGCCGACGTCAGCGGCGCCGCTCTAAGTCCCGCCAAAGCAAAAGTGGTGATACCGGCACAGGAGATAATAACACTCCCGATAGTGCTGAAGACAACAACAATCCCCTCCAGCAAGATTTAGAGCAGGAGGATGAAGGAGCCAGCTCTCCTGAGAGAGCGGCAGACGGAGAGGAGGAGGATGACAATTACATCCCCCCCTCCGAAGACAAGGCAAGCCTCGGCGACGATGAATTCGCCGTCCGAGAGGATCCCGTCGAACAAGAGCACTTCAAGCGCCGGCTTATGGCCACGGCAAATTGCCTAAAGAAAAAGCAGCAGCAGCTTCAAGCTGATCAAGATCTGCTAGCTGACAGATGGACTGAAGTCCTTGCGTCCGAGGAATATAAACTCGAGCGCCCCTCCAAGAGTTACCCGAGGCGCAGGTTACTACCCCGACTGGAGGAAGAAGCGTATAATATGGCTGATCGGCCACCTCGTGGGCGTGATAGAGAGGCATTCGAGCCAAAAGCTCAGCCTCCACCCCAACGCCATTCAAATAAAAAGGCATGGGGAGATACGCCAGACCTGCGAGACATATTGGAGGACAAGGCAAAGCATTCAAGATCGATCTACGGATCACGAGGGCGCACCACTCTGCAAGACAAGAAACGTCACGCCGGATACAGTGAAAGCAAATCCGGTCGGGCCGAACACAGCGGGCAAGACCCATTCGAGCTGCGTCAAGATATAGCCCAGTACAGAGGCGCCGCACACCCATTATGCTTCACAGACGAAGTAATGGAACATCAATTTCCAGAAGGTTTCAAACCTATAAACATTGAATCATACGACGGCACAACAGATCCCGTAGTATGGATTGAGGACTTCCTCCTCCACATCCACATGGCCCGCGGTGATGACTTACACGCCATCAAATACCTCCCACTAAAGCTCAAAGGACCAGCGCGACATTGGCTTAATAGCTTCCCAGCAGACTCCATTAGCTGTTGGGAAGATCTGGAAGCCACATTCCTCGACAACTTTCAGGGCACTTATGTGCGACCACCAGACAGCGATGACTTGAGCCACATAATTCAATAGCCAGAAGAATCGGCCAGGCAATTTTGGACTCGGTTCCTTACAAAGAAAAATCAAATCGTCGACTGTCCGGATGCGGAGGCCTTAGCGGCTTTCAAGCACAACATCTAAGATGAGTGGCTAGCCCAGCACCTTGGTTAGGAAAAGCCTAAATCTATGGCAGCTCTCACGATGCTCATGACCCGCTTTTGTGCGGGAGAAGACAGCTAGCTGGCTCGCAGTAATAACATATCAAAGAACCATGGTACCTCAGATACCAAGGACGGCAATAACAGGTCACATCGGAATAAGCATAAGCGCCGCATTAACAGTGAAAATACTGAGGATATGGCAGTCAATGCCGGATTCAAAGGCTCTAAACCTGGTCAGCGGAAAAAGCCATTCAAACAAAGTACGCCGGGTCCATCCAGCTTGGACCGTATACTCGACCGCTCGTGTCAAATACATGGAACCCCAGACAAGCCAGCCAATCACACCAACAGGGATTGTTGGGTGTTCAAGCAGGCCGGCAAGTTAATTGCCAAAAACAAGGACAAGGGGCTGCATAGCGACGACGAGGAGGAGCCCCGGCAGCCGCACACTGGAGGACAGAAGAGGTTTCCCCCGCAAGTGCGGACGGTGAACATGATATACGCAACCCACATCCCCAAGAGGGAGTGGAAGCATGCACTCAGGGACGTATATGCATTGGAGCCAGTCGCCCCAAAGTTCAACCCTTGGTCCTCCTGTCTGATCACCTTAGATCGTAGGGACCCCACTAGTATCCGTCATGGCAGATTCGCCGCACTGGTCCTAGACCCAATCATCGATGGATTTCACCTCACTCGAGTCCTTTTGGATGGCGGCAGCAGCCTGAACCTGCTTTATCAAGACACAGTGCACAAAATGGGTATAGACCCCTCAAGGATCAAACCCACAAAAACGACCTTTAAGGGCGTCATTCCAGGCGTAGAGGCCCATTGCAAAGGCTCAATTACACTGGAAGTGGTCTTCGGATCCCTGGATAACTTCCGAAGCGAAGAGTTAATCTTCGATATAGTCCCGTTCCGCAGTGGTTATCACGCACTTCTCGGGCGAACCGCATTTGCTAGATTCAATGCAGTACCGCATTATGCATACCTCAAGCTCAAGATGCCAGGACCTCGAAGAGTTATTACAGTCAATGGAAACACAGAGCGCTCTCTCCGAACATAGGAGCACACCGCAGCCCTCGTAGCAGAAGCGCAAAGTAGCCTCTCAAGGCAATCAACCAGTTCGGCGTTTCAAAGCCCGGACACCTCCAAGCGCGCCCGGGGCAATCGGCAAATAGACCGCCTAGCGCAATCTGAGCTCGCGTAGAAATACGGCGGCCACCCCAATCCCAGCCGAACGGCGATATTCGTGCCGCGCGTACATAATTACGCATTAAAAATACCATGGGCACAGGTGGGGAGGGGGCATAACTGCGGCACGCCCCAAAACGCGGCCTAAACCGCACTAGGGGCTTCCTGTTTGGTTATTTTTCTTTTTCTTTCGGGACCTTAATCTTTGGAAACACTGTCCGGCAGCACTATTGCCGAACACATGATGCAGCAACCAAGGAGGCAGCAACTATGTTATACAACGGAATTCCTAGGTTGATTACGGACTTCATATCATTCCTCGGCCTGCCCTTGGAAGGGACATAGTCCTACTATTTGCTTATCGCACTTTCTGTATCACTCTGCTTTAACGCAAATTTTCAATAAACAATGCATGACATTACGACTATTATTGCATTCTTGTTATATATATATATATATATATATATATATGTGTGTGTGTGTGTGTGTGTGTGTTCATTAATGACGCCTTGCAACTATACACTCTGGTACGGCCAAAACACCAGGGGCTTACGTACCCCACAATGCGGTGTGAAAGGTCCGAACACTTTCACAAGTGCGGCACCCCGAACTTTTAGCACTATATGCATCAGCTCCGAATCATGTCTTTGGTCAAATGTTGGGTTTGCCCGGCTCCTATGTTTTGGTACCTTACGTTCCGCTCTATCGGCTAAGGTAGCGCTAGGAGAACTACTGCGATTGTGCCCCGGTTCTGCCGGGCTGAGCACCTCAGTAGAGAAAGCTAAAATTGACTGTCATGATAAGGCGAGAGACTAGTCGCTGTTCGGCGAGGTTTTTTCGAGTCCCTAAAGACTTATGCCACTTAGGGCGAGGGACCGGCCCTGTCCGGCTTACAGGCGTGTATCTTGCCCCGAATTCGGCCTTCCGAATACCTAGGGCTTCGCCGAAAATTAAAATTATAGAATTCTATGGCTAAGTGAGAGTGATAAAGCATTATTAGTCCGATTGCCTTGTTCGTTGTGCTGAGCACCTCCCTCGAAGGACCCAAATATGGGAACAAGAGTGCTCAGGTTTATCCCGAACACCCCAGCACTCGTGGCATGGGGGCGGAAGCCGAGGACTAGCCATCTCTCAGATTGGATAAACAGCCAAACAGAAGGTAATATTTTAAATTCAAACAAGTGTTGCATAGCGCATATGAAACATGTTTTCATAAATACAGGATAAAACGAGCGAGTTTACTCAAATATTACATCTTTTGAACACTCATCCGCGATAAGACGGGCACCCGACAGAACACCCTCGTATTACATCTCGGGGTGGCGATGCTCCTTGCCCTCCGGCGGCCCCTCCTTGATCAGCTTCACGGCATCTAGCTTGACCCACTGCAATTTCACACGGGCGAAAGCCCGGCGTGCACCTTCAATGCAGACGGATCACTTGATGACCTCTAGCCATGGGCATGCATCCACAAGCCGCCTCACCAGGCCGAAGAAGCTGTTCAGAAGGGCGTCGCCAGGCCACAGCCGAACTATAAAGCCCTTCATGGCCTGATCGGCCGCCTTATGTAGCTCGACCATCTGCTTCAGCTGGTCGCTCATCGGCACCGGATGTTCGGCCTCAGCATACTAAGACCAGAGCAGCTTCTCCGTCGTGCTTCCATCCTCGGCCTGGTAAAATTGTGCGGCATCGGACACACTGCGGGGAAAATCTGCGAATGCTCCTGAAGAACTCCGGATCCGGGTAAGTAATCGGTAATTTACTTTTACATGCTTGCTTTGCATATAGAAAGCCTTACCCGCCGCTATCTTCTTCATTGCGTCGATCTCCTGGAGGGCCTTCTAGGCCTCGGCCTTGGCACTCTTTGCGCTCTCAAGGGCCGCGGCAATCTCAGACTCTCGCGTCTTCGAGTCAAGCTCCAACGCCTCGTGCTTTGTCATGAGAGCCTGGAGCTCAGACTCTCGCTCGGTGCGCTCCTTGGCCGTTGTATCTTCGGCCTTGGCCAGCGCTTGCTTCAGGGTCGCCACCTCGGTCGTGGCCCCTGGCAAACATACAATGATCCTGTCATTTTGCAATCGCGTCATTTTTATATATACATATCTATAGACGGGGTATTACTTACCCTTGTTCTCCTCGAGCTGCCTCTTGGCAAGGCCGAGCTCTTTCTTGGACCCCTCGAGGTCCTGCTTCAGTATGGCGACTTCCGCAGTTAGTGCGGCGGATGCCAGCAGCGAAGCCTGCATATGCATATTAACATACTTATATTAGACTCATGCGATATTAGTTGATCCTCTGTTCAGCTTCTCTTTGTGAACACCGAACAAAGCATCAGGGGCTACTGTCTATGCGGTAATATTTCTACTACATTTTAAACACACTTACCTCAAAGCCTGTTAGAAGGATGGCACAGGCTTCAGTCAATCCGCTCTTGGCGGACTGAAACTTCTAGATCACCGCACTCATGATAGTGTGGTGCTCCACGTCGATGGAAGCGCTGCGAAGCACTTCTAGCAGATTATCCGGTGCCTCTGGATGGACAGAGGTCATCGGCACAGGCGTTTTGCCCCTCTTAGAAGGAGGCCGCCTGCCCGAGTCCGGAACTGCTGGAGGGTCCGGCACGGTGTTCGGCTGAGGGCCGAACTAGGAGCTCTCAGGGGACCCGTCCTTGCAGCTCCCGGAGTCCGAAAGGTCGCCTTGAGGCGCCTTCGGGACTGTCTCCCCTCGATCTGGTGCCTCTTGAGACAACACCTCGGCGTGGTTGCAGGATGAGGGGAGGTGGCGGTCGAGACTGGATCGCTATCCATGTCCGACGAGCCCAGGAAGCCGTCCGATGATACCTCAATATTGGATCGTGGCGGCCTGCGTAATTATGTTCGGCGATTAGGGGAAGCAGTGCAACAAAGGAATCATATGGGTTACTTTGGTATCCGAATACTTACGATCTCCCCGGGGGCTTGGCCCTGGGCAACCACTCGTCTTCGCCTTCGTCGGCGGCGGTGGAGCTGTCCGGAAGGAGAGTCCTTCCCTTCTTGGAACCTTCGGCCCCCCTAGTTGGGGCGACCTTCCTTTTTCTATCTCCCCCAGTCGATGGGGGAGCATCTTCTGCTTCCTCCTCATCTTCGGGGGAAGAGTGCGCCGAAGAGTCATCGGACGGTGAGTCCGACGACGCCTAGCATCGGGAACTCTTTCAAGCTCCCTTGGCCTTCTTGGTCTTCTCCGGCACCTTATAAGGGGCCGGAGTCAACATCTTCGCCAGAAGAGCGTCTGCGGGGCCTTTGGGCAAAGGAGCCAGACAGTCGATCTGTCCGGCCATCTTCTGCCAGTCCTGTCAAAGGTACGGGAGTTTAGATCCCGCATAGAGGCAATCTATATAAAAAATAAGTATCCTGTGAAAGGTAAAGCAGCTTACCGCACTGGCTTGGTGCTTCGCGCTGAATCCGCGATCCTCAGTAATAGGGGGAGGGACCTCGGCACTTTTGAACAGCACCCTCCAAGCGTCTTCATGAGTCGTGTCGAAGAGCCTGTTCAGAGTCCGGTGCTGCGCCGGATTGAACTCCCACAAGGTGAACTCCCGTTGTTGGCACAGGAGTATCCGCCGGATGAGCATAACCTGGACTATGTTGACAAGCTTGAGCATCTTGTCCACCATGTTTTGAATACATGTTTGGAGTCCGGTCAGCTCTATCGAACTACCCCAGGACAGGCCCTTCTCTTTCCAGGAGGTGAGCCACATAGGGATGCCAGATCGGAACTCGGGGGCCGCTACCCATGTGGGATCGCGCGGCTCGGTGATATAGAACCACCCCGATTGCCACCCCTTTATAGTTTCCACAAAGGAGCCCTCGAGCCATGTTATGTTGGGCATCTTGCCCACCATGGCGCCTCCGCACTCTGCCTGGAGGCCACCCACCACCTTCGGCTTGACATTGAAGGTCTTCAGCCATAAGCCGAAGTGGGGCTTGATGCGGAGGAAGGCCGCTCACACGACGATAAACGCCGAGATGTTGAGGATGAAGTTCGGGGCCAAATCGTGGAAATCTAGGCCATAATAAAACATGAGCCCACGGACGAAGGGATGGAGAGGGAACCCCAGTCCGCGGAGGAAATGGGTGAGGAATACCACCCTCTCATGGGGCCTGGGGGTGGGGATGAGCTGCCCCTCATCTGGGAGCCGGTGCGCGATGTCGTGGGGCAGGTATCCGGCTCTCCTCAGTTTCTTGATGTCTCCCTCCGTGATGGAGGAGACCATCCACTTGCCTCCCGCTCCGGACATGGTTCGAGAAGGTTGAGGTGGAAGTGAGGACTTGGGCGCTAGAGCTCGAGTGTGCGGAAACGGATGAGCAAAGGAGGAAGAAGGCGTGGATAGAAAGCTGAATCCTTGTCCCTTTATATGGGCGGACGAAACTAAGCATCCCCACTTGCCTGGTAAAACTCGCTTATCCCCCAAGCGCTGCAATTGATGGCGCGGTTGGGTTACCCACGCCCGTATTGATGAGAATCCCGTAATAAGGGGACACGATCTCTGCTTTGACAAGACGTGTCGAAAAACTTCCTCGCATTATGTGCGGGGCTGGTTAAAAGTAACGGTTCGAATAATCACCGGGCCAGGACATAACGTCATGCTACCAAAACAAGCCAGCGAATTAGATCTGCGAAAATATTATTCTCTCTATGGTGGAATGTGGAACTTATTTTGCAGGGTCGGACACTATCCTCGTATTCAAATTCTTCTGCGGTATTTTCGGAGAAGGAACCCACCTTGCAATGCCGAAGACAATACTGCGCACCGGACTCATCGTCATTGAAGCCTGGTTCAGGGGCTACTGAGGGAGTCCTGTATTAGGGGGTGTCTGGACAGCCGGACTATCTCCATTGGCCGAACTGTTAGACTATGAAGATACAAGATTGAGGACTTCGTCTCGTGTCCGGATGGGACTCTACTTGGCGTGGAAGGCAAGCTAGGCAATACAGATATGGATATCTCCTCCTTTGTAACCGACCTTGTGTAACCCTAACCCTCTCCGGTGTCTATATAAACCGAAGGGTTCTAGTCCGTAGGACAACAACCATAACATACAATCATACCATAGGCTAGCTTCTAGGGTTTAGTCTCTTTGATCTCGTGGTAGATCTACTCTTGTACTACCCATATCATCAATATTAATCAAGCAGGACGTAGGGTTTTACCTCCATCAAGAGGGCCCGAACCTGGGTAAAACTTCGTTTCCCGTGCCTCCTGTTACCATCTGGCCTAGGCGCATAGTTCGGGACCCCCTACCCGAGATATGCCGGTTTTGACACCGACAGCGCCCAATCGGATTCGATGGGTGCGCATGCAGGCGGCTCGAAGTCCGTGGCCAGAGAAGAATCCAGTGGTTCGGCGATGCGGCTCTCATAAGGGGTGAAGTCAGTATCCGGCTCTATCGCCGGTGAGAGTGAGGCCTCCATGGCGGGGTCTATCCCTCCGCTCTTGGATGGCACGATTTGCTCCGGATAGATGGCCGGAGTGGTTGCAGATGTGATCTCCTGAATATTATCCGACGGCAGAGTTACGTCATGCTCGTCGCGACTGTGTGGCACACCTGACATGGGCTCGAATCCGTCGAAGATCAAGTCTCCGCGGATGTCGCCCGTGTTATTGAAGTTTCCGAATCTAACCTGATGGCCAGGGGCGTAGCTCTCGATCTGCTCCAGATGGCCAAGCGAATTGGCCCATAGTGCGAAGTAGCCGAATACGAAGATCTGTTTGGGGAGGAAAACCTCACCCTAGACCGCATCGTTACCGATGATCGAAGGAGCCATCGAGCCTTACGGTGACGGCAAAGTGGAACTCTCAATGAAAGCACCAATGTCGGTGTCAAAACCGGCGGATCATGGGTAGGGGGTCCCGAACTGTGCATATAAGGCGGATGGTTACAGGAAGCAGGGGACACGATGTTTACCCAGGTTCGGGCACTCTTGATGGAGGTAATACCCTACGCCCTGCTTGATTGTTCTTGATGATATGAGTATTATAAGAGTTGATCTACCACGAGATCGTAGAGGCTAAACTCTAGAAGCTAGCCTATGGTATGATTGTATGTTGTCCTACGGACTAAACCCTCCGGTTTATATAGACACCGGAGGGGGCCAGGGTTACACAAGGTCGGTTACAAGGGAGGAGATATACACATCCGTATTGTCTAGCTTGCCTTCCACGCCAAGGAGAGTCCCATCCGGACACGGGACAAAGTCTTTAATCTTGTATCTTCATAGTCCAATAGTCCAGCCAAAGGATATAGTCCAGCTGTTCGGAGACCCCCTGATCCAAGACTCCCTCAAGTACAAACTAGGTATTTGGAAAAGGTAGTGATACGTGTTAAATCAGATAGATCTGCAGCCACAGAAAACACAGGCCCAACTGTAATAGACTTTACCCCTACTCTAGTTGTCAAACCCCTATTAGAACTGCTGACAGCCCAACGTCAGGTACTGTCTATGACATCAATTCAAAATTTGAACTCCTAAATTTCTGCATGTGCCTTACCTTCTCTCTTGTATGAAAACTAATTTCAGATGAATCTCCTTGCTCAAAGGATCATAGGATCTCACGACAATACTGGGCTCTGCATTGCTCTTGTCGGTACCTCTTGCCCTTTGCCAGCATACTTACACTCATTGCTGTTTGATTATGTAGCATCACTGTAAATGTTTGCTTCTTTATCCTTCCTTTTCTTGAAATTATAAGATCTATATTTACTCTTAGATAAATGTAGAACTAACACGATGGTTATGAAGTTTTGGATTTCTCATGTAAGTACATGTTGTCATGTACTCCCTCTGTATCGAATTAATTGTTGATCAATTGGATGTATTTAGAACATAATAGTGCTAGATACATCCATTTGAGCGACAACTAATAACGGACGATGGTGGTATTACTGCACATGAATTGCGAGATAGTTCATTGTCTAGCATTACTCTGCATCTTATCTGCCCTGCCCTCCACTTTCTCCAAATTATCATATCTACATTTACTCTTACCAAAATGTTGAATAAAGACAATGCCACTGCACTGTTGATGTCTGCATTCCTCTTGTCAGTAGCTTTTGCCTTGTAACACTTTACTTAATTAATTGCCTTTTGATAATGTATCGTCAGTCTGCACCCGAGCTTCATTATCCTCTATTTCTTCCAATATTATTTGATCTATATATACTCTTTGCAAAATGTAGAATAATGGCAACGCTTATAAAGAATTTTCTTTGCAGAATTTGTTGAATTATCTTTCCATCAACATGGAAAAGGGCTTTGTCCAGCCCGTGTTGACATGTAATGTAAGTTCATCCTTCTCAAGCCTTCAAACTTTGTTCTAGTATAGATTTGGATAGGCATCATTTCCTCCACTACTGTTTACATCTGATTGGATGTTTGCAACAACTACCAGTTTTAAATTGTAGTTGTAAAAACATGTTCCTTATGCAGAACAGATCCATTTATTTGCTTATATAATTGTGAAACCTGTTACGTGTCTCCTTGTTTCTCTTTCAGAGTCGTATCTCTTATGCCAGGCAGAACTTTAGGAAAGATAGTGAGCCAAACCATCTTGAGGACAGCGAGATGACCCCAAGGTCCTATCTTGATGAAGACAGTGAGTTGAAGCTACTCACCAGCAGGTGTGAGACAACCTCTATGCAGTCACTGCCTCAATCAATTTGATTTCTTCAGTCTCAACTTAAAGTGGAAAGGTTTGCTTCAGCTCAGCTCTGACTTGAAGTCAAAGATGTAATGAAGATGTCAGGGGACCACCTTGCACACTATGGTGCCATACAACTAGGGATGAAGCATCTATCGTTGACACAACTGAGGTCTCATCAGCTTGTTCGGCTGCTTGCGGGGCTCGAGCTTGCCAGGTCTATTGCCTTTTGAAGTGCTCTCAGTTTTGTATATTCTTTTGTCGGCGCGTTTATATGCACTGGTGGCGACCGTTGATGCCTAGTGTATGTAATCTGCAGTCATGTTGCACTTTATTATCACCAGGTAGCGAACTTTGATTCCTAATGTGCCATAATTTCTTTGTTGTATAGTCTAGGTTTATTCTTTGGTCGTTATGCTGTAATTTAGGCCGGAAGGTTCAGTGGATCTCAGTGTTGTCGGTCTTCAGGACGACTCGTTACTCATATGGGCCAAAATGTGGGCCTATAATCATCTTGGGCCATTAGCAGGTCTAAACCTATAGTAGTTTCCCGCCTTTAATAGGCTATTGACAACATATTTACTGTAGTGATACTGGGCTTCCTACGGGCCGTAGAAACAATGGGCCTTCTATGGTCCATAGAAACAATGGGCCTTCTATGGGCCATAGAAACAATGGGCCTTCTACGGGCCGTATCATCAATGGGCCTTAGACGGGCCATATGATCGATTGGGCAAACATGGGCCAAAAACAGACTGCATTATGGATGTAAATGGGCTAGAGTTGGAGTCGTCCATTCATGGGCCGACCATAACGGGCCTCCGTTAATAGGCCATATGTGATGATGCTATTAAATGGCCCAACGTATTAACGGGCCACAAACGGGCCAACTCTAACCACGTGCTGAATTTGGCCCACAAGCAGAAAATGGCAGTAACGGGCCATAAGTAACCGAATATGGAAATGAGCCCAAGAATAAATGGGCCCTGAGAAGGCGGAAAGATAACATGGGCTGCAAACGGTCCAATGGATTAATGGGCCGTTAATGGGCCAAGACGTCATGGGCCATACATAGGCTGGAACTTAAAATGGTCTGGAATCATATTGGACGGCCCAAATGATGCTACTGGGCCTAATTCGGATAGGTCGTAACGGGCCCTGGGTTAGCGGGCTGTAAATGGGCTATATGTGAACAGGCCATTAACAGGCTTTTCGTGGGCCGGGCCGCCACCTTTTGACCAAGTCAAACGGGTCGGCCTTTTCATAGGAATGGGCCTCTATTGGGCCGTGCCACATGTCGACGTATCCTCTGTGCCTTCTGTCCAATGATTGGATGATGTCTGTCCCAACGGTGAGCCGACACGTGTTTCCTCCAACCAATGATGATTTTACATGTGGAAAATCCCCATTGGTCGGGGCTGTTAGCGGGGTATCGGATCCAAAACCGGACCCGATAGCTTAACGGCGTTCCATTATGGTGGATACCATGTGTGGGTCACCCATGACGAAAGCACTTCTGTGACACGCGATTTATCGTCATGGAAGTGGACACTTCCATGATGATAATTTTGGTAATGTCATGGAACACTTCTACGACAACACAGGTATGACTATCTTGATTCTGTCATAAAATTGTCATGGATGTACATGCATGACAAAAAATGTGACCTACTATGACAAACATGTATCATCACGAAAGTGTATTCTTTTGTAGTGTATATTCATGCACGCATATGTTTATAACACTATGATCTCCTATTCAAATATATGAATCCACTTTCCTATCAAATTATGATCTTTGTTAGTCTCTTACACCCACACAATCCTCTAACCTTTGTAGCTAGCACTATCTCATGCATGCACACGCCCTCCCCCTCCCTCGGCATTCTGTCCATCGCGCACATTCATTTTTTTTCTTTAGGTCATTCTCCCACAGTCTCCACAACTCCTTTCCGACACACACCGATCGATAAACCTCTCCCGTGTCTGCCTACAACATACATACACACGCACCTTCCATCTCCCCCTTTCTGTGTCCATGCCTCGTGTCTCTCATACCGTCCCACACACGTGTAAACTCTCGCCCCTCCTTTCATCATGCATGCATGCGTCCTGACAGATCTATCACGCACATGCACATACAGAAACACATCCCCACTCTTATTGATAATATTGCAGTTCTACCCTTAGTTTGTCTAGTAGGCCTCTCCCACCATCTTCGAGAAGCAACTCCATCACCCATCCAGCACTCTACCCCTCTCCCTCCCTCTCTCTCTCTCTCCTCTCTCTGTGTGTGTGTCCCAACCTATTTACCATCCTTCAGTTATGTATGGATGTCGACCCATCTCCCTCAAGACATAGCTGGGTCTTTCCTTCTCAACACATATACGAGTCATTCTACCTCTTTAGTTAGGCCTCTGCCTCCTGCCACCCCCACCCCACCCCCCCACACACTGATACATCGAGCGTTCTAGTCATGTCTCCCTGCCACACACAAACTTGCCCTGTACCCTCTGATGTTCTGGTAGGTCAGTCGCCCTATATCTTTGACTTGCACACACACAATTTCGATGGCTATCTTCATCCATCTAGCACCCACCCACTTGATCATCTCTTCGACTCTATCGATATCTATGACCCCTCCCTATGTTCTCATGGATCGCCCCTCTGGCCCTCTCTATATGATATGGATATGGCTCTATTCCACACACATTGCATGCAAAATTTTGTTTGAGATGTCATCAACACATATTCCCACAAATACATTCACGAAATCACCACCCTCCCCCATAAAAAAACAAAAAACACTCACGAACGCACACGCCATCTGTCTAGGTTTGTATCTCTTACACACACCCACGTAGGTGGGGGACGTGCACGAAGAGAAGAGGTGCACGCACGGTGCATGTACTCCCATCTCTTTCCCAACCACACCCGTGCGGGTACACTGTGGAGCTCATTTATGTGAAAAGGCAGCCCACGTGGTAATTTGACATGTGTACTGGTTGACCACTTGATGGAGGATCGTCTACTATGGGTGAACAAACAAATTCCTACTTGACGCGTTATGTTAAAAAAGAGGCAAACCATGTAGCGCCTACCTTACAGGTAAGGTTCTATACACTGGAGTACTTTTCATGTGTCCTGTCAACTCGCAAAATGAGGAGAAGCTTCCTTAGTACGCCATCTCCCCCGCCCATGGGTGCGGTGGCTCGCAGGATGAGGTGAAGCTTGCTTACTAGTACGCCTTACGCCCGCTCCCTCGCCCACGCGCACAGTGGCTCGTAGGACGAGCATAAAATTTTACTACTCCCTCTGTTTACTCCTCGTCCCTACCTTGGTTAGAGAGATTATCATATTGTTTGGAATATATGTCCTTTAGTAGATTTAGATTTCAATATGAACTACTAATACATACTCCAAACACTGATGTATATAGACGTATTTTAGAGTGTAGATTCACTCATTTTGCTCCATATGTAGTCCATATTGAAACGGACGTAATAGTACGCACTCTCCCTCGCCCCTCGACCCTCGCCCACATGATGGACGTGCAGCAATCCATTCGGTCTCATATAACCAGAACGATATATACTGCAGTACCATTATTGCTCGACTTCCCGAAGAGGCGAAGAGCCAATCACAAGGTTAATATTTTGGAGATGCCAAGCGTAAGGTTTATAGGAGAATGAGTAGTAGGTGTCGCGTCATTTATAAATAAAGTTTTTTTCTTCAGTGGCACGTACGCAATATAAATAGGTTCATATGGAGAGAAAAGGAAAGCGCTCCACTATATAGATAGGCAGGACGAGCCTACACGGTTGCTTGCTGGGGTTGCCCTCTTCAGTCTTCACACTCTCTCGCACAAAACGACTGTGGCCACACACTACTAGGAAAAGGCCTACTAATGTCGCACCAGTTTTGCGTACTAATGGCGCACTACTGGTGCGCCATTAGTATCACGCCACTAGTATTTTTTTACTAATGGCGCACCACTGGTGCGCCATTAGTGTACCAGATACTAATGGCGCACTAGTAGTGCACCATTAGTATGCCTAGAGGTGCGCCATTACTATATGACTTAGTAATGGCGCACCACATAGAAGTGCGCCATTAGTAATAATTTTTTTCAAATTTTTTTTAAATTTTTTTTAAAAATCATTTTTTTATTTTTTTTCTTAATCTCAGGTCACTATGGCTTAATCTCAAGTCAATATGCTTAATCTTAGGTCAAATCGCACTTTGTGGTCAAACTTCTCGAAAGGTCACCCATCCTCACACTACTCCAGCCTAAGCACGCTTAACTTCATAGTTCGATCCAACCCCAGCACCACCTCACTTCACAGGCACTTGTTGATATATCTATCATATCAATCCTATTAAACCTTACTGATGTCTAGGACTTTGTTCATGTTTTCATGAGTATGATGAAACTTTGAAAAAATATTTCAAACTTCCCGGTCATATTACGTATCATATTTTCAAAAATAATTCAAATTTTTTTTCGAAACCAATTTTTTTCTGTTACTAGTGGCGCACCTAGCATACGGTGCGCCACTAGTAAGTTTGAATTTTTTTAAATTTTTTTGCCTCCGGATCTTAAAAGCCCCGTAACTTTTTCTCTGTTAGGTTTTTAGGGATTTTGAAAATGTTTAACGGGGTTCCCTCTCGAGCAACAGGACCCCCGTTTCGATCGTAGCGCTCCAACACAAGTCTGTTTCCTCCATTTCGCGGTACGCCACACCCCTCCCGATCAATAGGACCACCGTTTCGACCGTAGGAGGTCCGTTTCCTCCGTTTTGCGGTACGCCAGACCCCTCCCGATGAACAGGATCTCGTTTCGAACGTGGTCGGTCGAACACAAGGCTGTTTCCTCCATTTTGCGATACGCCAGGCCTCATTTCCATCACCTGTTCCGTCCAAGCCCTCCCGATGAACACGACCATGCATTCTGTTTCGACCCAGCTGGTTGGCTCCCACGCATTCCGTTGCCTGCCAATGAACACGAGCATTTCGTTGCCTCCCCATGAACACGACGCATTCCATTGCCTCCCCATGAACACGACGCATTCCGTTGCCACCCCATGAACACAATGACAATGTTATTTCTCTGCTCCAACCCAGTCATTTACACGAGCCCTGGCCATACGTATGCGTGAGTAGGCGTTCGAGACCCTGCCCGTATGTACGTACGTGGCCGTATTTTCTTTCTTGCACCCTGGCCGCTGTATCTACGTGTACATGCTACGTGCACGCCTCTACTACGACACGTACACGCCTCTACTACGACACGTGCGTGCCTCTACATCGACCAGTATATATGTACGTACACGTTCGCGACCAGAATGACAATGCTACGTATGCTTCGACCAGGTGTGTCTCGATTGTCAAGCACTTCCTTGCCTGCGAAGATTTAGCTGGTGGGTCCCAGCAATCAGGGGGCCGAATCGTTTTGTTTTTCTTTTTTTCCCGGACGCACTTCCTTGCGTGCGAAGGTGTAGCTGCTGGGTCCCAGCAGTCAGGGGGAATCGTTTTTTTTGCCTGGACGCACTTCCTTGCGTGCGAAGATGTAGCTGGTGGGTCCCAGTAGTCAGGGGGGCAAATCGTTTTTTTTGGACGCACTTCCTTGCGTGCGAAGATGTAGCTGGTGGGTCCCAGCAGTCAGGGGCGAATCGTTTTTTCGGACGCACTTCCTTGCGTGCGAAGATGTAGCTGGTGAGTCCCAGCAGTCAGGGGGAAACATTTTTTCGTGAAATATGGTGACCCGTCCGATGGGTCCCCGCTGTTAGGTGGAGGAATAATTATTTTGCGCCTAATAGTTAAGGAGGCACTTCCTTGCTGCAGCCGTGGACCCATCTGCCAGCCTCTCCACGTACAGTCCACGTCCGATGGAAGCCATTCCTTGACCACGTTGACCACGCCGCACCGAGAGCACTAGAGCGGTGGACGATGGCAAGGCCTAGGAAGGGGACGACGCGGAGCCGGGGAATACGCGACAATGGATGCCCACGCGTAGAGGAGTATGAGGGTTCACTCGTTTGGCTGCGGTGTGAGGCTGCCATCGCCGCAGAATAACAGGGGTGTGGGTGCGTAGAGGGATGGCCTGGCCAGCAGTGGAGTAGTTGGGGGTGGTGAGGCCTCCACGGCATCACAGCCGGCCATGGGCGGCAGGAGCAGGCGGCACGACCGGCGCTGCTTTGGGCGGCTGGAGCAAGAAGATCAGAGGTTGAAGAAGCACTACGGCCGTTGGATGGACATCGTACGGTCACTGGAGCTAGAATCATTCATATATTGACTAAAGTTGACAAAGGCCTCCATCCCAGTCAACTTAGTAGGCCCACAAGTCAGCCTCCCACCAAGGTGGATCCCAGCTAGCAGGGGGTATTCATTTTTTTGTGCGTAATAAGGAGGCACTTCTAGTGGGTCCGAGCTGACAGCAGGGGGAACGTTTTTTTCGCGAAATATGGTGGCCTGTCTTGTGGGTCCCAGCAGTCAGGGGGAAATATTTTTTTTCGTGAAATACTGGTGGCCCGTCCGGTGGCTACCTGCTGTCAGGTGGAGGAATAATTATTTTCCATGTAATAAGGAGGCACTTCTTTGCGGCTGCCGTGGACCCAGCTGTCAGCCTCTCCACGTACAGTACTCTTGCAATGGAAGTCGGTCGTTGACCACATTGACCACGCCGAGCCGAGAGCACCACGGCGGTGGACGACGGTGAGGCCTAGGAAGGGGACGGCGCGGACCCGGGGAAGACGCGGCAGTGGAAGCCCACGCGGAGAGGAGTACGAGGGTTCACCGGTTCAGCTGCGGTGTGAGGCTGCCATCGCCGCAGAATAACAGGGGGTGTGGGTGAGTAGAGGGATGCCCTGGCCAGCGGTGGGAGTAGTAAGGGGCGCTCAGGCCTGCGCGACAGCACAGCCGGCCATGGGAGGCGGGAGTAGGCGGTCCCGCCGGCGCTGCTTTGGCGGCTGGAGCAAGAAGATCAGAGATTGAAGAAACACGACGGCCGTTGGATTGACATCCAACGGTTACGTCTGCTAGAATCGTTTGTTGACGTATATAATAACTAAAAAAATCTTGCATACGCATCAACTAAACAGGCCCACAAGTCATACCACTCCCTCTTTTTTTTAATAATTGATATATAGCTCATGGCAACTTCTTATGCAATTTATTGCGGTCATTTTGTTTTTGGTTGGCCAGTGCCAATTTCGCATATTTCTGTGGGTTCCAAACTATTTTTAATACCGAAATGTCGAGCCAGATTTAAAGTACTTTGAAGATATATTTAAATTAGGTTAATGCCAAGTGAAATAGGAATCTGATAATGTGAAAAAACTCAGAAATTATAAAGTAATTGCCAATTTGTCATCTGTTTTTATTTTTACAACCCATTTCATATTACTTTCATGATTTGCAGGCGTCTTAAAAGAGTTGCAGCCCATCAGGGCATAGAAAAATAAATAGGCCTGGATTGGGTATTCTTCAGAAAAAATAAACTTGGCTCATTTTCATAATGAAAAAATAGCTGGGCTGGTCACATGGTGAACATAAAACATAAGCCTGGGCTAGACGGGCCACAGCCCAGTTCAAACCCTACTCCGTCTCAACAATACCAAACAAAAAAAATACTACTCGAGTAGCTATGTCCCAGGTGTCATCCGATCTTGTGTTGTTCTCTTATCTATTGACTATATATGCTCACAATGTTGTGGGTCCCAGATGTCAGGAAAACACTAGGAGGAAGCATTTTTTTCCATATGCTGACGTGGTGGGCCCCTACTGTCATCCTCTCCACGTACTTCTGCCGATTCCTATTGTTTGTTGACCATGTTGATAACGCGAGAGGGCGGCGCCGCGGTGAGCGCACCGAAGCGTGCGGAGGATGTCGGTGTTAACGATTTAGGAGATGGTGGGGCGGCGATGCGTGCGCTGTGGCGCAGCCAACCAAGGGAGGCGGAAGCAGGCGGCCCCGTCGGCGCTGGTTTGGTTTTGGCGGCTGGAGGAAGACAGGACTGAAGAAACATGATAGACTGTAAAAGCAGCAGGAGTACTTAACAACCTGAACTGAAACCAGCAGGGTCACTTAACAACCAAAGCTGAAAGCAGTATGAGTACTTATATAGGTTCAATCGTACAAAGAATGCCTCGAACAGTGCTACTTTGCCTATAGTTAACCAAGGGTGAGGCCACCAAGCCCCAGGACAAGGCCCAGGTGCCACCCCGCGCATCCACAACCTTCTGAAAGCGGCTTCATCTCGCAACGTGGTCAATAAACAGGATATTCGCTTTAGAGCCATGGAAAAGCATGAACAGAATCTTCTGTCTTATTTTCCAAGATGGACGGGCCTTCATTATTTGAGACCACCCATGAATAACTATCTTTTCACCTCCAAGGGGAATTGAGTAGGTCGACATAAACATCATGTTGTGACCAAGCGCAAGTCTGACCCGACCATGGTCAGGCATCTGTATAGGAATAATAGAACTTGGCAGTTCCTGTTTCAAGAAGATCACAACTGTAAAACTGTGTGTAAGCAATAGTTTATGAACAACATATATAACAGAAAACAACTCGTACCATAAGTTTCTCGACATAGTTGGACCTGTTCAACGAGTGCAGCAGTGGCACACATATCCCACGTGGCCTTCCACCATTGAAACGCCCCACAAGGACCTCAAGACGATCAATAAAGTGTATGAACTTGTGGATGTCGATCCAGTCAACTTCAGTGCCATTAGTAATAGCCGAGTTATTACAGAGTAACAAATGAGCAGACTGCTTAACTTTGAAAAAAACCTACACATGCCACCAATTATAAGAAAATATTAGTTAGAAGTAGCATCTTCGTGAGAGATTCGTTGCTACTTCTAAAGTTAAATTGTGATTAGTTCGACAGAATAGGTGGATTAAGAAGTAATCGAGGCAACAAGCAAGAACCAGATACAAAACTAACATGGATGAACAATTGGAACGACGTCGTGGTGGAAGATCGCAATGAAGATGAGACCATGTTCTGTTATTTCCATCAACATTCATGCGCCAACTTTCAGTCCGTAACACTTGAGAAAGTTTATCCAAGTTTGGCCATAAAAAAAGCAGCGATCATCTTTGATCATGAACCCAACTCGGAACTTATATCCATGGCTTGTCTGCACTATGACCATTAAACTAGTGTATTCAGTTATGGCAAGGCTGAGCTTCTTGAGTACATGTGTTCTGGCAGAGCAAATAATACACTGCAGGAAAAATAATATGAGAACACAACATGTTCAAAAAAAACCTCCCTCCCAGATAGAAAAGACGATTCTAGGAACATATTGTGCGCATTTCAAAATGATGTGTTAGGATCAGAAGGAACAAGTGTGGCGTCTCGCCGAGGGCGCAGAAACATATAGGGTACTCGCACTTTGGGCACTGCAAATGAAACACACTAGATTCAGTAGGAAGAAACATGCATCAACGGTGGCGGCTGCCATCCTAGGATTACTTGAGACCAAGGGACTTGGATTTATCGGGGATGGATGAAGAATTCGTACCTGGTTCTCCATGAGAAAACCATATGCAATCGCCGAGCGGGGGTTTTCTCTGAACAAGCAGATGGGGGATAAGGGGATTCAGGCCCAGTGAAATATTGCCGCTTCGTCCGTCCAGCTTACTGCTAAAGCTGGAAAGGGGGGTTGTTATTTTACGGCTCATTGGGCATTACTGCGGCGCTACGACCGGGGTGTGTCTACTGTGAAGTTGTGCACTCTAATTTGTGCATATGGCACGTGGACCCCGTCGCTGGTTGTCCCACATATCAGCGAAAGGAAGTAGAAAGACAGGAGTAACTAGTTACACATAAATATATTTTTTGACAGAGATACTCCCTTTGTAAAGAAATATACAAATCTTTTATATCACAGGCTCACCTTGCCGAGAAATATACTCCCTCTGCAACGCACGGGCATTATGGGGGTTCAGCTTTTATATGGGGGTTCAGCTGAGAATATAATACTCAGATAGGCTCACGGTTCTGGACTTTGGGCCGCAGGCCGACCCTGCATGTTTGGGGGCCCATGCGTTCTACCTCAGCGCTTTTCATATTGCAAGAGATCGGTACGGCGCTGGTTTTAGATGCTGATGCAAGGCGAATACACAAAATTGAATAAAGCACGACAACTATTGGAATGAAATCGAACGACTATTCCTAACCAGCAATCAGAGTTGCAATTCTATCAATGATATACCATGTGATAAATAATAATGTCGTACTACTTATACACACAGGACACTTGTTTCACCATGCCAGATTATTACATCAAAATCTCTCAGAGGATAGATCAGTTTGGCAGTTGCGTGCTGCTATTGAAGAATTTCAAAGTTGATTTGGACTAGCTCTCCTTGCCTAGAAAGTTCGATTTTGACATCATCCCCTACCGCAAGATATGATTTAGATTTGAACCTTGACCATCTTTTAGCATCAATCATCATGCGACCATCCTTTGTACTTACGGTATATTGAGCAGGTTCATTCACACCAAGGCTGTGCATGGTAAGAGAAACTTGGCCGCGGTCGCCCTGGTTGTTGAATGACTCCCTCGTTGCTCTAGGAATTCTCTGTTTGCAAACAAGAAGACATACCCAAACAGTTAGATCAACACAGTGAATCATGGAAACAACATGGAAAGAAAAAAGAACGAAGCACTTGGGCGGCCAATGCTTACCAAGAAGGTGGACATGTCAGTCTTTGTAAGGACTTTGGTATCTGAAGTGCGAACTGCAGCCCAGTCTGTTGCCGGAGCAGATGCATGTGCAAGTGTTGGTGTAGGTGCCGAAGCCGCTGCTGCTGCCGGAGATGGTGCTCCTTGTAGAGCTGGTGCCGGTGTCGAAGCAGGTGCCGGTGTCGATGCCCGATCCTCCGGTAGATCAGACTGATCCGCTGACGCGGTCGGTGCCCAATCCTCAGCTGAATCAGACTGAGCTGCTGCCGCTGTCAGTGCTAGAGCAACTGCCGGTGCTCGATCTGTGTGAGACAGCGGCGATCGTGTCTAGTCTGCTATGATCAGCTTTCTAACTTGACTAGGATCCGTGACCGTGATCCAGTTTTTTCTTCATTTCTTTTAAATGCGAGAAGGACTAATTGTGGCGTTTTTGTTAAACCAAACTGCAGTTCATCATAGGGATTCAGCTTGTACTCAGACAACAGACTGATCCAATTTTTTCCTGTAATATAAGTGATGGACAATGCCTTCGTTACTGACACGACATAAGAAGTGAAAGCTGCAAAAATAGCCATCGTAGAGCAAACCAAACGGTTTATTCTGTGATGAATGTCACATGGCAAAACCTGCATCGTAAAATTGCAGGAAAAGAAATAAAACATGACATTAAATCAAAAAGATTTAGACAGTAAATCAATAAGATTTACTTGATGTGACTTGAGTGAATCCTTACGAGGAAATCACTATGTTGAAGTACTAAACAGAAGATTGATCGTCCAACTACGCGTGGCATGCAGGGGCCCCGCCTACTCCCACAAGCAGGATAGTCCAAAGGTCGTGACAAATCGTATGGACCGAACATCCATTGAAACTGGAAATCCTGGTGGGTGCGATAAACCCTGCAATGCATACAGATATTGGAGTGTAACCATAATTGATAAACTGTCCTCACAAAAATAATGATCTGGATACTTCAAAATATACAGACTAAATTGAGTGGACAGACATTAACATAGACCATTCTCAGGACTAACCACACACCAAAACCGGCAGTACTAATAAACAATACAGGGTTCACAAACACAAATCAAGTACTGAACAATAATGCTTCCTACGGACAAGCAAAGTTGCACTAACTAAACTCTATAGACTATTTCTTGCCACCGACCTACGGGATGAACCTCGCATAACTTACTAGGCCATGGACTTCGTGTGAGTTGTCTACATGCACCATCACCATCTTGTCAACCTTGGAGAACCTAACAGAGTGGTCTTTCCACTCATAAACATGATGATGAAGACAGGCCGCATCAGATTTGTTGGGAAGCTTTACAAGAACCACACCCTTCGTAATCGAAGGCACGGTCAAGAAATTGTTGTGCTCAAGTACAGCCTCGAGAACACGCCTGACAACAATGCTACAGGAAAACACTAGTTCAGGACACGTGGCGACAAGGACACAACAGCTGGATAGTTCAGCAGTAGAACTCATCATCAGGTCTTCCAGTTCACACGGCATGACTTTGAGAACTTCATCTCCACCGCGGACCTGGTTCTAATTCAAACAGAAACCATATTTTATTACTACCTCCATTCAGAAATATAAGATGATTTTCCATATTATACTCCATATATGACTACATATACGCATAGAAATGAGTGAACAAAGACACTAGAACATGTCTTCAAAGGCATGAGTGCAGAGGGATTACATGCAATATCCATAACACAAGGTACCGAGGCAAATATACCCTCTTAAAAGGTAGCATTGATGTTCACAAAGTACTCCCTCTGTCCCAAAATTCTTGTCTTAGATTTGTCTAGATACGGATGTATCAAGTCACATTTTAGTATTAGATACATCCGTATCTAGACAAATCTAAGACAAGAAATTTGGGACAGAGGGAGTTGTTGAAAGTAATCTATAAGAAATCAGTGTCAACCTCTCGCATGTTTTGGTCAAAAGAGGAATTTAGAATCGTCATTTGGCACACTAAAATCACATGCAAGATCACCCGGAAAGTTGTACTACCAGTACTACTACTGCGTGTTAGAATAAAAAACACGATCAAGATCGATAAAAAGATCGTCAACAAGAGACATTACCTGGACTTGCTTAATGAGGGATCCCGGAGAGGGGGGCTTGGACAGGGCAATGGCTTTGAGCTTGTCTGTGGTAGTCTCGGCGGGGTGCTTGCGCTTCTTCATACCATGAGCCTCGACGGTTTTGGCCAGAGCCATAGACATCACATCGGCCGGTGCTCCGGCGTCCATCCAAGAGAGGAAGCTGAGAGAGAAGAGTGAAAGGAGGAACGAGATGAGGGAGAAGCGAAGCGAGTGGGGGTTTTCTTCAAGAGAGGAAGCTGAGAGAGAAGAGTGAAATGATGGTTACTTCCTCTATCCAACTTACTGCTGGAAAGGAGGGTGTTTTGTGATTTGATGGCTCATTGGGCATTACTACGGCGGTTCGATCGGGGTAGTCAACCGTCACTCTACTACGGAGTAATTTAGTGCATGGCTGGTGGACCCAGGTGCTGGCTGTCCCACACGTCGGTGAAAGTGAGTAATTTAGTGCATGGCTGGAGGAGGATCCGCACGGTAGAGCGTGTCCACTGTTTTTCTGAAGAAAAAAATGATTACAGCAAGCGTTTCCACTCTTACGACGGAGGAGTGGGAAACACGGCAGCCACTTGAACATACACAGTGCTCCTACTACTAGGCACGTGCAGTGGTTCATACGTCAGTACTACACAATCTTGTTGCTAGTGTAGTAAGATATGACGATAACAAATGATGTTGTGCGCATGTCAACTACTCCTATATGTAACATAGTATCGCTTTTTCGACTGTCCGGTCGAGAATGAACGGTGAGATCAATGTTAACAGAACTAGGTCCACAGCGCACGGAGAGTACGGTGCTACAGTACTCCACGAAACATGAACCATATGAAGCACAAATAGTGTTAGGCAGGGTGTATGAAGGGTGCACAGGATGGGAGCAAAAGTTCCCTTCTTGACCCACTTTTGGGTGTTTGGCAGAGTGCATGAAGGGTGCATGAGTCCACACTAGTAGGTTGACAAAGATACATGAAGAGGAAACAACTATATTGAGATGAGAATGCAACCAAACACACCCACACGCTTTGTGCTACAGTGATTGATCTGCACCTTCTAAGTTTGATCTAACGGTCATGTTGCGCCGAGACATGGACATGCCCATGCAGAGGGTGCCTAAACACCAACGAAGTCCCTCTGCTTCTCGAGGCGCACGACGTTGGTGATGCAGGGTGCAACCACCCGCAAAGCCCGCTCCCGGTCGATGGGAGCCAGCTCATCAAAGACGGCATCCAATGGCACGAATGGATTCTAGTGACGGAGCCCTAAAAAGATTCGCCCGACAGCGGCGATGGCAGCCCGCAACCCCTCCTTGTCCAGCTCAGCCCCCACCATTGCGTGGAGACGGCTCAGCTCCTCGGAGATATAGGTGAAGAAGGAGACCAGGTCAGGAAGCCGCAGCTCGTTGAAGTCGATCGGGTGGTCGAACGGGTTTAGCCCGACGGCCGGCATCGTCGCGCTGGCACGATGGTAGGCATCGCGCAGCCGCAACACGTGTGTGGCAACTTGGTTCACCAAGTGGCTGAGGCGATCCTGGACCTCGTCATAATCGGCACGCTCGCGCTCCAGTCGGCTCCCCTGACGGCCTATCGTGTCTCTCGCTTTCTGCAGCAACGCCGCCGATGCCTCGAGCATCTTTGTGGTGGACGCCCGCCGCTTTTAAAGCTCCGTGAACTCCCGCACATAACGGAGGAGCATGGCCCTCCTCTCCTCCTTGAGCTCACGGAGCTCCACGTCCTTGGCCCTGAGCTCCGCATCCTTGGCATGGAGCTCCTATGTCAGGAGCCTCGCCTCGGACTCCGTGATCTGCTACGCCGCCATGGCACCAGGTAGAAGCAATGGGGAGAGGAAGCAAAGGGGGCAAAACGGCTGAAAGGCAATGCAATCTACGGGAAGGCGAAGGGACGGGGAATCTTTTGGTTTTCACCATGGTAAAACACTAGTCGATGACTTCCCACATCAGGGAGCAGTGGGTTTTTACAGGCGGAGTCATCGTGACTAATTGCTGCCGCGCCTGCTCCCGTTAATCAAAAAATTAAAAATCTTGCCGCGCCTGCTCCCATCAATCAAAAAATTAAAAATCCTTCTGCACCCAAACACCAGAGCAACGCTGCGGTGGATATTTAAATTTACCTACCGGCAAGTAGATAAAGAAGTGGTGAGAAAACAAATGTGGCGGCAGCCTAGCTAATCGGTCGAACTAGCCCAACTAGCTAGCCACCGTGCTTCACAGATGTACTCGGAGGGAAAGGTGGTCTTTCATGATTTGACGACTCATTTACTTGCTTCGGCGCTACGACCAAGGAGGACCGAGAAAAGGCGCAGTAGGGCGTCCCACGTCAGGAAGAATATATGCGTGCACCACCCGGGAGGACCCCTATACCGCGCGGTAGGGTGTGCCACGTCTCGGCACGGAGGAAAAATGTGCGTGTCAAAATATACTATATCAGACATAGTACCTATGGTTCGACCTCGGGACCCAGCCAGTCGGTCGAAAACACCCAACTAGCCACACAGCTTCATCATGCAAACGTGGCACAGAGGATAGATGTGGTTAGCTCTGTCTCGACTAGCCACAACGTCTCTTGTTCTAGGAGATTCTACTATTTTCGAAGCCTTTTTTAGTTGTAATAACACCACGGCAAGCTAGCACCGCTCTTCTTGTGTGCCCGTGCAAAGGTTAGACGATGGAGAGAAGAGAGATTGAGATCGCAGACCTGGGACCCACCAGTAAGTGAGACAACGGTCATGCACGTGTTGACGAGGCACTCCCTCTACTCCACTCAACGCAAGTACTGTATAAAATCAAGTTATGGGACAAAGCCAACAACCATTCATTTTTTCAGGCTATCGACTTACACTTTGTAGTCCAGGTTGCCAGTTCGAATCTCGTCTTTCAGATTTGTTAGTTTTTGGTCCAAATTTTATTAATGACAAGTGGGACCCCCGTGTGTTGTTCCGATATTTCAGTGTAGGATGGTTTTTTTGAACAAACACTTTGTGCGGTTAGACAAGTAACGGCACGAGTTACACGTATTTTGCAGGTTTACGAAGAAAAATGACAGCAGCATAGAATATCACATCCACCCCGCAGCTTCGATACTATGGTGATACGAGTTTTTACACCGTTGGAAGTGAGATCCAATGGCTTGGGAGTAGTCTTTGTAATTATGCGCAATTTCCAAACTCTCCAAAGGTTTTTTTGCAAATAAAACATTCAGGCCTCGTGTGTGCTGCTGCATCTTCGATCCAACGGCTCCCTGGTGCTCCTATTAGGTGCTCCCCATCGCTTAATTACCCGCTACGGTGATATGAGCATCTAGGTCGTATGATCAGTGATCAGATGGCACATGCGTAGTACTTGTACTTTCTGCACATTTCCCAAACTCTATCAGCCGTATATTGCAAAAACATTCAAACCTCCTACTGTGGGCCATTAGATCTCAGTGAACTCGTATCACCATAGAATCTATGGTGCGGGAGCACCTCATACTCTCCCGTGCGAGACAACATAAGGTGCTATTGCAGCTTGGATGCTACGGTGATACAAGCTTGGAGGTCGTTTGATCTGAGATCCAATGGCATCTGAGCAGTCTTTGTGCTTGTAAGTAGTGGCCGAACTCTTTTGGGGCTTTTCTGCAAAAAACCATTCGAACCACCGCAGAGGTCTTGGGTCACAAATCCAATGCCTCCGAAGAGCTTGTATCACCAAAGCATCTAAGGTGTGATAGCACATGATATTCTTACATACAGGAGAATATGATGTCCTCCTTCATCTTAGATGCTACGGTGATACGAGCTTCGAGGTCGTTGGATATGGTATCAAAGGGCATCTAAGTAGTTTTTGTACAAATTGTGTGCAATTCTCAAACTCATCAAGGTTTCCTGCAAAAATATTAAGACACATCATGTGAGCTGCTATATCTCAGATCTACAAGCTCCAAGCAACTCGTATCGGCATATAGCACCTAAGGTATGGGGGCACATGATATTCTCCCGGGGAGGAGGGGTGGGGGTGCACAACCAATCGGTGGTTGGGAGGGTGGGGACAAATATAATCTAAACAACCCTAAACAGAGCTCCACAATTTTATGTAAGGTCGAGGGGTTGACCCCCGACAATCATAGCTCCGCCTAAACACAACATTTGCATGGATGTCTCAGTTTCATGTTTCAGTTTCATGTTCATTTTAAATATTGAACTAAGGACCATGGATGTCTTACATTTTACTCCCTTCGTTCCTAAATATTAGTCTTTTTAGAGGCTTTAAATGGGCTAGCACATACAGATGTATATAGACATATTTTAGAGTCTAGATTCATTCATTTTGCTTCGTATGTAGTCACTTGTTGAAATCTCTAAAAGAATAATATTTAGGAATAGAAGGAGTATTTTTGAATTCATGTCATACATGCATGGTTTGGAAAAATAGATACCCTATACTTATTAGATTGCTGCTGTGTTCGTGTGTGTGTGTCTCTGTGTGTGTGCGGTCATATGCTTGATACATACAAAGTTTTCTCACCTCCATATTGTTCATCTTTTAAATTTGAATTCGCATTGGAAAGCTTACTAGGGATACCATGAAATGTGAAATCCACATTGAGATCACTATATCACAAACTCACTCTAATTCAACAACTCGTCATAAATCAATTACCACGTTGAGATTAGTATTTGCAAGGAAAATATGGGTATTGTAATACACATGGATTCGTTCGGCAATTTAAAAGGTTCCTTTCGTATTCTCGAATGGTAGGACCCAACGGCGTACCAGCCAGACATTGGCTCTTGTTGATCTTAAAAAAAACCGGGCTCGTGTCCTTCGGTGGCGTGCGTGGTACGCACATTAGGCAACCCCAACCAGTCAAGCCTCAGCATTTCAAGTCGAAATATCTGGCGGCCAGAATTCTAGCCCTAGGAAATTCCACTCATGTCCATGGTCCATAATGACTACCGATGAACAACAAAGGGATGCTTTAGTAACTAGACAATGTTACCTACCGTGCCGAGCACGGTTCAATTCCCTCGGTCGCCGCTCGTCAAGGTCACCCGTCAACTGCATTGCCTAGTACTACTACTACTACTACTACTACTACTACTACTACTACTACTACTACTACTACTACTACTACTACTACTACTACTACACCAGGATGAGCACAGAAATGAGCCCGTTTGTTCGTTCCTAGTACTTGAGTTAATATATCAGGCAATGCACTGGTACGGAGGGATTATCCTTTTACTCTGCATATATAACTTGTCTGAAGTCTAACTAAGCAAAATGTTTGACCAAATCCTTTCTTAAGAAATACAACATGACAGATGTACGGCTTGAAAATTTATTGCATGATGTAGGTTATGATATTGTTTCGAATCCTGGATCTTAAATTTCAGAAAATCCAAATGTGAGCATAAATTCTTGAAACTAAGCATGGTCACGTGATGTGGCACAAATATTACTTCGTAAGTTTTTTCTTCAATTTGAGACAAGCCCCCCGGGGCCGTTGGGGCTTCACCAACGGTCTCGTCCACCGCATCGTAGCGCTCCGCTGCCACTCAAGATATGCATCCGTGCGCGGCCAGCCAACGCCAGCACATCACCCTCAATGGCTCTGAAGTGACCCACACTCTAGCTAGGCGAGCATACCCAAACGCCGGTCGATCTAGGTATCCACACATCACTCCCTTGTGCACTGTTCCGACAATATTTGGATATCCTTTCACTGCTCTCTTAGCTTACATGCCTATGCAACTCTGACTTTAACTCTTATTTCTTCTGGAGATATCATTTGAAACAAGCAAATCCATTTTTTAGCGAAGCATGATGGCACTACGGGATCTGGTACACATCCTACACACCCGTATAACCTTGTGAGTATCTGTCCTCCGGTACAACATCAAGGTCGATTCCTCTTATTTGATCAACCATTCGCCGTGTCAAAAATGCAGAGGGGGGTGCAAGGAGCACAAGGCCTGCACATCCAAGCAGGTGGTAACATGGACTTGTACATGGAACATCCCAAGCGCAAGCAGAGCTGCAGTGAGCCTGTACAACAAGCTAGCGTAACTCCCTGCATTTCATTTAATTCATACTGGCATTCGTGTATGATTTGTGTGCAGTGGGTGATCCACGAATTCAAGTTACCAGGGGCGAACATTTAACTTAAAAAATACGAAGGCACTTGCACTCCGGAAATCAACATAACTTGAGAAATGTGAAGCTACATGCACTTTGAAAACCAGCTAATGATCCAAAGTAGTCCAGATTATAAACACTAAATGATGCAAGCACCAAAAAACACAAAATGCAACATGGTGTACAAGGACAACAAACATGGTCTATGCCTGCTTGGATTATTCGTTCTCTAGCTGAAAATATGTCTATCCTGCACAAGTATGCCAATAGTTTCAAACAACAGATTAGAAAAGTATTTATGCTATGTTGTCATGATACGGGGACTTTCTGGTAGATGGCCTCGACTTTCCTCAAGCTATGAAAATGCACTATAATTTGCTTGTCATCAATGCCTGCAAATCTCTGTCTCTCTCAACATAGTAGATCATCATTAGACACTAAATCCTTCAATGAGCTTGCAAAATGCTTGCATTAGATCCCTCATTATATACTATATGTTCATCACCAGGAGCATGTAAAATGTTTGCATCAAATCCTTCATTAGCAGTCTATTCATTAGACACTTCAGGCTCAAGAACAACATGAGCTTGTATGTTTGCACCGAAAACTTGATTAGATACATCAGATTCAGTGAGTTCAGTATTGATTGTGGGAGTTATAAAATAAGTAGAAATTGGTTTCATTTTCTCATAGATTCCCTACATACAAGCAGTTTTACAACACCGTCAGGTTTAACTATTGGCCAGAAATTGAAGAGTTGAATTAGATATAATCAGGGATGTGATGTACCTGCTCGTTACGCATGCTACTCTTGCAAGCTGTGATTTTCCATTTGCGCAAGCTCGATGCCATGCCCGTGCTGCCGCCGCTGCCTCCCACGCAGACTACACCCAGGGTTGGATCTTCATCTTCTTGTCCATCCATTCGCTTGAAGCCCGGCGACCGCCCTCCAACGAGGGCATGAGGAAGTGTTGTGTCGGTCTGTCCAGCGGCGGCTAGGTTAGGAGCGAACCAGACTAGAGGCTGGAGCGAATGAATTGGGATTTTTCCTGCTTTCGATCGATTTGGGAGGCCCTCGTTTGGGCCGCGAGCCTGCTATAGGGCCTGCCTTGCACTTATGTTATTGGCCCACCCAAATTGAAACTTTTTCTTCATTTTTTACATTGCCTGCTCGTGCATTGTGACGAACAAAACGAGCGTGGGCCAACCTGGATGACTCAAACTAGGTGCACACTTACCAGCCACCTGAGGCGGCCGCCCATACCAGCCCCTATGGTGGCTTCGCCCCTTTTTGCGTGTATGATTGGATAGTGAAAAATATTCCAGTGGTGCTTTTGATTTACCCACAGAATGGTTGAATTGCTTGTTTCTATGAACTGAGTTCACCAATAATGTGAAGGATGCCAGTCTTTTCATCCTATTATAGATTGCTTAGATCTCGATATGCCAAAAGTAATCGCATGAAATATACAATAAATGCCAGTGTGATGTGTTTGGCTACAACTAGTCTGACTACACATGCTCATATAACATATCAAGGACGCACCATCTTACCAGATTAACCATTCGACTTACCCATGCAGTGTGGGAAGAAAGAAGTATTGGGACTGCGTATCCAAGCAATTGATGCCATGGACTCCTTTCGTACAACCTTGTAAGCGAAAAAGAAGTTGCAGTGTGCCTGTACAAAGTACTAGCGTAAGTTTAGTTACCTGCTTCTCGGAATTTTAGTTAGCCACTTATTGCAAAATTGTTCAATTACATTGCTTGGCTTAATTTAGTTTGCTACTGATTACATAATGGCATAGCCTGTTAATCATATTGTAGACTGTGCCTATCTATGTGTTTGATACTTACTGTTAAGAATTGCCTGTTTGCCTTAACTTAAATATCTACTTGTTTGTTTAACTGCTTTGCTGCTGCAATAGCGGGTTACAATGATGTTAATAACTACTTTTCAGCATCCAATTGAAACTCTTTAATTCCTTGTTTGTTTAACTGGTTTGCTGTTATAAATCCCGGTTGAGATGTTTTGCTAACTTCCACTTTTCTGAATCCAATCAGAACTTTAATGGCAAAACAGGTTAGCCCAAGATCAAAGAGCGAGGTCCCCATGGACGTTGCATCATCCCACAGCAGTGGCACAAGCCCAATCGTGCATTATGAATTGCCCACTACTGATGCTCTAGAGGCTAAACTAGTGGTAGAAAGAGATTCTGCTTCTGCACTTAGAGATGAAGTTGACATGTTGAGGAATCAAACAGGACAATCACAAGCAGTACTCAAGACAACCATTAAATATTTGGTGGATTTCAAAACGAAGCAAGTTGAGACTGACCATATTGTTAAGGTCCTGAAGGAAAAAAGAAAATTAAATTCCTACTTGGTAAATCATAGGTGAAATGTTCTTTCCATAGTAGAAAAACCTTTGTGTTGTCTGTTCATGTAATCAATCAAATCATTTGTTTTAGAGATCATGTAATAATTGTTTTTTTTGTTTTTTGGTTTGTAATTTTATTTGAGCACAAGTTTGTATTAATTGATAGACTCGGAGACATTTCATTTGGATTGCTGTGCCAGACCTACAAATATGACAATCGGGCTGAATGTGCATTCAACAATAGTAGTAGTATAGATGGACTATAAGTGGCACGCATCGGAAAGGGCCAAGATGCTGGCTAAAAAAAGGATGCTGTTGTAGCCAAAAAAAGTACAGCGGCCTGGCTTATGTATGTTAGTTGATATTATTGATCCATATACTCTATAAGTGTGTATATGTCTGTTAGTTCTGTACATTCTTAGTTGATTGACTCGGTATTTGAATCTTGATACATCGCTTGTGTACATATCTAAATGGGAGTACACATTATGCTGCATGTGACATTTGAGTTGGACATGAAGTGTTCCAAATATTTGAATTCACCTTAAACTGGATTCTAGTTTCTGAATTTGAGTATCGGCATTTGTAAACCATATTCATATATGACAGTGAAATACATCTTTGTCGTCCTTTTGAAGATATATAAAAACACATAGAATGATTTATAAAGATTCATATAGGAATACAAAATGGATTCGAATTTAGTTGCCAGGGTAAACGTGGATGCTTATTGTCCCAAAATTCGAAAGAAGCAGCAAAATGTCCACTTCCACGTCGGCTGCCCGAAGCCAAGTGTTTGGGAGATGGAAATTACTGTCTACCCATTACACGAACAATTCATCGGCCCGATTTCCACTGCTCTAAATAGGGGTAGTTTAGTAACTTCAATTATATGTGACACGACCGCCTCTGAGCCCATTCCGACACGGTGGGCGTCAAACATGGGCGGCAAAACTCATTTGATTCAAGCTCATCCTAAAGACCTCTGTTTCTCCCTCCATTCCCCATTCATACACGATGGGCGACAAAACAAACTCGACTCGGCCGAAATAGATGTAGGCAAATATTTTCAATAGGGGCAGGTTTGTAACTTCACTCAGACGTGACACAACCGCCATACCTATCAGCCCCGTTCATACACCATGGGCACCAACCGTGGGCACCAACCATCCTCTCTTTGCCCGAAATCGCTCTGGGTAAATATTGGCGAGATGCGAGATTACCGTCCTATCCCAAACTGATGAGACATCCAAATTTTAAACGGTGGCTAAGTTCGTAACTTTACCATATTTCAGACAGGCGCGTCCCAAAAACATGGTTCCCCGTACCTCCCCCTCCATTTTCCAATTCATACACCGTCCGCACTAGAACACCCCATCCCCACACCAGCCTCCGTTCGCCACCCCATCCATCGCCACCGTCCTCCACCACATCCATCGCCATTGTCCTCCACCATGCCGGAGCGCCTACCAAGACAGCGTCATCCACTACTAGAGATGGACGTTTCTCATCCACGGCGACAGACCAATAGCCTTTTATCACGTCCTCTCGCTTCATCGACACTGTCGTCCTCTTTGTCGGGGCCGCTCACATGACCTTCTCTTCCACCGCAACGGGACTTATCCCCCGATGCACCCGTCTACCATCGCAGATCTGCTTCAACGCCACCGATAGCCATCGCACCCCCGATGCCTACACGGTGCCGCAAGAGAGGTGGTACTTCATATCTCCTCAACCTTTTGATCTCAACCAAAAAATAGATCTTAACTTGGTTACTCTACTTTCTTTTCAGCTCTTAGAATTTAGTTCTTAGTTTGAAGCAAACAATGGATGCTAAATATCATTTCTCCGGTTTGCAGCTTCAAATCTGCCATGGCACAGCCATAATACGGTTTAATTGATCATGCTTAGGGTTTAATTGATCATGTTGGTTCCGTGGTGGTTTCTTTAATAGAAATCGGAGGGGAAACCCTCTTTTGCTAAAAAAAATATGCTTAGAGTTTCCCCCTTTTATGATCAATATACAATCAGAATACGTGCTTCGTGTCATAATAACACTGCCCCACCCTTCAAGCTAAACAAGCTTAGTTGTTCAAATATAAATCTGATATCATTAAAACAGAGTTGTTTAATTGGTCAGCTAAATGTTCCTAAAATAGTTTCGAAAATGCATGTTCGTCACTCGGGTGTGTATCTCTACAGGGTGCCCACGGTGGGCGACCCACCCTGGGATTTTGGGTCGTCCCAGGCCCCGATTCCCCTCTATTCTGCTGCGCGCTTCCGATCTCAACTCGCCCCCAGCCGCCTGCCTCGCCGGCGACTTGCCGTCCCCGGACGACATGACTCTAGGAGGAGACGCCGGACTAATAGGAGGCCAGGAGCCGCTCGCCCAATAGCGTCACCGCTTCCCGGGCGCGCCGCCGTGCCTACCTTCCTAGTCCGTTCAGGGCTCAAGCGTGCAGCACGCACCAAGCCAACCCGATTTATCCTGAGATACATCCTCAACACTCTGTAGCCACTCCTCATCACCCATTTTCTAATTGATTCATTACTTATTAGGCAGGACCGTCATTAGGGTTTGTTGAGTGCTCAATGCTACCTACACTTAATGGTTCAGATGTATTTTGGTAATCTTTAGTACCTCTAAAGTTCACAGGGTTTTCAAAATTCCGGCCCTCGGAACAGAAACTAGTCATTTTGGATTGTTGGTCATAGTGACATTGACCCAGATTACTACTGCAAGCAAGGTTTGTTGACAATTTTACTTGTCTTTCTTACTCATTTGATATAATATCCAATTATTCACGTTGATTAGTTGCAAACAATAAGTGCTAAACAAAATTCTTCATTCGGATTTTGGACGGTCTCTTACTGCAGTTACAATTCTGCATACTTGTCCTAGTAAGCTCACAAGTAAATGATTGATTCACTACATCTATGCTTGCCTTGTCATATTTGTTGTCAATATTCTTTTAGGGTGGACCACCCTATTTCTAAATACTGGAACCGTAGACATGAGTGAATAGTATTTATCTATGTGATCTCTTCCACCATGTGTGGGTAACGAACATTGCATTGTATAGAAAGAAAGTGTCATTTCCAGCTTTTACATAGGTTTCAATCGTTTACATGGAATACAATCTGCCTCCTTGCTTTGCGTCGCACTACCAACACTCCACCCTTGAAGCTAAACATTACTCCACACATAATTTCTTAGTTTGTTTGTTCAAATACGAATTTCATATGATTCTAATGTTCCTACTTCAGTTTTGAAATGTGTGCCTGCCTGTTATAGAGACATAAGGGGTTTGTATTTTTGTGTGTGGTCTGGTCAGCACGGTTGGGGAGGTGAACTTTGCATATGCAGGGGTTTATAGGGATACACTCTCTGAGTTGAATCTGCAATGCATTCCATAGATAATCATACTACTTTTCATGTTTTCATGAATCTCAGATTCTGAACAGCATCATAATGATTATGAGCTTGCGCGCATGAAAAGAATAAAGCAGAACAATGCCATGGCTGTCAAACTTGGCATTAGGGGACTAAAATCAAGTCTGGATGCAATGCAATGCAAACGCTCTCCACCTACAGATTCATGCTCAGAATATGATCCTAACAGTGATTCTGAGCTAGAGGGAGACCTAAGTCAATGTAGCTCCCTAGTGGAGGAGTTAGAGGAAGATGCCCTATCTTAATCACCCATCAAGGTACTTGCTCTCACTTTCCAAGGTTACATTGCTCACACATATCTTGCAACTGATGCTTTGCATTGCTTCTACTTTGTTGAACTACCATTAGCTTAGTTTACACATCGTGTATGTGAATACGCCCTCACTACAAGGAAATCGGTCTATTGCAACGGAAATATTGCCACAAAATAATTTTCATTGCAAAAATCTCATTCTATCACCACACTTTCATTTTTGTGGCGACTAGCATGTCATAATGCAACATTATTTTATTGTTGCAATAAGTGCCATGATCATTGCAAAAAGGCTAGCCTTATCGTGATGAACAAAAAATCATTGCCAAAATCTAGGCTTATGGCAACAAAAAAAACGTTGCATTAAGTATTGCTATTACCACAATTTATATATCATGGCAATATTTTTACTTCCCCCACTCCACACCGGTTGCCTTTGGACTTTGGCGGTAAAGAGACTTCTCGTTTCCCACCAAAATTTTTAGCCGGTTGCTTTATTTCCCACGAAGAGACCTTCTCGTTCCCGGGAAAATTTACTTTTCCCGCACGGATACAGTGAGGTGCTCCACGAACTCCTTATAACTGCTTTCAATCTGGATTAAACAGGACTATAATCTAATTTCACCCTATTAGGAAATCAGGTTTACTTCTTCCTCCGTCATGGCAGCTTCACGGCGTTTGTAGACGAGATCGGTGACTTTGCGGCGTTGGTCGACGAGAAGATTTCTTGTGCGTACATCGGTAATTCCTTTCTCTACCTCTCTCTTGTTCCCGTGATGCCATGATGGGGTGCCCCACTTGACCTTCTCCCTGGTAGTCGCCGTCGTCGCCTAATCTCCATCCCATATACCTGGGGGCCATGACCCTCTCACCTGCACAAAGGGGAATTTTCACTGCTTCCAATTATGATGGGGAGGGAGGGCCGCGCACCGCAGGGACTGTGAGTAGCGCCGCTACCTCTTGCGCATGTCGGAGGGAATAGGTTGATGGCCGCTGCACCACAGCTAGCTGTGCCGGCGGGAGAAGCTCAGGGAAAACGGTTGCCTTGGCGCTGGGGCTTGCCGTGCGGCTCCGACAGGAGCAGCTTCAGGGCCGACGGTCGGCGGCACGCTGGAGGTTGCCTCCGGACCGGGGCTTGCCACGCGGCATCGACCAGATCAACTTCAGGGCCGGCAGTCACCAACCTACTGGGGCTCGCCATGTCGCGTCGCCGGATGGCCGCGACCTGGCGGAAGGGTGGGATTGCCGCCGCTCGCGTGGACAGCCCGTGGCGTGCTTTCTAGATCTACAACTATTCTGGTCTCATCTGCTCTATTTTCCTCTCTTCTACTGTATGCCTCTGTTCCGTCAGGTATTTTTTTCTTTTATTCGAAACTTGCAGCTACATCGTACAGCACAATCAGGCATCAACCTTTGAATGCACATATCAATTGTACGATGATAAGCCACATGGTTGGACGAACTACAAGAATATATGCATGCCCATGGCATGTAGTTTTAAACATTCAGCCGTCACTCCCGCTTTAGCCTGAATCAGCTCTGCCTTTCAACACTTTTTCCGAAGTACATCAAATGCAGGGACCATGTCATCATATAGTGCCTTGTGGCCTGCAGCAAGAATAGCCAGTTGGCCATCTTCATCTGGCTTCTTGTTCCCTCAAACCGGAGCTTCAGCAAAAGCTCCACCCTTTTGTTTAACTGCCTCTTCTCTCTCTCGTCCCCTCATCCCTGACAGAGGCAAACGCACTCACACCTGCCGCTAGCGATACACACTTTTGCTCCTTCGGTGGGCAGCCGCACGCTTCAGGTAAAATTGTTGATAGCCTGCTAGAGTGAAAGGTAAACAGGAATATGGATTTAACCCCCAAAAATAGTCTTCAAAGCTTTGATCAGGAAGTGGCACTAGATATGATCTAATTCCGATTGAGACCTTCACCCTATGCTCTCGAGTTAAATTTTCTCTTTCAGTTATAGTAAATGTAGTTATCAAACAATTGTTTGATGCCATGTACCTATGCATTTAGTATTTTTTCTTTCTAGTTTTTAGTTATGAGGCTTTGTTCCATTGTGTTCTTTGCATACCCAGCCTTGCTTTGGATTTCATAACATGCTTCCCATACCAAAATTTATTGAGTTATCTCATCAGATTTGGGCTCACATAAAAGCTGATACATAATTCTTGTATGCAGCAAATGGTATTACATTGTATTATGGTTCACCTTTTACTCATCCTGAGAAAAATTGTATGCAGGAAAGGTCGAAGTCAGGATAAGGAAGAAGCCAGTTCTTTGTTGCGTCAAGGACGACCTGTGAGAAGGTTTGTTTCTGTTATGTCAATATTCTCAAATTTTCATTTTTTTTATTCAGTCTGAATGAAATAAGCTACTTTTAGTACACATATTTTCTCGTTTTGCTAATACCTATATGCATAGCGTTTAATGTTAAATTTGACAAGGTTTGTTTGGGTTATGTCAACATTCTCAAATTTTCA
The DNA here is from genome assembly GCF_002162155.2 of Triticum dicoccoides. NCBI lineage: Eukaryota > Viridiplantae > Streptophyta > Magnoliopsida > Poales > Poaceae > Triticum > Triticum dicoccoides. The sequence continues at coordinate 655,894,110 of NC_041388.1, read as the reverse complement.
TCTTTTTCTCAGTCTGAATGAAATAAGTTACATTGAGTACTGTGTTCTCTTGTTTTGCTAATACCTAATATGCATATGTTGTAGTCCTATTCTATAAACAAATATAACTACTATGCCAAATTTCGTGTAGTATGAGTATCTATGAGGCTCAAAAGTTATCTATATTATTTTGAGAAAAATAGCTCATGTCCTAAACGGACTACTATTCTGTTCTATTATACTACATACTATTTCCATATTTCAGATTCACTTTCCTGACAAGTGTGTAAATCCTTTATCTAGTTTTCTAGTTTAAAATCAGCTAGATGGCTCGAGATAAGAGTTGGATGGATATGAATAGGGATTCCGCAGAGTGGCATTAAGAAATTTTAGATTTGGCTTTTGACGGTAATCCTGGAAGATCAACCGATTTATGCCCATGTAGAAGTTGTCTCAATGCTATTTACAAGGAAAGGGATGAAGTACACCTTGACCTGCTCATGAATGGGATGGATCCCAGTTATACTTGCTGGAAATACCATGGAGAGGATTCAGATAACGAAAGTACAGCTGAAGGATCTGAAGGTGAAGGGGTGAGAGGTGATGACTTTGCAGTTCGTGATTTGCTCAACACTCTCATACGTAGCACCGAGCCAGAAAGTAGCAAAACCACAGGTGAAGGTACTAGTGAAGAGATGTTGCATGATGATGGTAATATCCCAGAAGGGTCTGCAGAAGGTAGAAGTAATGAAGAGGCAGGTGGATGTGCCAAGGCTTTCTTTGCTTTGTTGAAGGATGCTGAAAAGGAGTTGTACCCTGGTTGCAAGGAGCTCACAAAGCTTTCTTTCATTGTGAGACTCTACCAGATAAAGTGCTTGTTTGGGTTGAGCAACAGGGCATGTGAGGCAGTACTTCAATTGTTCACAGAAGTGCTTCCAAAAGGTCATTGTATTCCAAATTCTCTCGAGAGAGTTCAGAAGATAATCCGGGATCTTGGGCTTGACTATCAAAAGATACATGCTTGCATTAATGATTGTGTGCTATTCCGGAAAGAGTATGCTGACATGGATTACTGTCCGACCTGTAAGGAATGTAGATGGAAAGCTGTTGCCGCTGATGAATCAGATGTCGAGAGGACAAACCATAAAGGGAAGAAGCAAGTGGCTCGTAAATTTCTAAGATATTTCCCACTCACTCCACGGCTACAACGTCTATTTATGACCGAGGCTACATCATCATATATGAGATGGCATAAGGACGACCGTGTGGATGATGGTATAATGCGGCACCCTGCAGATTCTTTGGCATGGAAGCATTTTGATAACATTTATTCTAAAGGATTCTCTTCGGATGCACGGAATGTAAGGCTTGGGCTTGCATCTGATGGGTTCAACCCATATGGGATAATGAATGTGTCATACTCTTGTTGGCCAGTGATTCTAATTCCATATAACTTGCCTCCTTGGTTGTGTTTGAAACAACCATATTGGTTAATGTCGATGATAATTCCTGGAAAAAAGTCACCAGGAAATAACATCGATGTATATCTACAGCCTTTGATAGATGAACTCAAAGATCTATGGTATGTTGGTGCCAACACATATGATGCCACAACGAAGAAGAAATTTCAGATGCATGCAGTCCTCATGTGGACAATTAATGATTTCCCAGCTTATGCAATGCTATCTGGTTGGAGCACAAAAGGAAAACTAGCATGCCCATATTGCCACATGCACACATACCATTTATGGTTGAAATATGGGCGCAAGTACTGTTACATGGGTCATCGCCTTTTTCTAAGTCGTGACCACAAGTGGCATAGAAACAAGAGTTGCTTCAATAATGAGATAGAAAATTGAGATGCTCCGGTGCCACTCTCGGGCAATGACGTGGTACAACAACATGCAAGTTTTGAGCAGGAAACCTTTGGGAAAACTAGAAAGAGGAAGCATGATGATGATAATAAGTGGCATAATTGGAGGAAGAAGAGTATATTTTTTGATCTCCCTTATTGGAAGAACTTGCTTATTAGGCATAATTTGGATATAATGCACATTGAGAAGAACATCTGTGACAGCTTTTTAGGGACACTGCTTGATATGGATGGTAAATCAAAGGATACTCTGAAGGCCCGTCTTGATTTGCAGCACTTAAAGATAAGGAAGGATCTGCATTCAAATGTCAGTAATGGAAAGTATACTTTAAATCTAGCTTGCTATAATTTGGCCAAGGATGAGAAGAAAATGCTATGCAAGTTTTTGCATGGTGTAAGGATGCCCGATGGTTATGCATCAAACCTAAAAAGATGTGTGGACCTCGAAGGTTGTAAGGTGTCTGGGCTCAAAACTCATGACTGCCATGTCCTCTTTCAGAAACTTCTTCCCATTTGGGTACGCAATATACTGCCCAAGAAATTTGTTGTCCCATTCCTCGAGCTAAGCCTATTCTTTGCTGCGATTTATTCCAAGGAATTAAATCCTGAAGAGCTAGCAAAGTTGAGTCGTATAATTCCAGAAACTCTCTGTCGACTTGACATGATCCTTCCACCCCAGTTTTTTGATATCATGATGCACCTTCCTATTCACCTTGCTGAAGAAGCTTGATTAGGTGGACCTGTTGCTTACCGATGCATGTATCCCGTGGAAAGATATTTGCGCACACTTAAAGGATATGTGCAAAACAAAGCTCATCCAGAAGGTTCAATTGCCGAGGGTTACATAGCTGAAGAGTGTCTAACATTTTGTAGCCGTTTTTTTGGTAACATTGATACCAAGCTTAACCGGCCAGAGCGTCATGAAGCTGCAGCTAGAGATGAAGGAACAGCTGGACTTAGTGTATTGGGCACAATTGATCACTCAAAGAAAGGTTTCACATTTGAAACACTTTCTAAGGCAAAGATGAAGCAAATTAGGCACTACATAATAATAAATTGCGAGGAATCCAACTCATGGACAGAGTAAGGATGTTTTTATTTTTTATTTTTTTCTTCATGGTACATGTGCACTGTTCTGAACCTACTCAACACTTTTGTTATAGTGAGCATCTGGATGAGCTTACAAGGGCTGGTGCTCGCGGTGTCCAGAAATGGCACAGAGACGAGTTTTTAGATTGGTTCGAGAGGCGTGTAAGAACATAGTACATAGTAATTACTTATGCTCGTGTTAATAAAAATAGTTGTGGCTTTTTCTAATAATTTGCACGTGTTAATACAAATCCAGGCACTTCACAAAGAAGGGAAAGTGAATGATCTTTTGTATGCCCTATCTAGAGGACCTGACCCTCGAGCTCGTGTTTATAATCGCACCTTCATCAATGGGTTTTTCTTTAGAAATGATAGTGTAGAAAGAGATTTGAATACCCAAAACAGCGGTGTTGTTGTTAGGGGTGATGCTCGATCTGGCAACCTTGATTGGTTTGGTGTGATCAAGAAAATTATTTGTGTAGATTTTCCCTCGGAAAAGGAGGTAGTTCTATTTCAATGTGACTGGTTTGATGTGCCCTCTGCCAATAAAAATCAAAGCACGGGCTACAAGAAGGATGATTATGGCTATATCGATGTAGATACTACCCGACTTTGATATAGGGATGATCCCTACATACTAGGCATTCAAGCAGAACAAGTGTTCTATGTGAGAGATGTCAAGAAGATAAATTGGGCTTCTATTGTTAGATTGAAGCCGCGAGACCTATATGCCATGCCATCCGTAGGAAATGATGACGATGGAACCGGAGCTGATGCTGACTTATTTGATATTGTAGTTGGAGATACAAATGTGCCAGACATAGAAGGGGATGTCGAAAGTTGGTCTAGATCTGGCATGGAAGGTGCAAGTGGTGATGCTTTAGATATTCCGAAGATACCTGAAGTTAATCCCGGAGATGATGAGCTTGAATCTGATAGTGATAGCTATGATGATGATGAGACATATATAAATGATGGCCATGTTCCTCATTTAGTACTCGACGAATATGATGATGATGAGTTTTTTGTGTAGAACATTAGGATTAAGTTTTCTATAATATAGAGAGAAACAGATCTGTCCCTATTGCTTGGTGTTATATTATGTTAATGTGATGAGAAATTTCAATATCATAACTCTGTTTTTACACATTGCATTGTTTAGACATGTTGCTATTTTTACTACCATCTTTTTCATAATTGATTATCCCCTTCCTACCTTTTGTCATGCATTTGTTTAGGATATGCAATGGCATCAAGAGAAGATACCATCTTGGCACACCAGAATCGACAAACTACTCAGCAAGAATCTGGTAATCTGAACTATGTACATTTACTTTAGCAATTGCAAAAAACTAATATTGTAAGCCCCTGGCAATATGTACTTTTCCTTAAATGATGGCCTCTCAACCCTCAATTTCTTGATTATTGTCTCATGATCACAAATACTATGTCCATCCCCACTACATCTTGCATTTGGTTCCCAGGAGCAAACATAATAAATTTGTAAGAACTACAAAAGTAAGTACGAGTTAAGAATTACATAATAAATTTGCCATACACTTTGTGAAAATGCATGCAGGAATTGATACATCAAATTATCTGAATGGGGCTCCAACTTTATCCTTAGGGCGAGACAACACTCAAACACGAAGGGGTATGTAGTAGCTTGAAATATTCTCGTAATTCATAGTTCTACAATCATGTTTGAGTATGCCATTATTGTAACTTTGAAATATCTTTTCTAGCTCTTGTGAACAAAACCTTCTCATAGGAGCATACTAACAATAATACAAATACCCAGCCACTACATTTGTAGCTAGCATGGGTACAGTATTGTTGAGAAGTATATATATTTTTTGATATAGTGACAAGAGGCTCTGTATCATCGTCAAGGGACGATACGATCATTGCATACAAGAATCAGCAGAGCAGACAACCAACATCAGGTACATGTTATACATAGTTCTTATCCACAGCCTAACCTCAAATATATACTATTGGATCAATTAATTGTACAATGGCTTGAATCCAGCAAATGACATGACAAATATTGTACAACAAAGTAACGCTACGGAAAGCCCCACAGACCAGTCCAATTGGCCGTCGCACGCACGCCGACGTCCTACAGAAGCGGATATAGGTACAATTTCCAGCATTACTGTTGACTTTGCTCCTTATGACTTCATGGCAATTTAAAAACAGAATTGCTTTTCTGGGATTTTAATCGACAGAAAGTGGTGGTCAAAAGAAGAAGGGGCGAGGTGTCCTCAAAGGAATCAAGGTCACCAAGAAGCGATTCACCAATGGTTCCTCAAAGCTTCACATTGAATTTTCCAAAACATTGGGAGGTTCTATCGGAGAGAACTATCTTATGTTTGTGGATGACGTGGTGGTTTACATGAAAAGGAAGGCACCACTCATTGGTGTGAACAAGTGGTCTGCCATTGATTTTTCTGTGAAGTATTCAATCGTTGTTGATGTCATTGTAAGTATAAGTTTGTACTTCAGCATTTTTCATAGCCTCTCCAATATCTATTTATAAATAACAGACTCCTGTCATCATTCCTTTTTAGGCTAAGTGGGATTTGGAGGACACATATTCTACGAAGGGAAAAATACTAACAATTGCTAGAGAGCGCTATAGAGGATGGCGGTCAACTTTGCATTCAACATACAAAGCATATAGTACTGATGCTCAAAGAAGGGCCAATAAACCCGAGGATGTAACTCCAGAGGAGTGGGATTATATGATCAATTATTTTGGCACTGATTTAAAATTCCAGGTTACTTCTATGTACAATACTAGGTGTAGTAAGTAAATTGTATTAGTTACAACATGCCTCTTAGGTGTAGTAAGTAAACTGTATTAGTTACAACATGCCTCTCATTATATTGTGTGTGGCAGGAGCTTAGCCAAAAAAATACGGAAAATCGCCAGAAGCAAAAGGCGAGGCATATAGCTGGTTTAAAATCGTACTCGCAGATTAGCTATGAGAAGGTACTCAAAAGAGTAGATGTAATGCACCTTTGTACGGTCAAATTTCAAGGTTCTCTATTTGACATATCTCTATACTTGTAGAGGGACGAGGAGACTGGGAAGGAACCCACTATTCTACAACTTTGGCAGATCACTCATACACGAAATGGATCATGGTCTAATGAAGAATCACAGACTGTTTATATGAGAAACATTTTCAAACAAAGAAATCTAGCTGGTTACATTACTTATGTCTGGCAATATCATATTAACATTCTTAACAACTTAAGTATGCTATCTTTATGTGGTGTAGGACAATGCACGCAGCCAGATTAGGGAGAAAGAAGGAGAGATTGGCGGTCCAATTTCAAGTGAAGAGAAAAACAATATTTTCCAGAATAGCTATAGATCTACTATGGAAAGTACATCATTGAAGCCTCGTGGCCGAGGATACATGGCTAAGCCGCCTAGCGGTTCTGAAAGACTACATTCTGAAATCCAGAGGCAAAATGCTGAGCTAACCCTCGAGGTTCATGACTTAAGGAGGCAAATTGTTGAACAACAGGCAGAGAGGCAAAGAGAACGAGAAGAAGAGCGAGTTGCCAGGGAAAAACAGCTTGAGGAGGAACGCTTAGCAAGGCAGAGAGAACTTGAGGAGGCTAAGCAAGCAATGATGCATGATATTATGAATGAGGTTAGGCAATCAATGAGGTCGGATGTTGAGCAGATATTGGGAACTCGACAGGAAGACGCACATCAGGTAATACAAAAGCTTTCAATTTAGTACAGTTATGTTCTATGGAGAAAAGTAAATCTTGTGAGTTATCCATTCAATGCAGTTTTCCCAAGCAAGGGACGCTCCAAGAAACGGAACTGGAAATCGGTCAAGTTCTATGTTTAAAAATTCGAGCATGATTACTCAACACCAGCTTGTGCAAGCAGCTAAACACCATCGTCGTCCTCCAAGTGATAAGGTATTTGACAAAATTATGAGATCTAGTTTCCATTGAAGCATGTACATGCCGAACGATACCATCTGAAACTGAACACAACACAAAAGACAAGGCAAAAAAGAATCTGTACCTCGAAGGCAACCACCACACTAGTGCAGCCCTAGTAAACAACTTCTAAACTTATACTAGGCTGGAGAAAATAGATTTCAGCAACATGCTACATTTCTGGGTAAACTCATATCAAGTGATACGTCACTGATAGGATAATTTTTAGACTTTTACTACATGACCAGTCATGAAGAGGAGAAGAAAATAGTTGATTCAGGAAAATGCAAGTAAAACAAAGAAAAACTTGTGCCTTGGTTTGCATGTGTTTCTACCACACATGCTAATTATTAAGTGAAATACTAAGTTGAGAAACATAATAAGCATGCCAAACTTTTCTTCTATACATGCAATAGCCTATACGTGGAACAACCAGCAGATTACATGCCAAGTATAAACTGGTGGAACTCTTGTTATCCATGTATTGGTGTACGGATTACCCTTTCTGCTTTTCATTAGTATGTTTACATAGAAAAAAGGCATGATTACTGTCTCAAGTAGCATGATCAACCCTTTAGTTCTCTGCCTACTTTGAGATATTAATGTTTATGTGCCACAAATAAAAAGAGGCAAATATCTTCTTTCGTGAATGCCCTCAACGAGGAAACCTAACGTATTTCATTGAAATTTGGTCATTCATGTTAGAATAGAAACTTTTGTATTCGCTGCTCGCTAATCATCTATTTATAGACCTTGTATCTGTGTAAACAACACCTATCTTTTCTTGCTAAATGACTATACAGAAGTAGCCATAGTAATATGTCAGAAGTGCTAACAAATAAATATTACAATACATTCTTGATATGGATTATAAATATGGAATCCATCCCATGTAGAATCATCAACCCTTATTTATAATCATTTTTATTGTGTATTGTCTTTACTGTCTTAACTAACTATAAGCTTCAAATTTTGTTTTTGCCTTATAGGATGGTTTTCGCTAAATGAAGAAGAAACATCCCAACAAGATTTATTACCAGTTTAGGAGGCGCCTTCTAGGTCGGTTTTTCTACGTGAAGTGAAGAAAAGTGATGTCTTGAAAAATGCTTGTTGACTAGATGAAGTCATGTGTACCTTGTTTGTTTGAATATTTAGATTTCCTTTCAGACTTTGTAGAACATGTATCTGACTTGGATGTTTTATTCTTGAACTTGTTAATGAATGAATGAATGCTTTGGACATGTACTCATGATTTTCTTCTACCATTATCAACATGTGAGCATTGTTCTGTACTTGTAAATGGTTCTTGGATCATTATTAGTGTAATATATAATACATGCAATAGGTTATCACCATGGAATTACACCCGTCGCAAAAATATATTGTCACGAAACCTGCCTGTTGCGATAATGTATCACCACAAAATTTGCATGTTGCAATAAGTTTTTGCTACAAATCCTTGGTCGTTGCAACAAGTGTGTTGCCACAAAATTATGTCGTTGTGAGAGGGTCTTGCCACGAAATCTCATTCGTTGCGCTAGGTTATTGCCACAAAGAGTATTTTGTGGCCATATGTGTGTGCCGCAACGGCGGGGCTCGTGGCAATATAATTCAAATGCCACGAGAAAAATCATTGCGATACCATTCCATGTTGCCACGATACCAAAAAATGTTGCATTATCCTATTGCCACGGAGTTTACTGCAACGCTTGGCAATAATTTCTACTTTGTTGCGATAGATACATATTGCAACAGTTTGTTACTTATTACAACAAAAAAATTCATTGCAATAGACCGTTTTCACTGTAGTGCCTGCCTATCCATTTTCAGTACATATTCCATCTATCATCATACCATATTTATCCATTTAAATGTTGTTCTTGTGTATCAGACTTTCAAAAGGAAGAGGGCGATTGCTGATCATGGAGGAGCACAAGCAAAGTATTTGGAAAAGGTAGTGGCACCTGATAAATCAAATAGCCCATTAGGTGTAGTTGCAATATCACATGACCCGCAAAATACCCCAACTCTAGCAGACTCTAGCCCTACTACACTGGTCATTTCTGATGCCCCAACTCAGCAGACCCCAACTGCAGCAAACCGTATGATTATGCCAGTTGACATAGCACCAGCTGTACGACGCAAAACCCCCATTCGAGCAAAGAGTACACCAAATCCAGTTGCCAAATCCCTTTTAGAATCAGAGAGAGCCCCGATTGTAGCAAATAGGACCCCTGTTCCAATTCTTCCCAGTTTAGAAGACGAAGCATATGTTGTTGTCAGGAACTTTGTGCGCATCTTTCCTTCATGGAAAGATTATACCGCAGATACAGAACAATTTCCAGTCTTCCTCCGCAACTTACGCGTAAGTATTGTACTAATGTTATTCATGGTCGTTACTGCATATGTTTCTGCTGACAGAAGACACAAGATTTCATTCTTTTAAATAGGCAAGGAGCAAACTGGATTGTGATGATGAGCAAGGGTTGGTTGCGCTTTTCAAGCACTCATTGGTGAAGTATCGTTCCTACCTGAGGCAAGCGCACTTTGATGGAAAGCCTCTGAACAAAATTTCTGTAAAGTCTCGGGTGCTACATTTATCCGACGGTGACTAGAATAATCTTGTTACACATTGGTCTCGGCTGCAGCGTAAGGTACTGTCTATGATATAACACCACAATTTGAACTACATTTCTGCATTTGCCTTAATGTAACTTGTACGAAAACTGTTAGCAGAAGAACATTCGTTCTCAAGGGACCACAGAATCTCGCAACTATACTGCACACTGCATTGCTCTTGTGAGTACCTCTTGCCCTGTATGACCATACTTACTTTCATAGATGTTTGATTATGTAGCATCACTGCACATGTTAGCCTCGTAATCGTCCATTTGGTGGACATTATAAGATCCGTATGGACTCTTACATAAATTTAGAATCAACCCAATGCTTTTGAAGAGGTTTAGCTCTGCAGTTCTCTTGTAAGGACTGAACGTGGTCTATCACTATACTTACATTAACAGCTACTCCCTCCGTCCCATAATATAAGAACATTTTGTACAGTACACCAGTGTTCAACACACTCTTGTATTATGGGAAGAGGGATTGGTTCATTTTGTAGCATTCTACATCTTATCTCCCTCGCCCACTGTCGGTGTCAAAACTGGCGGATCTCGGGTAGGGGGTCCCGAACTATGCGTCTAGGCCGGATGGTAACAGGAGGCAGGGAACACTTTGTTTTACCCAGGTTCGGGCCCTCTCGATGGAGGTAATACCCTACTCCTGCTTGATTAATATTGATGATATGGGTAGTACAAGAGTAGATCTACCACGAGATCAAGGAGGCTAAACCCTAGAACCTAGCCTATGGTATGATTGTTGTGTATGGAGTCGATTGCCTGCGGACTACAACCCTCCGGTTTATATAGACACCGGATAGGGTTAGGGTTACATAAAGTCGGTTACAATGGTAGGAGGTCTTGAATATCCGCATCGCCAAGCTTGCCTTCCATGCCAAGGAAAGTCCCATCCGGACACGGGACAAAGTCTTCAATCTTGTATCTTCATAGTCCAGGAGTCCGGCTGAAGGTATAGTCCGGCTATCCGGACACCCCCTAATCCAGGACTCCCTCAGTAGCCCCTGAACCAGGCTTCAATGAAGATGAGTCCAGCGCGCAAATTGTCTTCGGCATTGCAAGGCGGGTTCCTCCTCCAAGTCCTTCGTAGAAGATTGTAAACACCAACAGTAGTGTCCGGCTCTGCAAAATAAGTTTCCACATATTGCCATAGAGAGAATAATAATAACACAAATCAAATCTGCTGACATATTCCGCAGTGCGTCATCACACTACGGCCAAGTTCTTTACTCAAATCGTTTTTACTTTTCAGCCTCAGCATGTTTCGCAAGGCGGTTTCCTTGGCACTCTTGTCAAGGCAGAGATCGTGTGCCCCCCTTTTATGGGATTCTCATCAATACGGACGTGGGTAACCCAATCGTGCCCATTAGCATGTTTTCTCGATTAAAGGCGAGTCTCAAACGGTTACGGGGAGGGCTCCTGGTATTCAACCTCTTATAAAGAGACCAAGGCCTTACTCCTTTTTCCAATCTCAAACGAGTTCGCCCGTCGCCTCGAGTTCCAACACCCTAGGCTCCCAATTCCAGGCGCTTCGGACCTTCGACAATTTCCGGTTCCGACCTTCAAGGCCGATGGATGCCCTCTTCCGTCACGGAGGAGGACGTGCTAAAGTTGAGAGAGGCTAAGTTCTTGATCGCCGAAATTCCGCATAGGTTGCCTGCTCAAAGGCAGGCTATTCCCAGTCCCCAGCCCGGTGAAAGCGTAGTGTTCATGTCTCACTTCCTTCGGGGGTTAGGCTTCCCGATGGATCCCTTCGTGAGGGGGATGCTATTTTATTATGGGCTGGAATTTCATGACTTAGCCCCAGAGTTCATCCTCCACATTTCCTCATTCATCATTGTGTGTGAAGCGTTCCTCCGTGTTACCCCTCACTTTGGATTATGGCTCAAGACTTGTGGATTGGAGCCAAAGATGATCGAGGGACGGCACACAGAGTGCGGAGGCGCTGTCATAAGTAAGAATGCTAATGCTCCATGGCCCGAGGGCTCCTTTCAAGAGGAGCTCGGCTTGTGGCAACGAGAATGGTTCTATATCACCGCTCCCAGGAGCGCCAAGTGGGCGGCGCCTCCTGCCTTTCACTCGGGTCCCCCATCACGGCTAGCGTCATGGGTCAACAAAGGATTAGATTGGGGTTTGCCCAAAGACGTGCCCCTGTTATAGGGCCGAATTAAGGATCTCTTGGAAGGAGACCTCAGTTTGGTCAAGGTGACGCAGGTCATGCTGATTTGCCGAATATTGCCCGGCAAACGTCACCCCCTTCTCCTGTGGGAGTTTAATCCAGAGGGACCGCGAGCTCTCCAGAATTTTATGGGCGCAACACCCGCGGAGATGTATAGAATGTTCTTCGGATCACAAGAGATGTGTCCGGATTTAACCGAGGACGTAGGCCTAAGCTGCAATCGCCCGGATACTCAAGTAAGCAACCCTGTGCCTGGACCTTCTATCCATATAATTGTCATAAACTTGCCCCTAAAACAGCCGTCCTTTCAAATAGGAGTGCAGAGCGAAGGCAAAGCTGATCAGGTGTCCGGCTCCCCTTCCTGAAACCAGGTCGGATCCCGTGCTGGTCAGGATGCTGGAGATAATGCCTTTGGAGGGGGAGGACAAGGAAGCTATGGCCTCCTTGAAGGAGGCTGCCCCGAAGGGAGGAACCGACAATTCCTCTCCTAAGGGGAAGAAGAGAGCCGTCTCTGACGACCCGGAAACCATGGCCTCGAAACAGGGGAGAAAATTCTCGTCAGAGGGTCCGACGCCTGGGAGTTTCTCGACCGGACTACGCCCTCAAGGGGATCAGCCCTCCAGCGAGCCGTAAGTAGAGAGAGGTTTTCCTTTTGAGGGATGAGAAAATCCTTGATTTATATCCGAGAAGATTAATCAAAATTTTACCTTGTAGCTCGGTGAAGGAAATATGCCCTAGAGGCAATAATAAAGTTATTATTTATTTCCTTATATCATGATAAAAGTTTATTATTCATGCTAGAATTGTATTAACCGGAAACATAATACATGTGTGAATACATAGACAAACAGAGTGTCACTAGTATGCCTCTACTTGACTAGCTCGTTAATCAAAGATGGTTATGTTTCCTAACCATGGACAAAGAGTTGTTATTTGATTAACGGGATCACATGATTAGTTGAATGATCTGATTGACATGACCCATTCCATTAGCTTAGCACCCGATCGTTTAGTGTGTTGTTATTGCTTTCTTCATGACTTATACATGTTCCTATGACTATGAGATTATGCAACTCCCGTTTGCCAGAGGAACACTTTGTGTGCTACCAAACATCACAACGTAACTGGGTAATTATAAAGGAGCTCTACAGGTGTCTCCAAAGGTACATGTTGGGTTGGCGTATTTCGAGATTAGGATTTGTCACTGCGATTGTCGGAGAGGTATCTCTGGGCCCTCTCGGTAATGCACATCACTTAAGCCTTGCAAGCATTGCAACTAATGAGTTAGTTGCGGGATGATGTATTACAGAACGAGTAAAGAGACTTGCCGGTAACGAGATTGAACTAGGTATGGCATACCGACGATCGATTCTCGGGCAAGTAACATACCGATGACAAAGGGAACAACATATGTTGTTATGCGGTCTGACCGATAAAAGATCTTCGTACAATATGTAGGAGCCAATATGAGCATCCAGGTTCCGCTATTGGCTATTAACCGGAGACGTGTCTCGGTCATGTCTACATTGTTCTCGAACCCATAGGGTCCGCACAATTAAGGTTACGATGACAGTTATATTATGAGTTTATGCATTTTGATGTACCGAAGGTTGTTCGGATTCCCGGATGTGATCACGGACATGACGAGGAGTCTCGAAATGGTCGAGACATAAAGATTGATATATTGGAAGCCTATGTTTGGATATCGGAAGTGTTCCGGGTGAAATCGGGATTTTACCGGAGTACCGGGAGGTTACCGGAACCCCCCGTGAGGTATATGTGCCTTAGTGGGCCTTAGTGGAAGAGAGGAGAGGTGGCCAGAGATGGGCCGCGCGCCCCTCCCCCCCTTGGTCTGAATTGGACAAGGAGAGGGGGCCGGCCCCCCTTCGTCCTCTCTCTCCTCTTTCCCTCCCTCCACGAATCCTATTCCAACTAGGAAAGGGGGGGAGTCCTACTCCCAGAGGGATTAGGACTCCTCCTGGCGCGCCTCTCCTGGCCCGCCGGCCCCCCTCCCTTGAACCTTTATATACGGAGGCAGGGGCACCCCCTAGAGACACAAGTTGATCCACGTGATCATATTCTTAGCCGTGTGCGGTGCCCCCTTCCACCATAGTCCTCGATAATATTGTAGCGGTGCTTAGGCGAAGCCCTGCGACAGTAGTACATCAAGATCGTCACCACCCTGTCGTGCTGGCGGAACTCTTCCCCGACACTTTGCTGGATCGGAGTCCGGGGATCGTCATCGAGCTGAACGTGTGCTAGAACTCGGAGGTGTCGTAGTTTTGGTGCTTGATCGGTCGGGCCGTGAAGACGTACGACTACATCAACCAAGTTAACGCTCCCGTTGTCGATCTACAAGGGTACGTAGATCACACTCTCCCCCTCTCGTTGCTATGCATCACCATGATCTTGCGTGTGCGTAGGAATTTTTTTGAAATTACTACGAAACCCAACAGTGGTATCCGAGCCTAGGTTTTATATGTTGATGTTATATGCACGAGTAGAACACAAGTGAGTTGTGGGCGATATAAGTCATACTGCTTACCAGCATGTCATACTTTGGTTCGGTGGTATTGTTGGACAAAGCGGCCCGGACCAACATTACGCGTACGCTTACGCGAGACCGGTTCTCCCGACGTGCTTTGCACATAGGTGGCTTGCGGGTGACAGTTTCTCCAACTTTAGTTGAACCAAGTTTGGCTACGCCCGGTCCTTGTGAAGGTTAAAACAGCACCAACTTGACAAACTATCGTTGTGGTTTTGATGCGTAGGTAAGATTGGTTCTTGCTTAAGCCCGTAGCAGCCACGTAAAACTTGCAACAACAAAGTAGAGGACGTCTAACTTGTTTTTGCAGGGCATGTTGTGATGTGATATGGTCAAGACATGATGCTAAATTTTATTGTATGAGATGATCATGTTTTGTAACCAAGTTATCGGCAACTGACAGGAGCCATATGGTTGTCGCTTTATTGTATGCAATGCAATCGTGCTGTAATGCTTTACTTTATCACTAAGCGATAGCGATAGTCATGGAAGCATAAGATTGGCGAGACGACAACGATGCTACGATGGAGATCAAGGTGTCGCGCCGGTGACGATGCTAATCATGACGGTGCTTCGGAGATGGAGATCACAAGCACAAGATGATGATGGCCATATCATATCACTTATATTGATTGCATGTGATGTTTATCTTTTATGCATCTTATCTTGCTTTGATTGACGGTAGCTTTATAAGATGACCTCTCACTAAATTATCAAGAAGTGTTCTCCCTGAGTATGCACCGTTCCAAAAGTTCTTCGTGCTGAGACACCACGTGATGATCGGGTGTGATAGGCTCTACGTTCAAATACAACGGGTGCAAAATAGTTGCACACGCGGAATACTCAGGTTATACTTGACGAGCCAAGCATATACAGATATGGCCTCGGAACACGGAGACCGAAAGGTCGAGCGTGAATCATATAGTAGATATGATCAACATAGTGATGTTCAGCAATGAAACTACTCCATCTCACGTGATGATCGGACATGGTTTAGTTGATTTGGATCACGTAATCACTTAGAGGATTAGAGGGATGTCTATCTAAGTGGGAGTTCTTTAAGTAATATGATTAATTGAACCTAAATTTATCATGAACTTAGTACCTAATAGTATCTTGCTTGTTTATGTATGTTTGTAGATAAATGGCCCGTGATGTTGTTCCGTTGAATTTTAATGCGTTCCTTGAGAAAGCAAAGTTGAAAGATGATGGTAGCAATTACATGGACTGGGTCCGTAACTTGAGGATTATCCTGGAAACACCACTGGGTGCCAGGCCTGCTGCTGGAGCAACACCAGATGTTGTGAACGTCTGGCAGAGCAAAGCTGATGACTACTCGATAGTTCAGTGTGCCATGCTTTACGGCTTAGAACCAGGACTTCAACGACATTTTGAACGTCATGGAGCATATGAGATGTTCCAGGAGTTGAAGTTAATATTTCAAGCAAATGCCCGGATTGAGAGATATGAAGTCTCCAATAAGTTCTATAGCTGCAAGATGGAGGAGAACAGTTCTGTCAGTGAGCATATACTCAAAATGTCTGGGTATAATAATCACTTGATTCAAATGGGAGTTAATCTTCCAGATGATTGCGTCATTGACAGAATTCTCCAATCACTGCCACCAAGCTACAAGAGCTTCATGATGAACTATAATATGCAAGGGATGAATAAGACTATTCCCGAGCTCTTCGCAATGCTGAAAGCTGCGGAGGTAGAAATCAAAAAGGAGCATCAAGTGTTGATGGTCAACAAGACCACTAGTTTCAAGAAAAAGGGCAAAGGGAAGAAGAAAGGGAACTTCAAGAAGAACAGCAAGCAAGTTGCTGCTCAAGAGAAGAAACCCAAGTCTGGACCTAAGCCTGAAACTGAGTGCTTCTACTACAAGCAAACTGGTCACTGGAAGCGGAACTGCCCCAAGTATTTGGTGGATAAGAAGGATGGCAAGGTGAACAAAGGTATATGTGATATACATGTTATTGATGTGTACCTTACTAATGCTCGTAGTAGCACCTGGGTATTTGATACTGGTTCTGTTGCTAATATTTGCAACTCGAAACAGGGACTACGGATTAAGCGAAGATTGGCTAAGGATGAGGTGACGATGCGCGTGGGAAATGGTTCCAAAGTCGATGTGATCGCAGTCGGCACGCTACCTCTACATCTACCTTCGGGATTAATATTATACCTAAATAATTGTTATTTGGTTCCAGTGTTAAGCATGAACATTATATCTGGATCTTGTTTGATGCGAGACGGTTATTCATTTAAATCAGAGAATAATGGTTGTTCTATTTATATGAGTAATATCTTTTATGGTCATGCACCCTTGAAGAGTGGTCTATTCTTATTGAATCTCAATAGTAGTAACACACATATTCATAATGTTGAAGCCAAAAGATGCAGAGTTGATAACGATAGTGCAACCTATTTGTGGCACTACCGTTTAGGTCATATCGGTGTAAAGAGCATGAAGAAACTCCATACTGATGGACTTTTGGAACCACTTGATTATGAATCACTTGGTACTTGCGAACCGTGCCTCATGGGCAAGATGACTAAAACGCCGTTCTCCGGTACTATGGAGAGAGCAACGGATTTGTTGGAAATCATACATATAGATGTATGTGGTCCGATGAATATTGAGGCTCGTGGCGGATATCGTTATTTTCTCACCTTCACAGATGACTTAAGCAGATATGTGTATCTCTACTTAATGAAACATAAGTCTGAAATGTTTGAAAAGTTCAAAGAATTTCAGAGTGAAGTTGAAAATCATCGTAACAAGAAAATAAAGTTTCTACGATCTGATCGTGGAGGAGAATATTTGAGTTGCGAGTTTGGTGTACATTTGAAACAATGCGGAATAGTTTCGCAACTCACGCCACCCGAAACACCACAGCGTAATGGTGTGTCCGAACGTTGTAATCGTACTTTACTAGATATGGTGCCATCGATGATGTCTCTTACTGATTTACCACTATCATTTTGGGGTTATGCTTTGGAGACGACCGCATTCACGTTAAACAGGGCACCATCAAAATCCGTTGAGACGACCCCTTATGAACTATGGTTTGGCAAGAAACCAAAGTTGTCATTTCTGAAAGTTTGGGGCTGTGATGCTTATGTGAAAAAGCTTCAACCTGATAAGCTCAAACCCAAATCGGAGAAATGTGTCTTCATAGGATATCCAAAGGAGACTATTGGATACACCTTCTATCACAGATCCGAAGGCAAGATTTTTGTTGCTAAGTTCGGAAACTTTCTGGAGAAGGAGTTTCTCTCGAAAGAAGTGAGTGGGAGGAAAGTAGAACTTGACGAGGGAACTGTACCTGCTCCCTTATTGGAAAGTAGTGCATCACAGAAAACTGTTTCTGTGACACCTACACCAATTAGTGAGGAAGCTAATGATAATGATCATGAAACTTCAGAACAAGATACTACTGAACCTTGTAGATCAACCAGAGTGAGATCCGCACCAGAGTGGTATGGTAATCCTATTCTGGAAGTCATGCTACTAGATCATGATGAACCTACGAACTATGATGAAGCGATGGTGAGCCCAGATTCCGCAAAATGTCTTGAAGCCATGAAATCTGAGATGGGATCCATGTATGAGAACAAAGTATGGACTTTGGTTGACTTGCCCAATGATCGGCAAGCAATTGAGAATAAATGGATCTTAAAGAAGAAGACTGACGCCGATGGTAATATTACTGTCTACAAAGCTCGACTTGTCGCAAAAGGGTTTTGGCAAGTTCAAGGGATTGACTACGATGAGACCTTCTCACCCGTAGCGATGCTTAAGTCTGTCCGAATCATGTTAGCAATTGTCGCATTTTATGATTATGAAATTCGGCGGATGGATGTCAAAACTGCATTCCTGAATGGATTTCTGGAAGAAGAGTTGTATATGATGCAACCGGAAGGTTTTGTCAATCCAAAGGGAGCTAACAAAGTGTGCAAGCTCCAGCGATCCATTTATGGACTGGTGCAAGCCTCTCGGAGTTGGAATAAACGCTTTGATAGTGTGATCAAAGCATTTGGTTTTATACAGACTTTTGGAGAAGCCTGTATTTACAAGAAAGTGAGTGGGAGCTCTATAGCATTTCTGATATTATATGTGGATGACATATTACTGATTGGAAATGATATAGAATTTCTGGATAGGATAAAGGGATACTTGAATAAGAGTTTTTCAATGAAAGACCTCGGTGAAGCTGCTTACATATTAGGCATAAAGATCTATAGAGATAGATCAAGATGTTTAATTGGACTTTCACAAAGCACATACCTTGACAAGATTTTGAAGAAGTTCAAAATGGATCAAGCAAAGAAAGGGTTCTTGCCTGTGTTACAAGGTGTGAAGTTGAGTCAGATTCAATGCCCGACCACTGCAGAAGATAGAGAGAAAATGAAAGATGTTCCCTATGCTTCAGCCATAGGCTCTATCATGTATGCAATGCTGTGTACCAGACCTGATGTGTGCCTTGCTATAAGTCTAGCAGGGAGGTACCAAAGTAATCCAGGAGTGGATCACTGGACAGCGGTCAAGAACATCCTGAAGTACCTGAAAAGGACTAAGGATATGTTTCTCATATATGGAGGTGACAAAGAGCTAACCGTAAACGGTTACGTTGATGCAAGCTTTGACACTGATCCGGACGATTCTAAATCGCAAACCGGATATGTGTTTACATTAAACGGTGGAGCTGTCAGTTGGTGCAGTTCTAAAAAGAGCGTCGTGGCGGGATCTACGTATGAAGCGGAATACATAGCTGCTTCAGAAGCAGCGAATGAAGGAGTCTGGATGAAGGAGTTCATATCCGATCTAGGTGTCATACCTAGTGCATCGGGTCCAATGAAAATCTTTTGTGACAATACTGGTGCAATTACCTTGGCGAAGGAATCCAGATTTCACAAGAGAACCAAGCACATCAAGAGACGCTTCAATTCCATCCGGGATCTAGTCCAGGTGGGAGATATAGAGATTTGCAAGATACATACAGATCTGAATGTTGCAGACCCGTTGACTAAGCCTCTTCCACGAGCAAAACATGATCAGCACCAAGGCTCTATGGGTGTTAGAATCATTACTGTGTAATCTAGATTATTGACTCTAGTGCAAGTGGGAGACTGAAGGAAATATGCCCTAGAGGCAATAATAAAGTTATTATTTATTTCCTTATATCATGATAAAAGTTTATTATTCATGCTAGAATTGTATTAACCGGAAACATAATACATGTGTGAATACATAGACAAATAGAGTGTCACTAGTATGCCTCTACTTGACTAGCTCGTTAATCAAAGATGGTTATGTTTCCTAACCATGGACAAAGAGTTGTTATTTTATTAACGGGATCACATCATTAGTTGAATGATCTGATTGACATGACCCATTCCATTGGCTTAGCACCCGATCGTTTAGTATGTTGCTATTGCTTTCTTCATGACTTATACATGTTCCTATGACTATGAGATTATGCAACTCCCGTTTGCCAGAGGAACACTTTGTGTGCTACCAAACGTCACAACGTAACTGGGTGATTATAAAGGAGCTCTACAGGTGTCTCCAAAGGTACATGTTGGGTTGGCGTATTTCGAGATTAGGATTTGTCACTTCGATTGTCGGAGAGGTATCTCTGGGCCCTCTCGGTAATGCACATCACTTAAGCCTTGCAAGCATTGCAACTAATGATTTAGTTGCGGGATGATGTATTACAGAACGAGTAAAGAGACTTGCCGGTAACGAGATTGAACTAGGTATGGGATACCGACGATCGAATCTCGGGCAAGTAACATACCGATGACAAAGGGAACAATGTATGTTGTTATGCGCTCTGACCGATAAAAGACCTTCATAGAATATGTAGGAGCCAATATGAGCATCCAGGTTCCGCTATTGGTTATTGACCGGAGACGTGTCTCGGTCATGTCTACATTGTTCTCGAACCCGTAGGGTCCGCATGCTTAAGGTTACGACGACAGTTATATTATGAGTTTATGCATTTTGATGTACCGGAGGTTGTTCGGAGTCCCGGATGTGATCACGGACATGACGAGGAGTCTCGAAATGGTCGAGACATAAAGATTGATATATTGGAAGCCTATGTTTGGATATCGGAAGTGTTCCGGGTGAAATCGGGATTTTACCGGAGTACCGGGAGGTTACTGGAACCCCCCGGGAGGTATATGGGCCTTAGTGGGCCTTAGTGGAAGAGAGGAGAGGTGGCCAGAGATGGGCCGTGTGCCCGTCCCTCCCTTGGTCCGAATTGGACAAGGAGAGGGGGCCAGCCCCCCTTCCTCCTCTCTCTCCTCTTTCCCCCCCTCCACGAATCCTATTCCAACTAGGAAAGGGGGGGAGTCCTACTCCCAGAGGGAGTAGGACTCCTCTTGGCGCGCCTCTCCTGCCCGGCCGGCCCCCTCCCTTGAACATTTATATATGGAGGCAGGGGCACCCCCTAGAGACACAAGTTGATCCACGTGATCATATTCTTAGCCGTGTGCGGTGCCCCCTTCCACCATAGTCCTCAATAATATTGTAGCCGTGCTTAGGCGAAGCCCTGCGACAGTAGTACATCAAGATCGTCACCACGCCGTCGTGCTGATGGAACTCTTCCCCGACACTTTGCTGGATCGGAGTCCGAGGATCGTCATCGAGCTGAACGTGTGCTAGAACTCGGAGGTGTCGTAGTTTCGGTGCTTGATCCGTCGGTCCGTGAAGACGTACGACTACATCAACCAAGTTAACGCTTCCGTTGTCAATCTACAAGGGTACGTAGATCACACTCTCCCCCTCTCGTTGCTATGCATCACCATGATTTTGCGTGTGCGTAGGAAATTTTTTGAAATTACTACGAAACCCAACACTCGGACCTCAGCCCTTCTCAGCAGAGCTCGTCTTCGGGGGATCTTCTTCCGGAGATGATGGAGAGCGGGAAGCCTCCCCCTGCCATACCGCCTAGCGAGGCGGGCGACCCTGAGGTGTCATCACGGAGGGTTTCTCTGAATCCGGCAGGGGCGGAAGATAACTATGTGGCCTCCCAAGGCTCTTCGCGTCCGGCCTTCGAAAGAAGCCATGGGACAAGTTCGGCACCGTATGGTGCTCGGCCGGAGGAGCTGAAGATTCTGCTGGGGCGAGCTTCTATCTCAGAGGAGCACTGTGCATTGATGGGCACGGTGATTGAAAGGATTTCATCCGCAGAAAGCGGATTGCATGAGGCCGTCAAAAGTTTACTGACGGGTTTTGAGGTATGTTAGATAATGTACACTTTTGTCAGTTGCGCATAAGTAAGATGCGCCCTGTATAGATAGTAGCCCCTGAGACTCTGCGTGTTGTCAAGAAATGACGGCACGCAGAGGATCATAGTCCCAGGTCTAAGATGTCGCCTTTGAATGTAGGTGGCGAGGTGTCCGGAATCAAGCCGAACTGATGATGTGGCCGAACTAAAGCGGCAACTGGACGTGGCAGACGCCGACATCGCGCTTGTCAACAAGCGGCTTGATGAGGCTCAAGGTATGTAATTCTTCGGGCGGCATCATGTAAGAGGAGCTTCATGTCAGTGTCTTACAATGTGTGTGCTTGACGCAGATGGTACGGCCGCCATGGAGAATCTTAGGGCAGAACTTGCCCGAGCTAAGGAGCAAGCCAGAAAAAGCGATGCGGCTGCCGAGAAGGCCCTTGAAGAGCTGAAAGCCGAACAGGCTGCTCACTGCCGAAGCAAAGAAGAAATGGCCGAGATGGCCGAGAAGTTAAAGAGCTCTGCAGACCGTTGCAAACTTCTTGAGAAAGAAAGCCGGGCGAGACAGACGGACTTAGAGAAGGCCGTTGCCGATGCCAAGGATGCTCGCTCTGCGATGAGAGCTGCGAAGGAGGAGCTGCATCAGGCCGAATAGATTGTGGCTGGAAAGCCCTTTATGCTGCGGAGGAAGTTTTGTGATCCGAAGTTTGCTCCGTTGGACCGGATGTGGAGTGTGGAGGATATCTGTCTGGACTTGGCAGCGAGTGCTGCTGATGCGACCGAACACTTTCGAGATCAGAAAGATCGCGAAGTGGAAAAGCTTTTCTGGTCGCAGTTTCACAATCCAGAGCGTCCACTGGCAGTGGATGATCGTTTGGCTCAATGGGCCGAACTCAATAGGTTGTCTGGACTCGCCATGAAGTACGTCATGGGTCACCTGTGGCCGGGGAGATCGGAGCCGAAGAGTTATTTCAGCTTGGTGCAGCAATTCCTTGACGCGGTGCCCCGTATAAATGCAATGAAGAGGTCAGCATGCATAAAGGGCGCTAGGATGGCTCTTTCCCGTGTTAAGACATACTAGGCAGAGATGGAGACCACCATTGTTGCGTCCCGAGATTCGGACAAAAGCCGAGTACCCTCCGAGCACTATTTTCAGGAAGTTCTTGAAGGCGCTCGTGTAATAGAGATGCAGTGCTCGAAAGATGCTATGTTATGATAGCATATGTAATTATAAAGTAATATTTTGATAAACTGTAGTGGCCTTTTTTATACTTGTGCCTCCAAGTATTGGGAACACCTCCTATGCGGCCATTTTAAGATATATATATATATATATATATATATAGACTCTGAAAGATGGCAGTCGTTGGCTTCAGCCCCCACGCACATAGTGCAGGGGTGCTCGTAGAAGACGCATTTTCACACTTAACCCAACGTCTTGGTCCTACAAAGGAGGTGATAGCGCAGCGGGCCAGGCAACCGAACTATAATGCTTTAACACTTTCACTTAGCCATAGGTGTTGGACAATGAGACTCTTTAGGTAGCTCCTTGGTGGCAACTGCGCTTGTCCAAATTTGGGGCACGTATGTGCCTGACTGGGAAGCGGCCCTTCGTTAAAGCGGAGGAATCCGATAGATTCCGATAGGTCATCGA
Organism: Triticum dicoccoides; assembly: GCF_002162155.2. Classification (NCBI taxonomy): domain Eukaryota; kingdom Viridiplantae; phylum Streptophyta; class Magnoliopsida; order Poales; family Poaceae; genus Triticum; species Triticum dicoccoides. Next base: position 655,870,936 of record NC_041388.1, on the reverse strand, counting down.
GTGGCTGACCAGTCTCACACTGCATCATGACAGTCAGTTTTTGGCTTTCTCTACTGAGGTGCTTGCCCTGGCCGAACCGGGGGCACAATCGCAGTAGTTCTCCTGGTGCTACCTTAGCCGATAGAGCGGAACGTAAGGTAGCCGAACTCAGGAGCCGGGCAACCCAACATTTGACCAAAGACATGATTCGGAGCTAATGCGTATAATGCCAAAACTCGCGACGCCGAACACTCCCTAAGGTCTTCGGTCTTTATGAGTGCGGGCGAAACGACACTCTTTATTAAGAAAGCCCCTAGTGTCTAGGTACATGCAAAAATTCTGGCGTGGCCACATGCCAAGACGCCAGCCTCCTCCTTGGTTATATCAGAAAGAAAAAAACAAGGGGATGTGTAGCAACAAGAGACAGTAAAGAGGTTTACGCAGGGTAGTATCTAAAAAGAATCCTTTAGGACGGGTCCCTACTGCACGTCTGTGCTTGTGTCTCCGTTGTGCCGTATCCTGGACGGGCGCCGCACGACATTCATCTGTAAAAGAGAGGAACTGAGTTGAAAACGGGTCGTGCCGAAAAAGTTTAAAATAAGCAAAGTATAAAGTAAGATATATAAGTTTGAGCTTTATTGTCTCTTATTGTATATGCGTGGAGCCCCTGGTGCGGGGGTATATGGCTTCTAGGCCTACATCAATGATGATTTTGCACCGAACTCGTCTATCCGCGTTCGTGGTCTTGAATGGCCTATTTTGAAGTTTTTTGGCCGGTGAGGCCATTTTGCTATGGGGCTGTCAAAGCGGCCGCACAGTCCTCCGCTTGGGGAGGCGCACTTTAGTGCTTTCCTTTCAAGGAGATGATGCCTCGTGGACCGGGCATCTTAAGCATAAGAGATGCATAATGCGGTATTGCGTTAAAGCGAGCGAAAGCTTCGCGTCCCAGTAGTGTTTGATAGCGACTTGAGAACGGGACGATATGGAAGGCCAGCTTTTCGCGACGGAGGATATCGGAAGAGCCGAATGTGACTCTGAGCCGGAGAAAACCCATACAATGGGTGTACGGACCAGGTATTACCCCTTGAAAGGAGGTTTTGCTGCGGTGGATTCTTGTTGGGTTTATCCCCATGTGCTGGATTGTATCCTGATATATCAGGTTTAGTCCACTGCCGCCGTCCATAAGGACATTTGAAAACTGGAGCCCGCCAATTATTGGATCGAGTATCAAGGCAGTCCAGCCTACATTCTTGATATTCCTAGAATAATATAGCTGATCGAAGATGATCGGTTTTGACAACCAGTGGCAGGACCCTTTGGGGATGGGCCGTGTGGTGTGTACCTTTACGGGCGCCGCACGTTTTGTTATGTGAAGTGAGTTCACTGTTTTTACTTCTTGTGGGAAGTTCTTTTGTTTCCTGGTGCTCTGCTTTTGGGGTTCGTCCTCGTCTTCGCTTGGTGTGTCGAGCCCCTTGTGTTCAGCATTGAGTCTGCCGGATTGTTTGAAAACCCAACAGTCTCTGTGGGTATGGTTAGCAGGCTTCCCGGGAGTACTGTGTATCTAACATATCCCGTCCAGGATTTTATTTAGGTTGGATGGATCGTCCTTGTTATCCTGGGGGGCGATTTTTCCTGATTTTGTCGTGAGCCTTTGAATCCGGCATTGACTGTCGTGCTCTTCGGACTTTTGTCCTTAGTCCAGCGACGGTCCTTGTTGCATCGCGGTTTTCCGTTTCCATCCCTAGTTTCGGATGTACTTGGGTCGCTGCGGCTGCACCTTGCCAACCAGCTGTCCTCCCCTGCATAAAAGTGGGTCATGAGGCTTGTTAGTGCGGCCATTGTTCTTGGCTTTTCTTGGCCGAGGTGTCTGGCGAGCCATTCGTCTCGGACGTTATGCCTAAAAGCTGCTAAGGCTTCGGCGTCCGGACAGTCGACTATCTGATTCTTTTTAGTGAGGAATCTATTCCAGAACTGCCGAGCTGATTCTCCGGGTTGTTGAGTTATGTGATTAAGATCGTCTGCATCCGGAGGGCGGACATAGGTCCCTTGAAAGTTTGCTCGGAAAGCATCCTCGAGCTCTTCCCAGCTTCCTATTGTGTTTTCGGGAAGGCTTTTAAGCCAATGCCGGGCTGGCCCTTTAAGCTTAAGGGGTAGATATTTTATGGCGTGGAGATCATCTCCTCTAGCCATGTGTATGTGGAGGATATAATCCTCGATCCAAACTCCAGGGTCTGTTGTTCCACCATATGCCTCTATGTTTACTGGTTTGAATCCTTCTGGGAATTCATAGTCCAGGACCTCATCAGTGAAACATAGGGGGTGTGCGGCGCCCCTGTATTTGGGTGTGCCGGATTCTAAGGATGGCTTCATAGCGTTACTTACGAGAGCTTGCTTTCTTGGCCCATAAATGGACCTGACTGGGCCATGATGCGAGTCCCTAAGTGGGTCGCATGCCGATTTAGGTGCGGCGCCGCTTGCCGCTTTATGGGGTCGTCTATCCGACCGTGTTGCTTTTTCATTTTTTTGAATGCGAGGGCTCTAGGGCCTCTTCGTCGAATTCAGGCAGTAGCTTTCTTTTCGGATAGCTTTTAGTGCGGAGACTATCGCCGTGCTTATCTGTGGTATTGATTACTTTGCTTCGTCTAATCCGGAGTGCATCTTCCGCTGTTTTTAGCTTCCGCTTCTGCTTCTTTAGGCTTCGTGCAGTTGCAACGAGCCTCTCGTGGAGATTCTTCTGCTCCGTAGGTTTATTCGGTGTGAGGTCTCTGTTTTCGCCGAAGGAGGGATGTTCGGTTTCTCTATCCGTGTTGCCCTGTTCGGACGGTTGCTCTGAGGCTTGCTCGTCGTCTACCGGCTCGTCCTGCTCTATGGCTGGGTTTTTGTTGAGGCAGGGCTTGGGTCGGCGTTTACGCCGATGCTTTGATTGCTTTTCGGGGGGTCGATCTCCCGTCCCATCCCCTTTTTCCTCGTTGTCGCTTCCTTTAGGGGTATTCACCATGTACACATTGTGATATGAGGTGGCTGTCCAATGCCCTATGGGCATTGGTTCGTCGGTATCTCCTGCATCGTCATCCATGCTGTCGATGTCTCGGGAGTCGAAGTTGAGCACGTCGTTTAAATTGTCGACAGTGGCTACCAAGTGGGTGGTGGGTGGGCTTTGAATTTCTTCATCGTCCATATCCCATCCTCGCTGACCGTAGTTCGGCCAGGGCTCTTCTGATAAGGGGAGAGACTTCAGAGAGTTCAGGATATCGCCACAGGGCGAGTGCTGAAAGATGTCTGCGGCGGTGAACTCCATTATCGGCGCCCAATCAGATTCGATTGGCAGGGGCGCAGGGGTTTCGGAGTCCGGGGAGGAGTCCGGATCCTCGGAGTCACGGGCCATGCGGAGTGCGGGGCTAGAGTTCGGCTCGATCGCCTCTGAGATTGCAGCCCCTGAGGCAGTGTCTAACCGTTGATCCTCGATCGGCGCGGTATGCTCCGAATCAATGGTCAAAACCGATGCGTATGTGGCCTCCAAGGCGCTGTTCAGCGGCAGAGCTATATCATGCCCATCGAGACAGTGTGGCGCGCTTAGCTGTGGCTCGAATCCGTCGAAGATCAAGTCCCCGTGGATGTCAGCCGTGTAGTTCAAACTTCCAAACCTGACCTGATGGCCAGGGGCGTAGCTTTCGATCTGCTCTAGGTGGCCGAGCGAATTGGCCCGCAGAGCGAAGCCGCCAAAGACGAAGATCTGTCTGGGGAGAAAAGTCTCACCCTGGATCGTATCGTTGTTGATGATCAAAGGAGCCATCGGGCCTAAGGGTGACGACACAGAGGAACTCTCAATGAAAGCACCAATGTCGGTGTCAAAACCGGCGGATCTCGGGTAGGGGGTCCCGAACTATGCGTCTAGGCCGGATGGTAACAGGAGGCAGGGAACACTTTGTTTTACCCAGGTTCGGGCCCTCTCGATGGAGGTAATACCCTACTCCTGCTTGATTAATATTGATGATATGGGTAGTACAAGAGTAGATCTACCACGAGATTAAGGAGGCTAAACCCTAGAAGCTAGCATATGGTATGATTGTTGTGTATGGAGTCGATTGCCTACGGACTACAACCCTCCGGTTTATATAGACACCGGATAGGGTTAGGGTTACATAAAGTCGGTTACAATGGTAGGAGATCTTGAATATCCGCATCGCCAAGCTTGCCTTCCACGCCAAGGAAAGTCCCATCCGGACACGGGACAAAGTCTTCAATCTTGTATCTTCATAGTCCAGGAGTCCGGCTGATGGTATAGTCCGTCTATCCGGACACCCCCTAATCCAGGACTCCCTCACCCACCATTTACTAAAAAAGATCAGATCTACATTTAATCTTACCAACAAGTATAATACATAGACAATGCCAGTGCAGAAGTGTAGCCCATTGCTCTTGTCAGTACATTTTGTCCTGTAATGCTTGTACTTCCAGGGATTGGTAGTTGATTATGTAGCATCAATCTGCATCTTATCTTCATTATACTCTATCCCTTCCAGTATTGTCATATCTATAATTACTCTCTACAAAATGTAGAGTACATGCAATGCTTATGAAGAAGATTATGTGCTGAAATTCTTGAGTTATCCTTCCCTTGACATGGAGAAGGGCATTATAAAGCCGGTGTTAACTGTTAATGTAAGCCAGTCCTTCTAAAGCCTTTATCCTCAACTGCTGTTTAATTTGCTCATACTCCCTATCGTTTACTTCTGTTTAGTTTGCTGTTTCTACCAAAATGCATGTTCGTAAGAACCGTAAGATGTAAGTTTTACTTGTAAAACCAAATTCCTTATTCATACCATGCACATTACTTAATACTCCCTATATGTATGCTTGTTTTTGTGGATCTATAATCCAGTGTGTGGTGAAGCAGCCCACGTTTGCACCTTGTCATCTCCTGTTTTATCTTAGTAATGTGGCTAATGATATGAACAACATGCCATGCACATTATCCAAAATAGATACAATGATTTTCTTTGCCCTTCATCTATGCTTGTTATGTTGACATGGTAATCCAGTAGTGTGGTGAAGCTCCCCGCATTATGAACAATGCCAAATTATGCTATTGATATTTTCAACTTACTCTTTATTTTCTAATTTTAAATTGGATAGAATTGACAGAACAGTTATCATCTTTGTTTATACACGTGCAAAACCTGTCATCTCTCTGCTTTGTTTCAGGGTGATATGCCTGATGGCATGCACAAGTCTGCTGAAGGCTGTGAGACAAACCCAACATATATTGCATCAAAGAAGGCAAAACATCTTGAAGATAGCGAGACAACCCCAAAGTCTTGTCTTGATGCAGTGTTCAAGTTATTTGAGACTAACAGTCAGACAAGCTCACGGAATTCGTTGTCTGAATCAGTTCGACTTCTTCAGTCCCAAGTTCTAGCAGAAAGGCATTCTGCAACTCAACTTCGACTTGAAGTCCTATCTCTAAGAAAGATTGCGGAAAACACCAATGAGAACCTCATCGCTAAACAGCTACACCTGGAAGCTATGACCGACATGCTAGGCCGGTCTCACAGCCTTGCTCAGCAGCTTGCACAGTAGTTCCCCCGCAAGGCTAACCTTTCTTGAACTGTCTTGGAAGTGGTCTCGGTTCAGTATTATTTTGTTACACTGTAATGGTGCCCAGTGTCAGGACCCTGATTCTAAGTCACACCGATCTAGCCTATAACACCTCATATCACTTTGCGGCCTCACGCACGGTATTCCCACGGGTGTCGCCTTACCATGGCCTGGGACCGTTTGCGCCTTTTAGCTCACGTATATGATAGTGTCGCTAGCATCCATATGACAGAGAACCCGGGCCGACATGACTAGTCGTGAACCCAAAGTGGCACCAACTTACGGCGACAGGCATACATGAATCAACATCGAGCATGTCGGTCAGCGGCGTGTGAATCCAGGCTGTAGCACTGGGCTAACAGGACTCCGGGAACCCGGGCTGTAGCAGGCTAGGTAGGACTCCGGATGTCACCGTGTGACATTTCCTCGAAGGGACAGACACAGGAATGAAGTGAATCACATGCCGGCCAGTCAAGTGTTCTGGAGCAGTAGTGCTGGGCTAGCAGGACTCCGGTGAACCGGGCTGTAGAGGACTACTATGACTCATGGAAGCACAAGACTACATTTCCCCATAAGAGGGGCTACCAAGGATAAACAACTAGGTTGTCGGATCCCACACATACCAAGCATTTCAATCATACACACAATATGCTCGATATGTGTCCATACAACATGGCATCACAACATAACTGTACGACTCAAGTATTTATTCATTAGGCTCCGAAGAGCCAGATATTACAGACATGGGTCTCATGACCCAGCATTCAGAGCATACCAGACAAAGCACATGCGGAAGCTTAACATGTTTGAGTACAGACATCTATAAATGAAAAAGGCTGAGAAGCCTGACTAACTACCAGATCCTGCTGAGGGCACAAGATCGTAGCTGAGGTAACAAGCTAAACGTCGAAGTCCACGTGGAACTACTAGCGAGACTGAAGTCTCTCTGCAAAAACATAAATTAAGCAAACGTGAGTGCAATTGTACCCAACAAGACTTACATCAGAACTAACTACATATGCGTCGGTATCAACAAAGGGGTAGTGGAGTTTAACTGCAGCAAGCCAGCTTTGACTCAGTGGCGAACCTGAACTACGACTGCAAGCAACTCTTTTGAGGTGGCGCACACGAGTCCACATATTCACCATATCAACACACCACTATGGATCCGCTCCCGTCTCCCTACGAGAACGACATCCATAGCACTCACGCTTATCTTGCGCATTTTAGAGTATCCACTTTCACTTGTCTATGAACTATGCAAGGGGTGTACTTCTTCACAAACGATCTCGCCACTTACCACCATGTACACGTCGTGTATCTCGGCAACCTTCAAGCGGAAGCCTGGTGAGGGAGTCAGCCACGACCTGACTAACCACACAAGTCTCTAGTATAGGTTTATCGCCTATTCGGGTTCCATCCGCATGGAGATCCGGCTGGGGTGTCGCTCACGACCCCAAACAATGTGTAGAGGGTTCCCAAGCCCACCATCCGTGTGCCACTTGGTACACCAGGCCACTGTGCCTAGTCTGTCCCAAGCCCACCTATACCTGGTGCCACTTGGTAGACTACTAACACTACCTACAAACACCAGAAACTAGTTGCAACTCCTAGATAGAGATCGAGTTGATTAATAAGTCGAGAGAGCTTGGAGCGCCCGGAGCCCAATGTGTGGTAGTAACTGTTCATGGAACACAAACACAGAACTCAGTTCCTGAGGACGGCTTCAATGAGACAACCCACCATGTACTCTTACATGGCCTCTCACTGCTACCTTCACCAAATCGTGTTCAGACACTTAGCTCACACATAGTAGGACATGTTCACCACATTCCAATTCATCCCCGATGAATCGGACCTAACTCAACTCTAAGTAGTAGCAGGCATGACAAACAAGCATGAATGAGTAGGCACATCAGGGCTCAAACAACTCCTACTCATTCTAGTGGGTTTCATCTATTTACTGTGGCAATGACAGGTCATGCAAAGGAAAGGGGTTCAACTACCGCAGCATGTAACAGTTGAATCGCTGTTGTCATAATGCAGTAAAAGAGAGCAGGAGCGAGAGAGTGGGATTGTATCGAAATGAACAAGGGGGTTTTGCTTTCCTGGCACTTTTGAAGATAGTATAGTTCTTCATCGGTGTCATCGATCACATCGTCGGAACGTCATCTACTAAGAGGGGACAATTACCGGCAAACAAGGAAGAACACAATCAATGCGATGCAACAATATGATGCATGATCATGACATGGCAATATGTTGTTGATTGAGCTAATGCAACTAGCAACAAGTTAAATGGAGTTGGTTTGAACACTAGGTTCAAATTCAAACTCCACATATGGTTATTTAAATGCCATACATTTGATTTGTCCTAAAAAGTAACTACAAGTTGTTCTAACATGCATGAAAATGGTACAGATGGATAGATTGGATTTTTCTGATCATTTTTCATATATAAATCATTTCATTTGGAGTTACGGTTGAATTTCTATGAATTTTAAAAGTTTGGGGTTGAATTTCTATGAATTTTAGAAGTTTGGAGTTACGGTTGAATTTCTATTGAATTTTTGATTTATTTTAAAATCCCATAAAATAATTACTGCGTCAGCCTGATGTCATAATGATGTCAGCAAGTCAATAGGGCTGGTCTGGGTCAAACCTGACCAATGGGGCCCACTAGTCAGTGACCCAGGGCTGGTTTGTGTGGCTGACAGGTGGGCCTAGTCAACTGCCACGTCAGCAAGGTCAATGCTGACGTGTGGGTCCCGCTAGGTTATAACTAATGTAAGCAGGAAAGTAAACCCAGGGTTAATTAGGGGTGGGGTCCATCCGTCAGTGAGCTAGGGGTTAGTTTAGTGGCATCATTAGCCACTAATGATGGTGCCACGTCGGCACAGCCGGAGTTAAGCCGCCTGCGACCTTCCCGCGCGGCGGAGTCCACACGGGGTGGCCCTATATGGGGCGGCTGGGCGAGCGAAGGGCACCAGGAGGAGGCCCACTCTCGCGCGCATCACACGGTGGCCTCGGGTGCCACGGGGACGGCCGGGAACGTCGACGACGACGACCTCCCACGGCGGCGGAGCCACGGCTTTGAGCGGGATGGCACTGTGGTGCACGGCGAAGCAAGCTAGGCATACGGTTGGGTCGTCGGGATCTGCAGGATCTCAACGACGCGCTCGGGCGTGGCTTAAACAGGCCCTGCTCACGGCAGGGACATGGCCGGCAGCGGGGAGCTCTCGGGTGCGGCAGCAGGCA